>NC_142889.1:12461022-12769856 GCF_051225735.1 Oryctolagus cuniculus
CCAAATAGCTAAAGTAATATACAACAAAAAACAAAGTGGGAGGAATCACAATACCAGACCTCAAAACATACTACAGGGCAGGTATAATCAAAACAGCCTGACAATGGCACAAAAACAGCCATGTAGACCAATGGAGCAGAACACAAACCCCAGAAATAAATCCATACATCTACAACCAACTTATCTTTGACAAAGAAGCAAACATCAACTCCTGAAGCCAAGACAGTCTTTTCAACATATGGTGTTGGGAAAACTCGATTTCCACATGCAGAAGTATGAAACAAAACCTTATGCCTTACACAAAAATCCACTCAAAATGGATCAGAGACCTAAATCTATAAGGTGATACCATCAAATTACTAGAGAACTTTGGGGAAATGCTGCAAGGTATTGGCATAGGGAAAGGTTTCTTAGAAAGGCCCCCAGAAGCACAGGCGATCAAAGCCAAAATTAACATGTGGGTTACATCAAACTGAGAAGCATCTGCACTGCAAAAGAAGCACTCGATAAAAAAAAAAAAAAGACACAACCAACAGAATGGGAGAAAATATTTGCAAACAAAGCAATTGACAAAGGATTAACTTCCCAAATCTATAGAGAGCTCAAGAAACTCAACAATAACAAAATAAATAATCCGATTAAGAAATGGGCAAATGAACTAAAGAATTTTTGAATTTCAAGAGAGGAAATTCAAATGGCTAATAGACAAATGAAATAATGTTCAGGCTTGCTAGCCATCAGGGAAATGCAAATCAAAACCAAATATGGTTTCACCTCACTCTTGTTAGAATAACTAGCATGTAGAAATCAACAAACAACAAATGCTGGCAAGAATGTGGGGAAAAGTGTCCCTTAATCCATTGTTGGTGGGAATGAAAACCAGTACTGCCACTTTGGAAGACAGTATGGAGATAGCTCAGAAAGATGAATATAGACCTACCATATGACCTATTCACCCTACTCCTGGGAATTTATCCAAAGGAAATTAAATCATATGAAAGAGTTCTCTGTACACTCATGTTCATTTCAGCTAAATTTTAAGTAGCTAAGATATAGAATCAACCCAGATGTCCATCAACTCAAGACTGGATAAAGAATTATGGTATACATACATTATGGAATACTACACAGTGGTAAAAAAAATAAAATCTTGTCATTTGAAACAAAATGGATGCAACTGGAAACCATTATACTTAGTGAAATAAGCCAATCACAAAAGGACAAATACCATATGGTCTTTCTAATCTATGTTAACTAACAGAATACTTAAAATGTTTTCTATAGGAGTGAAACTGACACTTTGAGAAATGATAATTTTGAACAGCGTGTGCCTTGACTACTGGGGAACAAGTTTTTTTTGTTTTTGTTCTTTACTTCTTTCTTCATACTAAACAGTGAACTTTCTACTTAGTATAGGGACAGTCTTATGAGTATAAAAATTAACTGAAAATTGATTTCTGTAAAAAATTAGAATGGCTGGTGCTTGGTGTAGCAAGTAAGCCACCACCTGCAGTGCCATTCCATATGGGTACTGGTTTGAACCTCAGAAGTTCCACTTCCAATCCAGCTCTCTGCTATGGCCTTGGAGAGCAGTAGAGGATGGCTCAATTCCTTGGTCCCCTGCACCCATGTGGGAGACCTGGAATAAGCTCCTGCTCCTTGCTTGTTGCTTCAGATTTATGTAGCTCTAACTTTTGCATCCATCTGGAGGGTGAACAAGCAGATGGAAAGTCTCTCTCTCTCTCTGCCTTTGCCTCTCTGTAACTCTGCGTTTCAAATAAATAAATAAATCTTTTGAAAATAATAACGGCATTGGGGCTGGCAATGTGGTGTAGTGAGTAAAGCCTTCACCTGCTGTGCCAGCATCCCATATGGGCACTGCTTTGAATCCCAGCTGCTCCACTTCCAATCCAGTTATCTGCTATGGACTTGTAAAGCAGTATAAGATGGCCTGAGTCATTTGGCCCCTGCACCCACATGGAAAGACCTGGAGGAAGCTCCTAGCTCTGGGCTTCAATTGGCACAGCTGTAGCCATTGCAGCCAACTGGGGAGTGAATCAGTGGATGGTAGACCTCTCTTTCTGCCTTTCCTTCTCTCTGTGTGTAACTCTTTCAAATAAATAAATAAATCTTTTAAAAAAGGGCTCAGCACTGTTCATCAAGACTACAATTCTTATCACCTCACAATTGTAAAAATGGATATTATCAAAAGAAAAAAGGAGCTGGTGCTGTGGCTCACTTGGTTAATCCTCCACCTGTGGTGCCAGCATCCCACATGGGGGTTGGGTTCTAGTCCCAGTTGCTTCTCTTCCAGTCCAGCTCTCTGCTGTGGCCCGGGAGGTCAGTGGAGGATGGCTCAAGTGCTTGGGCCCCTGCACCCACATGGGATTCTAAGAAGCACAAAATGGCTCCTAGCTTTGGATCAGCACAGCGCTGGGCATGGTGACCATTTGGGGAGTGAACCAATAGAAGGAAGACCTTTCTCTCTGTCTCTCTTGCTGTCTCTACCTCTACCTGTCAAATAAATAAAATAAAAAGAATAAGAAGAAAGATAACAAGTATTGAACCAGATGTGGAGAAAATGGAACGCATAAATTGTAGGTATGTAAACTGGTACATCCACTATGGAAAACACTATTGAGGTGCTTCTAAAAATGGAACAAATGACAAAGCAATCCCACTAATGGATTTGTATCCAAAAGAAATAAAATCACTATCTCAAAGATACATCTGTACATCCATGTTCATGTAAACATTGTTCACAGAACAAAATACGGAAATAACTGCATTGTCTGTCAACACATGAAAAGAGAAAAAAATGATACACACAAAAAATGGGATGACATTCAACCTTAAAAAAGAAATTCTGACATTTTGTCACAACATGGATCCTAAAGTATGAATGTGGACATTGGGCTTCTTGACCTAACACAGAAAAATATAAATGCCACTTATTTGTGGAATCCATGAAACTCAATCATAAGCACAGACTATATTACAGGTTGCCAGCGGCTAAGAGTGAAAGGATGGTGCAGATGTAACTGTTGCAACCAACTGGGGAGTGAACCCATAGATGGAAGAGCTCTCTCTCTCTCTGCCTCTCCTTCCCTCTATGTATAACTCTGACATTCCAATAAATAAATTTTTAAAAAATTATAATGGGAAAGGAAGAGGGGGGATGCAGAAAGGTGGGAGTATGGGTGGGAGGGAGGTGGGAGGAAGAACATCACATTCCCAAATCTGTATATATTAAATGCATGAAGTTGTATTCCTTAAATAAAAATGAATAAATAAGTAAATAAAACCTAATCATGCACATGTGAGCTGCAGCAGCCTTATTCACGTTAATAAGATGGCACTTTCTTCCTGCTAGTCACCAGTCACCCTTGTGGGGGAGTGGGAGGAAATCAGTGTGCTCTCCTGTCACAGGGTAAGGTGGGAAAACTGCCCCTCACTATCTCACCAGGCCTGACTCAACGTCAATGCTGTCCACATGGTTCTCCCTCAGCAAAATCACCAGTGACACAGGATGTCACAGATAGAGCTCACCTAGCTCCAAGAAGATGTTGTCTCCTCCAGATCCAGCTGCAAGAGTCTCCCCATGGTGTCCCCACCCACTGTTATGCATTTGTACTGTCCATGCTCCACAGAGTCTTCCTACTTTCCATAGGATTTCCACTGCAAACTTCTCTTAAACTCTGTCCTGGAAATGCAGTTACTTCACCCTGTGGTCAAAATCAGCACATCTTATCTCTATTCAGCCATCTTGGACCTCCCATTCTGCTGTATTAAGTTCAGAAGTAATCTCAAATGGATTACACCTAAAAATCTTCAGTGAATGAGCCATGAATTTGTGTCAGGCACTGAGATTGGTAAATGTTACTTAACATCATTGAATTTTCACTAACACTCTATATGTTTCTGTTATCCTGATTTTTGAAACAGATGATGAAGATTAGAAAGTGACATGATATTGTCTGGAAGCACTCAAGATGTCATTAACAGAACTGGAATTCGAATATAGGTATATCTGCTATTGAAGTCCAGATACTTGGACAATAATGTTTTGTTCATATTGTTAATGGGCTTTCATTTTATCTAGGTACACTTTGAAGATTTCCAAAGAGATTATCTACTTGCTACCTACATATTAACTTGCTACATAGTTATAATGCTGCGATTAAAATAAATCCAACTTTAGAGTAAATTAAATGAGTCTATATGAGTCAATTCTTAGGTAGGAAGTATTAGCATGGGAAAGAATACAGGTATTCAGAATATAGTTTAAAAGTTTAAATTAATTGATGAATGAATGATTCATGGGGATATGGTTTAGGTTTTGAATTTTATACATAATTTTAAAAGAAATTTTAGCTACATGCTTATCTATAATACAGGTAGTGGTAGAATGCTATTTTTTAAATATTCTTCTTTTATATAAGAGTAAAATACCATTTTAATGAAAACATGGGAGACAGAAAAGTCAAAAAGAACCATTAGGGGCCAGTGCTGTTGAGTGGGTTAAAGCCCCGGCCTGCAGTGCTGGCATCACTTAAGGGCACCAATTCAAGTCCTAGCTGCTCCACTTCTAATCCAACTCCCTGCTAATGTGCTTGGGAAATCAATGGAGGATTCTTGGGGGTTTTCCTATTAGAGGAGATGGATCAGGTAAAGGGAGTAAAGGTGTTATCATTTCCTTAGTGATAGAACACAATAGAACTTAGAACCCTGGTGACCAGGCAGCCACATTTCAAGTGATAGTCACCATTCAGCTAACTTGGTCAGAGACAATTTTAACAATAAGATATTCTCATGCTCAGCAGTACTTACAGTGGTTGTGGGCTGAGGAGGCCATGGGTTCTGATCTGTCTTTAGATATTAGTTTAGGTCACCATCCCTCTCATGCCAGTTTCCATCTTGCAGTAGGATGACACAGCTGACAGGAGGAGCTATGCTAGAAATGAGAATGAGCCAGCTCAGTCACATGAAGAGAGAGTCATGTCATGTCACAGCAGAGTGAGCAGAGGGGACTGAAGAAGTGTATTTACAGTTATGATAGTGTGAAAATACAGGGAATTATAATGGGAAACAAACTATGTTCTTCTTTGTTACATTGTAACTTTTCATTTGTTAAACTTATATACAGATCTGATATTATTAAACATGTAACTTCATTTTGAAAAAAATATTAAAAATTTAATAAAAATTCTTGCTGAAGGTGATGTTCATCCCAAATAAACTTAAGAAATGTCAGTGTATTATATAATGTCTCAATAAAGATAAAACAAAATATTATGTGCCATTATAGTAATAAAATGTCAATCTTCAAACTCAAAATATAATTATGATTTATAAAGTTACTGTTAATGTTCATATTTCAATTATAATTTTTATGAATATCTTATACTTCTACATATTTTAGTCTATAAAATTATTTTCTAACATACATTTTGAGTTAGTCACTTATCTGAATAGAAGTTAGTTATAACATTATTTCTACCATTATGATTAAGTATTATATTATGAAACATTAGTGCATTTTCTATACTTTGCAAGAACTTTAATAATTATCTAATGAATTATCAAGGCAGGTTGGTCTTTCAAAAACATTTTTTTTGGCAAGAAAATGCTGTAGTATCTTTTTACCCAGAATGCCAACATCCAAAATTGTCCTAAAAGGTTTAAACTCCATTTCTTTGTGGAGACCTATTAAGCACTTGAGAGAATATTTTAAACAAATCTTAATTCCTCTGCTTCATTTCATCTTTGGTGTTTTTCAAAGAAATTTCCTTTCATTTGTGTTTATTCTCAATAGGCTTGCTGCTTTCTAAATGGTGATGGGAAACATTTTCAAATTGCACTTATCTATTTTGTAAGTCTTCAATATCAAATTTTGTATCGAAATGTCTCTTTTCTACCTCCTACATTTCTTACTGAACAATTTTTTAAAACAGTTTCCTTAACTGATTTTTCTTACCTGTATGCCCCATATTACAATTTTTTCCTAAATTGAATGGTATTCTAGATGAAAACTTAGCTTATTTTTCTGACTTGTGAAAGAGTTGAAAGGAGGAGCTACCTAAAACATTCTGTTTCTAGCTCTATAATATACTAAGGTTTTGAATCAAACTATTTTTCCAGATTGAAATTGCAACATTTGAGAAGCAACATAGTCTTACTAAAATTTATACCCTCTGTTACCATTTAGAAAACAGTTTATTTAACTGTATGTTTTTCTTTGGTGATTCCTATATATAAAAAATAATAAAAATTGAAATAACACAAATATGCACTGATTTCTGTTTCTAAAATCGTAATTGGTAACACATATGGCCCGTGTCTAAAGTCATGAAAACACAGTTTTGCTGAAGCTATTAAATTCCCAAAGAAACTGCCTAGGACAGAGTGACATGTACTTCAGTGATAAAGAGAGGCACAGAGAATTTAGGGAAACTTATTAGGTACAAGGTCTTCAGCCTCCTGAAGTTTCAGATCTGAATTTTTACTTCTGGAAATGTTGTCGGCTGTCACCAGGGCCCACCCATTTTGGAAGCAAGGAGGGCCATCGCTCAGAAGCGAGGACCCAACATAGGCACTGACTATTGGAGGCCGCTGGTCTTCCGTGCGCATGCACAGTGACTGCCCTCTGCAGGTGTGCATCTACTTCCGTTTAACCTCGTTGCTTGGCTACAGTCACTGTGAGTTAATTCTGTGGGAACAGGAAGCCTGTGTGCTGGGACGTTGAGGCCAGGGCTTGCTCCTCTCCTGGGCTTGCCTCAGGATTCCCATGCTGGGAAAAGCCGCTAGAAGGATCAGCCGTGAAGGAGGTCTTACCTCCCCATTGAAGAGGGTGCGTGTCTCTTGAGCTCCTCCGCTGGGTGAGAGATGGCGAACGGGATAAAATCACAGCCCAGCTACCTCTTCCCGACAAGGATAAGGCTGCCAGCATGAGTGAGGAAGTCTGAGGGCAGCAGCTCCGCTGCTCAGGAACAGTGGCCGAGGCCGCACTCCTGTGACCAGGAACACTGGGCGCCCAGCTCCCACAGGCCCTCCTCCCCTGAGAGGGAGAAGCACCCTGGCTGCCTTTCAGAGCAGCAGAAGCAAAGCCTACACCTCAGTCTGTGTCCAAGTTAATCATAATCCCTTGTATAGACTTCACTGGCAGGTGAGAAGTGATTGAATAAAGTTGATTGTTTCCCTTAGTTTAATTACATGTTTCATTTTATACGCTGTATACATTACAGGGAATTCATGTGGAGAGAAATAACTTACGGTTTAGACTAAAGTATCCACAACTCAGGGTCCAGAACTTGTTTCTGAGTAAAGATTCAAGGAAGAACAGACAAAAATTGAAAGGAGCAAATAAAATTAAGAAGCTAAAATGTGAAAATAAAATACAAAAAGGGTATGGTAAAATTAAAAATTAGAATGGTTAAAATACTATTTGTTTAAATAGAATATCTGCATTTGAAAATCAATTTGTAATTTAATGTTTTTCCTAGTGATAGTTTCTAGGTAACTCAAAGTGCAATAATGTTATACAATGGGGATTAAACTAGAAAGAGTGATATTCAGGGACAAAGAAAATTATTGCACTCATACTAACTGAACATATGATTGAATTTAGATTCAGCTTTCTGATTGTCAAAGCAAAAGGAAAAACAAAGTAATTCATAATGTTTGATAGAAAGAAATAAAAGTTTGATATTTTTAAAATTCATTTTTTATTTGAAAGGCAGAGAAAGAGAGACTGAGATATCTCGTCTACCCATTAATACACTTTCCAAATGCCTGCAACATCCAGTTATGAACTAAGACAAAGCCAGAAGCCAGGAACTCAGTCTGTGTCCCCCACAGCAGTGGCAGGGATTCAAGTACTTGGACCACAATCTGTCATTCAGGAAACAGAAAACAGAAGTGGATCCCAGGATTTGAACCCAGGTGCTCTAATATGGGATAGAATTATACCAAGTGGTGTCTTAGCCACTAAGCCAAATGCCCACCCTTAAAGATATTTTCAATAAAGACAAGCATCTCTGGGTACTGAAAACTATTTGTAAAATATTTAGTTTCGTTGCAGGACATCCCATGAAATTATTATTAAGCAGTATAAATTTGCTAAATTTATTTTAGTCCTCACAACAAAATTCTATGACTTGCATAACATATTATGTGTCTTATAAAGGATGGCCAACTGGCTTCTCTCAACCAACTGATATAATGCAAGAGAGTAAGGTAGGGGCTAGTGTGGCACAGTGGATTAAGCCACCACTTGGGATTCCCACATTAGTATTGGAGTGCTGATTCATGTCCTGGCAACCCAACTTCCAATCCATCTTTCTGCCAAAGCACCCTGTGAAGCCGCAGATGATGGACCAATTGGGCTTCTTCCTACCACATGGGAGTCACAGATGGAGTTCCTAGCTCAATCGTCCTTCTCCTGATTGTGGTTTGTCCAACCTTGAAATGTGTGCTAATTTACAGAGTATATCAGCAGAAAAAAGATGTCTCTATTTCTTTTCTCTGTCTTGCTCTGCTTTTCAAGTAGATGAAAATAGTCTTTTCAAAAACAAAAATATAAATTTGAAATAGAAAAGGAAAAGTGAAAAATCTTTTGTATTGCAAAGGGATTTAGTTTGAAAGAGTGATTAAGACATTATCATTTGACAAGAAATTGGCTCTATTAACAAGTACTCCTGGCTTTCCTCATAAAAAAGAATTAGTTCTTCTGTACTTTTAAGAATACAGTACTAGAATTTTTAAAAGTTACAACTAGAATAATTTTTACAGATGTCCATGCTATCACTCAGTCACCTGAAGCAACCTGAGAGGATTGAGTGGCCTTATTCTAAAATTTCTGTATTGCTATTTTTGAAATATTCATTTTTTTGTTTGAAAGACAGAGTTACAGAGAAAGATAGAGTGAGAGAGAGAGACAGAGTCTTTCATCTGCTGGTTCACTCCCCAGTTGACTGCAATGGCCAGAGCTGAGATGATTTGAAGCCAGGAACCAGAAGCTTCTTCTGGGTCTCCCACGTGAGTGAGTGCAGGGGACCAAGAACCTGGGCCACTTTCTACTGCTTTCCCAGGCCATAGCAGAGAGCTGGATTGGAAGTGGAGCAGCCAGGACACGAACTGGCACCCATATGGGATGTCGGTGCTGCAGGCCGCAGCTTTAACCCACTGCGCCCCAGTGCTGGCCCCCTATATTGCTTAATGAACAACTTGAAATTAATTGTAAACATAATTCCAATGCATGAATATATGACATTTTTACATATCCTGTAATTCTAAGAATATCTTCATACACTGCTTAGCACTGCTTATCAAGCACTAATATGTTACAGTGCTATCTCAGAAATATACCTTAAAATTAAATTGAATTGAAAATATTATATACTGTAACTCTCAACCCAGGAGTTACTAGAATTCCCAGGGTACTATTCTCAGTAAGGATGACATTCCTAGTCTTTTTGTTGATTCGACTCTCTCCTTTGTCTTTACCCAAGTTCAGGTTACTACTACGTACCCCTAGGATTACTGCAGTAATCTTTGAACTGTGTTCCCTGCAACCCTGCCTCCTGAAACCTTGTTCAGACTTTTGGATATTCTCTGATATTTTCCCAAAAAGTTTAGACCTGATATGTTACCCCCTGGGTTAAAATCCGACCATGAAGGCCAGCATGTGGCTAGGCAGATTAAGCTACTGTTGTGATGCTGACACTTCATACTAGAGTGCCTGTTCAGGTCACCATTATTCTGCTTCCAACACAGCCCCCTGCTTATGTGCCTGAAAAGGCAGAGAATGATGGACCAAGTAGCTGGACCCCTGCCAACCATGTGGGAATCAACTCAGAGGGAATCCCAGGCTAATGGCTTTTGCCCATCTCAGCTCTGTCCATTGAGGTCCTTTGGGGAATGAACAAGTGGATAGATTGATCTCTTTGTTGCTTCTCCCTCATTCTGTCATTCCACCTTCCAAAAAATGTTAAAAAGCTTTAAATTTAAAAAAATTTGTTTTTGATATAATATATAGAACTAGGAATTTATCCCTTTATTTAAGATTTAGCATGCATTTATTCAATATGGTTCTTTCTATTTCTGTGATATCAGCTATAATATCTCCTTCTCTATATACAATTTTATTTTATTTTATTTATTTCTATTTGTTAATGTATATAAAATTTTATGTATTAGGTTTATCTTCTTTAAAAATAACAGTTTTTGGTTTTGTTGATCTTTTATAATATTTTTCTAGTTTCAATTTTTTTTCATAGCCACATCTTGTTTATTCTGTTTCACAGTTTTTTTTTTTTTAACAAAGAGAGAAGCATAGCCATGGGGACATAAAATTTTAAATGAACTAATACTAAAATTGAGCAGGAGGAGGTGACATTCTTGCCCAGTAAACTTAGGCCAGGGCAAGGTCATGAAGAAAGAAATTGTAGGCCAGGGCAAGGTCATGAAGAAAGAAATTGTGACCCCTGAACCATCTGAAGGTGTGGAGAGGAGCTGCAAATCCTGCAACCCCATGCCCCGCTTCCCCTTCTCAGCCCTGCCCTTCACAAGGTGGGAGACCTACCACCACTCAGAGCTTTGGCTTCTCCACTTACCCAGTGGTATCAGCACAGGTAGTTCAAGTGAGGCATCAACTGGTCAGTCAAAAATTGTTCTTTAAAAATGTGCTGTTACTACACAAAGGCTGGGGACCGCCCTGCCACTGTATCCAGCCCCTCCCTAAAGCAATATTTACTGAATGAACCAAGATCCTCTTCCCAAAGAGAGCTCCAGCCACTTCCAGAGGGACTCGTTGATCCCGAGTCAGGTTTTACCACAGCCTTGTGGGAGAAGCACAGGTGTCTCAGTCCACTTCTCGTGAGCATTCAGTCTGGGCTCTTTTCATGGGAAGCAAGCAATGGGGCTGTTCCAGGCCAGGGAAAGGTTGGCCGGTTCCCAAATCACAAAGTGCAGGAACACTCTGCTAAACTGCTAAACTAAAAACTTTTATGATATCTGATCTCACTTTTGCATTGGCTTTTTCTTTTTTTTTCACTAAGTTCAAGAGATGTATGATTCAGTCACTTATTTCTGGTCTTTACCAGTTTTTAATATAAGTACTTATTGTTACAAACTTTCTTCTTAGCATTGCCTTGACGGTATCCCACAGGATTTGATAGGATGCATTTTAATTGTCATTTATTTCAAGAGCATTTTTTTATTTTTTTAATTCATTCAGTGACTGGCTATTCAATAGCATGCTGTTTAATTTGTAAATATTCTATTGTTCTTGTTAATTTCTAGTTTTATTCCTTTGTGGTCTGAGAAGCTATATGGGATTATTTCATTCTTTTGAATTTTAGTGAGATTTTATTTGAGGCCTAAAATGTGAAATGATAGTAAAATAAAAATCCTCCATGTGTTGATGAGAAAATGTGCTTTCTGCAGCTGTCAGATGAAACTACACCCAGTTACTTCTGTAACTACATCTGTAGCTGATCCATTTGCTTATTATGGTTCAACTCTGATATATCTTTATTGAATTTATGTCTGGTTTATCTATCTACTGATAACAGTGTGGCATTGAAGTTTCCCACTATTCCTGTATTGGAGTCCATCTCTCCTTTTAGGTCAAATAATAGTTACTGTATATCTGTTGGTGGTGTTGTGCTAGGTGAATAGATATCAATGATTGCTATACCCTCTTGGGACTTAAAACTTTTAATCAGTATGAAATATCCTTCTTAGTCTCTTTCTATAGTTTGTGACAATATAATTTTTTGGTTTGATATGTTATTTTGATTTAATATGCTATTTTTATTTAATATGAATATTGCTACTCTCACTTATTTTTGGTTTCCATTTGCCTGGTGTATCAATTTCCAGGCTTTCACTTTTAGTCCATCTGTTTCTTTACTTGTGAAGTTAGTTTCATGTAGTCAATGTAGAGTTGGGTCTTTTTAATTTTAATCCATTCAGCTAAACAGAATGTATTTGAATGGAAAATTTAATCCATTTACATTCAAGTTTAGTATGTTTTGATAAGATCTACTACCTGCCATTAAGCTGATTGGTTGCTGATGGTATCAGCACTGTTGGTGAATTTGGTAGTGTTATGTGTCTTTATTGTTTATTTCTAATATAGGGCTTCCTTCCGAATTTCTTATAAGCCTGTCTAGTGGTGTAGAATTCTCTGTTATTATATGCCTGTGAAATAGTTTTTTTTTTTTTCCTCCATTTCTAAAGGATATCTTTGCTGGATATAATATTCATGGTTCAGTGTTTTTGGTTTGTTTTTCTTTTCAAATATTGAATATATCACCCCAATCTCTTCTGGCCTCTATGATTTCTACTGACAAACTTGCTTCTTTTCCTTTATATTAAACATGACAAAGATGACACTGTCTGTTACTGCATCTGGAATTCTCTCCTTTTCCTTTATGTTTCATAGTTTGACTAAAGTGTGTTCTGGATATATATATATATATATATATATATATATATATATATATATATATATATATATTTGCAGTGGGGTAGACTGCATTGCATCTTTTAGCTGCCTGAATCTAGATGACCATGTAAGTCTTAGGAAGAATTCAAGTAATTTTTCACTTAGTAAATATTGCTTCATTGCAGGCCAGAGCCACAGCTCAATAGGCTAATCCTCTGCCTGCTGCACTGGCACTCTGGGTTCTAGTCCCGGTCAGGGTGCCAGATTCTGCCCCAGTTGCTCCTCTTCCAGTCCAGCTCCCTGCTGTGGCCTGGGAGTGCAATGGAGGATGGCCCAAGTGCTTGAGCCCTGCACCTGCATGGTAGACCAGGAGAAGCACCTGGCTCCTGGCTTTGGATCAGTGCAGTGCGCCAGCCACAACAGCCATTTTGGGGGTGAACCAACAGAAAAGAAAGACCCTTCTCTTTCTCTCTCACTGTCCACTCTGCCTGTCAAAAAAATATTGCTTTATTGTTTATACTGTATTTTTTAATTTTTTATTTATTTTTATTTTTTGACAGGCAGAGTGGACAGTGACAGAGAGAAAGGTCTTCCTTTGCCATTGGTTCACCCTCCAATGCCTGCCACAGCCAGTGTGCTGCGGCTGGCGCACCACGCTGATCCAAAGGCAGGAGCCAGGTGCTTCTCCTGGTCTCCCATGGGGTGCAGGGCCCAAGCACTTGGGCCATCCTCCACTGCACTCCCTGGCCACAGCAGAGAGCTGGCCTGGAAGAGGGGCAACTGGGACAGAATCCGGCGCCCTGACCTGGACTAGAACCCGGTGTGCTGGTGCTGCAAGGCAGAGGATTAGCCTATTAAGCCACGGCGCTGGCCCCATTGCTTATACTGTATGTGCCAATGAATATGTCTCTTTTAAAATAAGGCACAGGAAAATAATTCCATGCAAATTCTGTATTATTTTAAAGTCCATATTGGTTGAAAATTTTATTTTCACTGTAGAATTGGAGATATTTAGAAAATTTCATGATCATTTTGCCCAAGCATAATGCAGTTTGAAGATGTGATATGTGCAATGACACAATTAAAGAGTTACCAGACCCAATGTATTCATCATCATACCTTCACAACTGCAATTTTTACATTATAATGATAATGTTAAAACTACAAAGTATAAATCAATTATCCACACATTTAAGACAAGTCCTAAGATATAAACTATATAAAATCTAAGGTTGACGCTGTGGCCTAGGGGGTAAAGCCACCACCTGCAGTGCAGGCATCCCATACGGTCAATGGCTCGATTGCTGGTTGCTCCACTTCCAATCCAGCTCTCTGCTGTGGCCTGGGAAAGCCGTAGAAGATGGCTCAAGCCCTTTTGCCCCTGCATCCACTTGTGAGACTTGGAAGTAGCTCCTTGCTCCAGGCTTCAGATCGGTGCAGCTCAGGCTGTTGTGGACAACTGGGAAGTGAACGAGCAGATAGAAGATCTCTCTGTCTCTCTCTCTCTCTCTCTGCCTCTGCCTCTTTCTCCCTCTGTGTAACTGCAACTTTCAAATCAATAAATAAATCTTTTAAAAATCTGTATGAAATCTAGTGCCTCTATTCTGTTTCATTAAAGGTAAGATATTTGGAATTTCAGCATTTATTCAAAAATTTATACAGAGAGAAAGAGAGGCAGAGAGAGAGAGAGAGAGAGAGAGAGGTGTAGAGGTCTTCCATCCATTGGTCCCCTCCCCAAATGGCCACAAAGGTTGGAACTGCACCAATCTGAAGCCAGGAGCTAGGAGCTAGGAGCCAGGAGCTTCTCCCAGATATCCCACATAAGTGCAGGGGCCCAAGGCCTTGGACCATCTTCTACAGTTTTCCCAGGCCATAGCAGAGAACTGGCTTGGAAGTGGAGTTGCTGGGACTTGAAATGGCACCCATATCAGATGCCCACACTGCAGGTGGTGGTTTTACCTGCTAAGCCACAGCACTGGCCCCAGCATTTCAGTGTTTCTTACATAGTTGTGTTCCTATTCACAAAAGGGTGGTGTTATACTATTCTGAAGACAATAGGAAGGTACTGTTGATAAGACAACTGAATCCTGCTATCCTGATCCATATAGCAGTGTCTGAGTACACCCATCAACGATTGCAGAACAATGCAGCCCTGTATGATGTTGCAATGGTATCTGCCCCTGTCCTGGTTAATCATTCAAATGATGTCATGGGACAAGTCAGAGAGCCTATAGCCCAAACCTAAAGTGCTTCCTTGTGGTTGTTGTTGATCATCCTGAGGTGTTTGTGGTATACTTCCACACACTGGTGAACTCCCTAAAATTTCATGCCAGTGCTCTTCTCTGTCAAACAACAACCTGTCTCCACTCTCATTTATTTTATTAAATTTAGTCAAAACTGGAGAACTCAGAGGAATTATTTTTACAAATATCTATTTATTTGAAAATCAGAAAAACTGATCAATTGGAAAAAAGAGGGATATGGAGAGAGGGAGAGGGACAGAGAGAGAGAAAGGGGGTGGGGGGAAGTGAGCCTACACTTCCATCTACTCATTTCCTGCCCAAATTGCCACAATGGCCTGGAAATCCATCCATGTCTCTAACATTGGGCCATCTTCTGCTGACTTCCTAAGTACTTTGTCAGAGAGCAGAATCAGCAGTGGATCAGCTGAGAGTCAAACCACCAGTCAGGGGATGCTTACATCATTGGAGGCAGCTTAACCTGCTGCACCATGGTGCTGCCCCTGTCTCCTGCCATTCTGTTGAGCAACAGCCACCATGGCTATGCCAGGTGGCCTTACCACAGTGGGAATCAGTTCTCACCCTGTCAACATCTGTTTTCCAAATTATATTTAGTGTAGATAAATCTGATGAACTACGAAATCTGCCAGCAATGGACTTTTTCTCTTTTAATAAACTCTTTATATTGATAATATTATATTAACAAGCAATGTCTCTCCTGTGTAATCACATTTAAATTTCTCCTTGAGATTCCAGAAGTATCATTATTACTATCACCTTTGTTAATGAATCTACTGAATGATCTGAAACAACAAATGCATTGTTCTATTGGCAACACATCACTGTGACATCCAAATTAAACATAATTTTGAAAATATATATAGTGCCAATATGGTCAATATGGCTTAACAATATTGACAACGTAATTTGCTCAATTATATTTTCAATGTAAGATTCCATGGTAAGATTTTAGTGTTGAGGGTCCAGCACTGTGGAATAGTGGGTAAAGCCACCACTTTCAGTGCTGGCATCCCATATGGGCACCAGTTTGAGTCCTGGCCACTCCATTTCTGAACCAGCTCTCTGCAATGGCCTGGGAAACCAATGAAAATTGGCCCAAGTCCTTGGGCCCCTGAACCCACATGGGAGACCTGGAAGAAGATCCTGACTTTTGGCTTTGGATTGGCACAGATCCAGCCATTGTGGCCATCTGGGAAGTGAAGCAGTGGATAGAGGACCTTCCTCTCTCTCTCTCTCTCTGGCTCTGCATATCTGTAACTCTGTCTTTCAAATAATTAAATCTATATTTAAAATAAATAATAAATAAATATTTTAATGTTAAGAATATTTTTTCACAGAATAGTGTACAATGAATATGCTTTCATACATTCTTTGTGTAATTGTACTGAAGTTTATGATAAAATTATGAATAGGTCATTAATGTCTATGTCACATTAAGCCATGTAAATACAATATTGTTCCTTTGTGAGATGTGTTATTTAGACAGATTACATTGAACTGTATGAAAAATATCTTATATTTTTTAATCACCAGGCAACAATGACACAGCATTTTAAATTATTCCTTAATTTGGTGTCATGTGCTTATACAAAATTTCATAGTATATATGTATATCTATATGCATATGTTTCTGTGTGTGAATTTTAGTGTTCATAATATGGTGCCTTATATAATAGTAGGATAATTTGTAAGTATTTTTTTTCTTCTGGATAACTTAATGAAAGGTCTACAAAGTGATTTCAAGAAGGAATTATTATCAGAAACAGAACCTAATTTTTAAAATACTGTTTCAAGCATTACAAGTGAATTTTCTAAAGAAAACATTCATGTGTAGTTTATTTTCCTAGTCTCAGAAATTGAAGTTTTCCTCTTCACTCCACTACTCCTTGTTTACTTTCCCTTAGAGAATAAGTCTAGAGAAATAGAAATAGAGGTGAAGTGGGATTTTTCAGGATCTCAGATATGTTGGTATTTATCCACATGATACTTACAGAACACTTCCAAAATAAAGAACATTCATTTCATTGTATGTATGTGCTTTAGACACTAAATGCAGACAACCAACTCAAGTTCCTTCTGTCAAAATATAAAAGGTCAGAGGACACTTACCAGGCTGAAAGCCCCACTATTACCTTCTTTGCAGTGGCACCACATGTGTAAACGTATCACCAGAGAATTCTGTAATAACCTAGCAGCCAAAATTTGTTGAAGGACATATGTGGTTCATTTTATTATTGTGTTCAGAACACACAATGATGTAAGAATTTTCCTCCAATATGATAAAACTAATGTTAAATAATTATTTGAAACAATATGGCAAGTGATCCCCCTATACTCTCCTACCCCAATACACTGAAGAAGTTATTTCTCTGCAAAAGCTTATAAAGGAATTATTCCTGTGGATTTATTATATAATATTCTTTTTTACATATTTATTTATTTACTTGAAAATCAGAGTTACACGGAGAGAGAAGGAGAGGCAGAGAGAAACAGGTCTTCCATCTGCTGGTTCACTCCCCAAATGACTGCAATGGCCAGAGCTAAGCTGATCTGAAGCCAGGAGCCAGGAGCTTCTTCCAGGTCTCCCACACAGACGCAGGGGCTCAAGGACTTGGGCCATCTTCTACTGCTTTCCCAAGCCATAGCAGAGAGCTGGATTGGAAGTGGAGCAGCCAGGACTGGAACCGGCACCCATATGGGTGGCCTTACCTACTATGCCACAGCACTGACCTCGATAAAGTTTTTCATTTATTGTTAACTGCATCTTAACTTAGCAAATAGTAAATAAACATGCAAAGCAAAATTTTGATATCTTTGATATGAGTCTGCTAGGACAAGAGAAATTCCTTAAGAAATTCCTTAGGAAAGGTGAGCTTCTGAGAGAGTTAGAAATATTAACCAGTTTTCCATTCAGTTGTTTCATAATTATCTGCTGAATGCTCACTATCCAGATAAAACAGTAAGTGTAAAGCATTTGGTGATGAATAATAATGTTGAATAATTGATACTTCTTAATAGCTTCCATCTACACTAAATATGTAACATCTCAGTAGGCTCTCAGCAAACTTCACCAAAAATGCAATTTAATTTGAAACTGCCAAATAAACATAATTTTGACAGGAATACTCATTACTACATTGAAATTCTTATTTACTTGTTCCTTTCATAAAATTATAAATAAGGGCAGTCATTGTGGTGCCACACCTAGGACTCAGAAATCCCATATAAGAGTGCCAGTCTGAGTACTGATTACTCTGCTTCTGATACAGCTCTCTGCTAATGTATCTGGGGAGCAGTAGATTTGGAAACACTTTAGAATTCCAAAGTGACAGTGGTTCAAGTCTCCAAAATCTTGGAGACATCACTCATGGCTGACTGCTAGGTACTGAAGCAAACTTTTTTATTTTTTAAATTGAGATAAATAGACTGATCACTTTATGTTAAAAGAAACTGCTTAATAAAAACTAATCTTTTTTGCTACTTATTTCACAAAAATATTTTTTTTCATTTTTTTAACTTTTATTTAATAAATATAAATTTCCAAAGTAGAACTTTTGGAGTATAGAGGCTTTTTCCCCCCATAATCAAGCTCCCACCTACAACCAACCCCTCTCCCACTCCCTCTTCCACCCCTTGCTTCATCAAGATTCATTTTCAATTATCTTTATATACAGAAGATCAATTTAATATATACTAGGTAAAGATTTCAACAGTTTGCATACAAAAAATAATTTTTAAATTTTCTTATAAAAAGAGAATCAAGCAAGTATCTTCTGATTCCAGTCACTCAGAAAATTAAGCTATTTCTTTCAAATTCATTACTAGTAAAGAATGTTTTGAAATTAGGGAAAACATATTTTTACAGGACTTGAAATTTTTACATAGCATGATACAATTTCTCATTTTATTATTTCTCAAATTTAAAAGAAATTCTCACACATGGGTGCTTTTTTTCAGAAATCAAGTACCACCAGCAGGATTCTTCAGTAGACTTTTTTGTCAGAGAGGAAACCACACCATCACTTATACATTTTCCTCTACTCATCTTTTTAAGCATAAAAATGGCTGAGAATCAGCAGTTATGATTAGTTTTGTAAAATAATAATTTGAATTTTTATTCTTTTTGCTCAGCATTTTATATAATCGAGTTTATTTCAAATAAAAATAAGTGAACTTCACCAACAAAAATGAATAAAACTTACTCAACTGGCAATTAGTTGCATATTCCCAAGTTAGTTTTAACCTGAAAGTTATAAGCTGCTGTCTGTATTTTTATGTTTTATTTGCAATGGCTGGAATAGAGAATATTCTATTTGCATAAGAAAAGAATTTTCGATGTGAGACACAGAGTCATGATAAACAAGGTAATGAGGTGCAATGAGGTAGTGCTCCATCAGAATGAATGGACCTCTCTTCAGATGAATCTGAGAGGGAGTGCCCAGTCATGTCATTCAGAGTTGGCTAAGCAAGATAAGAAACTTTAATGAAGAGAATACACTTGACAGCCCAGGTAGGCATCTCAGCAAAGAGTTAATATCAGTTTGCAGATTAGGGCTTCTGTAGGTATGAGGTCCAATTTATCTTGCCTTTTCTCCCATCCCTTTTTCTTGGACAAAATGTTTCTTGAGTATGAAATAGTAGAATGTTGGGGCTGGCACTGGCATCCCATATAGGCACTGGGTTCTAGTCCCGGTTGCTCCTCTTCCAGTCCAGCTCTCTGCTGTGGCCCGGGAGGGCAGTGGAGGATGGCCCAAGTGCTTGGGTGCCTGCACTGTAATGAGAAACCAGGAAGAAGCACTTGGTTCCTGGCTTTGGATCGGCATAGCTCTGGCCAAGGCGGCCATTTGGGGAGTGAACCAATGGAAGGAAGACCTTTCTCTCTGTTTCTTTCTCTCTCTCACTGTCTATAACTACCTGTCAAATAATAAAAAAAAAAACTTCAAAAAATTTTAAATAGAAGAAACAGTAGAATTTCCTCCCAAGGTTTACTCAATGTTATCAGGGCAGCCTGTTAATGCCAGATTCTCCTGGGTCTTGCTCATAAGTAAGAATGGAACCACTTATGAAGTTATGGGCAGAATATGAGGCTGCTTCTGAGGCCTGCCTCTGAGAATGCTACATTCAGTAGAATGCAGATCCATCCCCAGCTGTTAATTGGTATCAGCAGATAGGTCATAGGAAGCCTGGATTTCTGTGGAGCCTAATAGGCCTGGAAAAGGGAAAGAAGGATGGGTACACAGGAGAAATTGGGAAAAGATCCAAGATGATGGCACAAGTGAGAGTGTTGTGAGGTCCCTTCCCAGCCATGCTGCTGTAGATCAATGTGATGTGGGTAGGGCCTGAGTTGCAATGTGACACGAACTCTGCTCCCTGACTGGTGTGAGGGGCCCACAAACAGATGGTTGGAGAGGGTTCTGTGTTTGTGTCTCCCCAAGCTGTACGAGGCCAGGCTGATGGCTGCACTTGTCAGAGGAACAAAGTCCTGGACACCAGGTGCCCAATACCCCATGAACCTTAACTGAGCTGAGGTCATTTCTTTTTAGCAATAGTAATGAAGACTTTTCAAGACATAAGGGGAGGGGTGAAAATATACACATATCAATGATGCTTCATGTTTTTGGTTGGTGTTTTCTTAAAATAATTATGGACTTGGATTCAGTAATTTCTAACTTTTAAAGTGGGTGGACACCAATGGGTCTTGAGTCATTAGTGGACTTGAATGTAAATTGTGGGCATGAGGGGTCAGTGCCCATACGGAAAGAGATGGAAGGGGATGATCAGGAGGCACATGGGTTGCAAGCAGGCTGTGACTCTGCAGGGACTCTGTTGGCTATCCTGACCCATTTCAAAGGTGGAGAAATTAGGTCTGATCATGTTGTTGGCTTGTCTAATCAGACCTCAGGACTTTCTGGCTCTACTTGATCCTTGTCTTCATGGGAGCTTGGGCACCCAGCAGACAACCATGCATTCCTGACTAGGAACCCTGAGAAGAAGGATGCTGAAGGCCACTTCCAGATTATTCACCACTGTCCAGTTTAGGATTACAGCAGACACTTTCTGCTCCCAGGAGGCATGGTAGGAGCTGTCAGGTTGACATTCAATGGCACGGGGGATGCCTGCACATAGTGTACTGGGCTCACATTTAGCATTGAAGTTCAAAACTTTAAGTGACATTCCATTACTCTTGCAGAGAATTTCCAATCCTTCACAAAGTCCAGAAACTCTGCACCTCCTGGTCACCCTGGCTTGTCACTAGATCTTTCTCAGGGGCCTCTAAACACTGCACCTAACCCTGCCTGGCTCACACCCAACCCCCAGACCACTGTAGGGCCATCTATGCTCAGGCTACCCCTCTTGGACTTTCCAGTCCAGAGTTGTCCCCTGCAGGTTTCTACTGTTCCTCGCCTTCAGGTGGCTGCACTGCTCATCTTGTATAAATTCAGTGAACACCAGACTTCAGTGTTGGAGGGAGGCACTAGGAGATTAGAAATGCCACCTGGGTGATTTGTTCACATTGCCCCAGCCATCTTTTCTGCTTGAAAGAAGGGTAGAAGATGCTTTGTAAATGTTAGCCATCTTTTCTCTCTGAGATTAAAAAGCATCCCTACTGATGGATCCTGCCGGTGGCTTGGTACCTGAAAAAAATAGTATCCAGATGTGAGAGGTTCTTTCTAAATTTGAGAAATAGAACAATGAGAACTTGTTTCACATTAAGTCAAAATTCAGATCCTTCAAAAATGGTTTTTCTCCATTGCAAAACATTATTTTCTGGTAATGGATTTGGGAAAATTGGCCTAATTTTTGCATGGCTGAAATTGGAAAATGTTTGCTTGAGTCTATTTTTAATGAGAAAACATAAAATTTATGAAATAAGAAGAAAAATAACATTCATTTTATTATGTATTTTCCTTTCATATGAAGTGTTTTTTTTTTATTTTACTTCAATTTGAACAAATAAAAGACTGTTGCCCACATGATGGTCATGCTTTAGTATAAAGAAATCAGCCATGAATAATGTCTTCAAGATTTTGAAGATTTGAACTGCTGTCACTTTGGAATTTTAAAGTGTTCCTAAATCCACTGTTTCCCAGCTACATTAGCAGAGAGCTGTCTCAGAAGCAAAACAGACAGAACTCAAACTGGCATTGCTATATGGGATGTCTGAGTCCCAAGTGCTGCATCACAATATTTTACCCTGCTTATTACTTTATAAAAGACACATGTAATTAGGAATGTCACAGTAATAGTGTATATTCCAGCAAAAATACAACTTTATTTATTGTTTGGAATTACATTAAATCTTTGGTAGGTTTTTCTTGGGATTGACTTGTATGACACACCTGATCCTCTTTGGTTCCCCTTTTCTTTTCATCTTGAACCATTGTATCAGTGAGCATTACAGGCATTCCATTGTTAACTTAGTTGCACAATGGCAAAATAGTGACAAGGAGGTGTGCTCTACACTAGGCAAAGTTAGAAGAAAAAAAAAAGGAGAGAAAGTACTCTCAGGAGAAAGCTGCAGAAAAACTGCAGTGGGAAGTCCTGCAAAAGCAGTGGAAATGGCCTGGACCTGAGTGGAAGACTCAGCAACAGGCATGAACATGAAAAAGGACCCAGAGTCCACTCTGGTGAGCAAAGTGCAGTCAAACTGCATGGGCCTGCACAATTGTTAATACAGATGGAGGGAAAGCTAGTGGACTGCACTGTCTTTGAGTCCAACTGGGAAACTTCATGGGAGCAAGGCAACTGCTCACCTTGAGGGGAGGAATAAAAAAGTGATGCATCTCTCTCTTCCCTTTTCTCCACTCCATAGCAGTGCCCTGTGGCTAGCTGTGGGAAGGCTGATGCCATTTTGGACATAAGCAGGTAGCAGCTGCTCCAGCTCTTCTGTGCACACCCAGCAACTAGCAAGAATTGTCGGCAGGGGCAACCACTGCTGTTTCAGTAAATTGGTGGTCACTGTCTCCACCTTGTCATCAGGTAAACACCAGTTCTTCCATGCCCAACCTGCAATAGGCTTTGAGGAGAATCTATTGCAAACAAATGGAAATGCTGCCAGTGGGATGTTTGTACACACCCAGCACAACTGTGAAAGGAGTGGGGCTGTGGCCAGCAGGTATTGTACATGCATGTCACCCAAGGATTTTGCCAGAGGGAAACATTCACATTCTCCACTGACTTTCAGTCTGGCTGAGAGGCTCCATCTGCCAGGGTAGAATACATGGGCTGTGGCTCCAGGAACTCCCCAGTCACTGTGTGGGCAGAACAGGCTAGTGGGGCAGAGTGCACCCTCTGGCAGTCCTTGACTATGGGAGCCCTGGGTGCTGAGACTGTGAAAACACTGTGACTGCCTGAGAGGAGGCAAGGTGTAGCCTGGGTCTGGGCAAGCTCTGGATGCAGAGTCACACTCTCAGAACTCTTTGGTTGCCAGAGCAGATCCCTGTAGCAGGAATCATGCTCACAGAGAGGACTATGCAGATCATTTGTGTGGTTCATACAGAAGTGCAGATGAGTGTTGAAGACACTGGGGACAAACACCTGAGCATTACTCAGCTTGGAGGAAAGGAGGTGAGAGGCTGATCACACCAACAAATGTGACCACCCTCCCTCCACGTCTGTTAATAAGAGGAGAGTTACCAAACCCAACTTGATTGTTACTCTGGATACTCACCCCACTCTAGAGCACTGAACAGAGGTCCCTGGAAACATCCGTCATACACCTCTTGGTATTCACTGAAAGTACAGACAATGCACATAGGCATAGCTCAAAGATACAACTCATCAGAGGAAACAAAAAAGAGCAATTACCTCCACAAGAGCCTAAAAATAAATGTAGAAAATTAGGAAATGAGAATAAGGAAGACATCATGGCCCTTCAGAGGAACACAACAAATTTTCAATATTAGAATGTGAAGGTCAAGAAATGGATGAAATGATGAAAACAGAATTCAAAAAATTAGTCATAGGATTACTCAAAAGTAGTCAGAAGCAAATCCACAAACTAAAGAATACCATATGTGACATGAATGAAAATTTTTCACATGAAATTGAGATTTTAAAGAGAAATCAAAATGAAATATTAGAAATGAAGAATTCAATAGATTAAATAAAAATGCAGTAGAAAGGTTAACAGATTTGGAGAGGAAAAAGAAAGACTATCCAAGTTAGAAGACAAATCTTTGGAAATAATTCAGTCATACCAAAACAAATGAAATTAAAAAGTATAAAAATACTGTTTGAGATGTATGGATACTATCAAATAATCCATATATATGAATTAGGAGGTCCTGAAGGTGTGGAAAGAGAGAATAGAGGTGCCTGCTTTGTGGCATAGCAGATAAAGCTGCCACCTGCAGGGCCTGCATCACATATGGTTACTGGTTCAAGTCCCATTTGCTCCACTTCTGACCCAGCTCCCTGCTAAAGCCTGGGAAAGCAGTAGAAGATGGCCAAAGTCCTTGGGCCCCTGCACTGGTATGGGAATCCTGGAAGAATCTCTTGGCTCCTGGCTTCAGATCAGATCACTTCAGCTCCAACCATTGTAGCCAGTTAGGGAGTGAACCAGCAGATGGAAGACCTCTCTCTCTCTCTCTCTCTCTCTCTCTCTCTCTCTCTCCCTCTCCCTCTCCCTCTCCCTCTCCTCTCTCTGTGTAACTCTGACTTTCAAATAAATAAATCTTTTAAAAAAAGAATGACTCTCATACGGAAATCATAAAACAACAAATGCCTGTGAGGATGTGGGGGAAATGGTACACTAATCCACTCTTGGAGGGAATGTAAATTGGTGCAGCCACTGTGGAAGACAGTGTGGAGATACCTCAAAAGCTGTATATAGACCTAGCATATGAACCAGCCATCCCACTTTTGAGAATTTACCAAAAGTAAATGAATCAGTGTATTAAAGAGTTATCTGTACCTTCATGTTCATTGCAGCTCAATGTACAATAGCTAAGATATGAAATCAACCCAGATGTCCATCAACCGAATACTGGATTAAGAAATTATGCTATACACACACACACACACACACACACACACACACACACACAAACAGTATGGAATATCATGCATTGCTAAAAAATGAAAACCTGTAATTTGAAGCAAAATGGTTGCAACTTGAAACCATTATACTTAGTGAAATAAGCCAGTCCAAAAAGACAAATACCATATATTCTCTCTGATCTGTGCTAACTAGTATAGTACCTAAAAAGTAATCTATAGGAGTGAAATTGGCACTTTATCATGCAATGATTTTGAATAGTCCTAACTTGACTATTGAGGAACAATCCTTTTTGTTTCTTTTCTGCTTCTTATGTTTTTTCTTCACACTATTGTTGATCCTTCTACTTAGTCTAGTTAATCTTATGAGTATAAAGTTAATTGAAAAGAGGTCTCTGTAAAAAATAAAAATGGGAGTGGTAGAGGGAGGAGGAAGAAGGATGGGAATATAGGTGGGAGGGAGGTAGGGTTATAATTATCATTAAGTTCCTAAATTTGTACATATTAATGGCATGAAATTTACATCCCTTAAATCATGTTAAAATAGGGCTATTAACATAATTTAATAAGACTAACAACAACAAAGCATGAAAAAATAGTTATTAATTTTTCTTTGAAAGGTGGAGCAGAGGGAAGGAGTGACCAAATGATACAGGGAGAGGGAGGTAGAGAAAAAGAGCAGTTTTATGTATTGCTTCACTCCTCGGATGGCCAAAATCCAGGTCCAGTATAGGCCAATGCCAGGACCCAGTAATTCCATGCAGGTCATCTCTTGAGCCAGCTTCATCTGCCTTCCCAGGTTCATAAACAGGAACATAGGTCAGAATCAGAGCAACATTGTTCTTGAATTGGCTCTTTATATAAGATGCCAATATTGCAAATTGTCACGTAACCAGCTGTTCCATAATTGCTGAAAGTTAATGGAAAATAAACTTAAATATTTACATATTTTTGTGAAATTCATTTTTTAGATTCTTATACAGAAGGGTTACTCAAAAAGTTCATGTAACATTTTTATTGTTGGGTGTGGGTCTTTGGTCTCTCCATTAAGATAGCAGTTGTGAAGCCAGCATCACATTGATATGCCTAGATTTGAGTCCTTTCTTGTCCTGATTCATGCTGCCCTCAAATGTGCATCCTGGTAGGCAAAATGTGATGACTTAAGTAGTGAGATGTCTGCCCTCCCTGTGGGAGAACCTGGGCTACCATCTCATCTCACAGCATTGCCTTGGCCCAGCCTTAGCCTTTGAGAGTAGTTGAGGAGTGAGCTAGTATATGGGAAATCTTCTTCTCTTCAATTCATATCAAAAATAGTCTTTATAAAAAATCAGACTTGAGGACTGGTATAAGGCATTGCTTGGCACACCGGCATTCCATATAGGAATATAGGCTACTCTTTACTGACCATTACCTGGGAAGGCAGTAGATTATGCCCTAAGTGCTTGTGATCCTATCACCCATGCGGGTGACCAAAATAGAGTTTCTGTCTCCTGGTTTAAGCATAAGGAAAGATAAAGTGATATTTGAATTCTGAAAAATGATGAACTATTTGGAATAAGAGAAAAGCTATTTTTAAAATTTTTAATTGTTACAAAATACTCCAAATAAATTGTGGTTTGATTAAAGATGAAATTGGGAGTAAAATGTAAAAAAAAATCATAAAACAATTATAAGGCTGGAGTAAATATTGGAGATCTGCATAAATGTGCTTTTATGTCTTCTGGAAAGTGTGAAACCCTTTTGCCTCCTAGGTTTACACTAGATGACACATACAACCACACTTTCTGAAATCACAAAAGTAGTCATTTGTGGTTGCTAGCTAAACTCTGATGGAAACCAGATGTGGTCTACAGTGATAGGGAAGAGGATGATGTGAGGGATCAGGAAATTTAGAAAGATGTTTTGAGGAAATTTTCTTTGGTGCAATGCCTTTAAGCATCCTGAAGTTTCCTGCTACTTGAGTCCCAATGCATTACAAAGACTGCTTCTCCACAAAGGAGTTTTTCTTTTACTAACAAGCATCAACAATCAGCCAAGTCCCACTTAGGCTCAGAATGAGTGCAACCTCAAAGATTTGTGAGCCCTGGATTGTGCATATGTTCCCTGAGCCACCTGGCACCTGGGCCTTAGTGTTCATGCACCAAGCCTGCAGCTGTGAGAGGTGTGCCCATGTACTAGTGTTTAGTGACATTGTTCTGCTGCAGTTGTACTGAATGTAGAGCCTGGAAAGCATGGAGCTACCCTGTGGTCACCTTGTGGGAACACCGTTTGGTCTGTCTAGATTGCTAGGATTGGGATCCTGAGGAGGTAAAAGTGGGTGGGTTGTTGCGGTGTCTGTGAGGACACAGCCTCAGTGATGAGGGAGCTCCTTATCTTCATGAGTGAGGAGGGAGTCACTCTTTTTTTTTTAATTTTTTTTTTTTGACAGGCAGAATGGACAGTGAGAGAGAGAGACAGAGAGAAAGGTCTTCGTTTGCCATTGGTTCACCCTCCAATGGCCACCGCGGCCGGCGCGCTGCAGCCGGTGCACCGCGCTGATCCGATGGCAGGAGCTAGGAGCCAGGTGCCTTTCCTGGTCTCCCATGGGGTGCAGGGCCCAAGCACCTGGGCCATCCTCCACTGCACTCCCTGGCCACAGCAGAGAGCTGGCCTGGAAGAGGGGCAACCGGGACAGAATCCGGCGCCCCAACCGGGACTAGAACCCGGTGTGCCGGCGCCGCTAGGCGGAGGATTAGCCTAGTGAGCTGCAGCGCCGGCTAGGAGGAGGGAGTCACTCTTGACCAGGTGCCCATGTCATCCTTCTGAGGAGCAAACCCAGAACTGGAACCTTGGCTGATTCCCATGGACTCCTAATTCCCACTGATAGACGTTTATTGATCATTCGAGAGGGACTGTACCAACAAAATTTATATGGAATTTTCCTTTTAATATATACAATTAAAAAGTCATATTGTTGTGCAATTTTAGAGAATCACATGATCCAAAAACCACTTCCTATAATATGTCAACTTCTGGGCTAAAAATTATTTCAGTAAGGGCCAACTTTGTGGCAAAGAAAGTAAAGCCAGTTCATGTACAGCTGTTCCATTTCTAAACCTGTCTCTCTACTAGCTAACAGCCTGGAAAAAGCAGGGGAAGAGGGCCCAAGTGCTGGGGCCCTCTCTCCTAAATGGGACACCTGGAAGAAGCTCCTCTTTTCTGGCTTTGGCCTGGCTCAGCCTTAGCCATTGCAGTTGTTTGGAGAGTGAACCAGGGGTTGAAAGGCATTCACATTCATTGTCTTTTTCTTCTCTCTCTCTCTCCCTCCCTCTCTCTGTAACTCTGAACTCTTCAAATAAAAATAAATAAATAAGTCTTTAAAAACATTCTTTCAGTAAATCCCAGTATCCATGTTATATCAGTGCACACCTCACTTGATGTGTGCATTATTGAAGAGGGGGCACTGCAGTGAGAAGATGCCCCTGTGTTCATGGATAAGGAGGCTTATTTTTGTCAAAATGTTAGTACTTTATGTTTATTGCCTTTACCAAAACCACAAGGTTTTCAAATTTTAGAGTTACAAATGCTCTTCTACTGTTGTGATGATGTTTGTAATTTATTTTTAAAAAGTCTTGTCTTTCTAGATATGACAAGGTATTGATTTCCACAAATTAATCATTTATTCAAAATTGGAAAGAAATGAATGAAAGAACAGAAAATCCAGAAACACTCAAATATAGGTAAGCATTTAGAATTTAATTTCCCAGTGGCTGGCACTGTGGCATAATGGGTAAGCCTGTTGCCTGCAGTGCTGGCATCCCATGTGGGTGCCAGTTCAGATCCTGGCTGCTCCACTTCTCATCCAGCTCTCTGCTATGGACTGGGAAAGCAGAAGATGGCCCAGATCCTTGGGCCCTTGCACCCTAGTGGGAGACCCAATAGAAGTGCCTGGCTCCTGAGTTCAGATTGGTGTAGCTCGGCTGTTGTGGCCAACTGGGGAGTGAACCAGAGATGAAAGATATCTCTCTCTCTCTCTCTCTCTCTCTCTCTCTCTCTCTCTCTCCTTCTCTGTATAACTCTGACCTTCAAATAAATAAATAACTCTTTAAAAAATTCATTTTCCAATTAGTTCCATATAGTTTCCAATAGTTCCATATTGTTGCCCTGTTAACTTAGAGGAATTAGCTTTAGGTTTTATGACCCTATAACTTTTATGATTTTGTGACTATTTTTAAATTTGCATTATTTTAAAGAAGTTAAACATCTTTTCATTTGATTATTGTTTATATCCCTTTCTTACAGGACTGTAGTTTTTTAACATTTTATGTGTTGCTCTCTTTAATTATTAACATCATTAAACCTTTGAAAATAGTATAAATTACAATATTACCTCAAAAACATAATGAAATATTGAGTTAAAAATAAATAAAGAAAAAACAAAAGTAAACTTGTGATGGAATAAAGATTCTTAATTTAAATATACAAAACTCAAAAGTATGAAAGGAAAACCAAGTCATAAATGACATTTTTATGTCAACAAAGACTAAAGAAAATATTCTGAAGTTTCATTTCTCAAAATGAAATTAAATCCCCTAAAGTTGCAGTTGCAGCAGATTAAGCTGCTGACTGAGATGCTGACATTCCCTATGAGCTCTGGTTCGAATCCTGGCTGCTCCACTTTTGATCCAGCTGTCTGCTAATCCATTTAGGAAAGGAGCAGAAGATGGTCCAAGTGCTTGGGCCTCTGCCATCCATGTGGGAGACCAAATGCAGTTCTTGGATTCTGGGTTTGGCTCAGGCCATTGGGGTCAATAGAAGAATGGAAGATCCATGTGTGTGTGTGTGTGTGTGTGTGTCTGTGTGTGTGTGTCTGCATTGCCTGCTCCAGTGTCTTCCCATTCCTGACTGATGTTCTTACAGTTATCCCAGGAAACACCCCATCACAAGACTCTGCCCCACCTTGGCTAAAGAGCCCCTTTGTATGAGTCAATCAGCTCACAGGCTGTGGGTCATGACTGCTGTGTGGGCACTGAGCACATACTTGACTGAGGGTAGAGGGGTCTGCCTGTGAGCTCTCTCTGAGACTGGAGGGAGTGGTGGTCTTTCTCCTCCACTCCCACCCCACAAGAGAGGAGCTGGGATACGGCTTCCTTCCTGGGCAAAGTCAGCTTTGGGATCCTGTGGGCTCTTCCTCAGGAAGAGCAAGTATGAATGGCCTTTCAGTGTGTGGGGCAACACACGGTGGCCAGCCTACCTTGTCCCCCTGTGACCATGCTTGCCTGGCTATCAGGAACCTAGTAGGGATGCAGCTGGGGCAACTTGTGCAGACTCCACCACCAGCAGTGACCCAGTGTCCTGTGAAGGACCTCTGTGTAGATAGGCATAGGAGGGTGCTGGCTCAACCAATCATGGCATTGCAATCATGCATGTCACCTCTCTGATCCTCAATCTCCTCTTCTGGCTCACAAAGGACAACCCTTGCCCTAGGAATTGATGGGACAGCAGGAGGTGGGAACTCAGTAAGGACAGCATGGAGAGTGGCACCTGAAGCCTCAACCCATGACTCCCATGGAAAGCCATTCATCTTCCCTTTGTCATGCCTTCCAGTAAATCCAGGAATGCTGAACTGCTTCCTATAGGCCCAGAGGACCCTTGCTCCAGTTTGGACTGTGACCGAGGACCCGCCTTGTACCTATCCATGGGACCAACAGCATCAAGATGGACAGCTAGCCCTGTACCTTGTAGGCTGCCAGAAAGATACCAGGCCCAGCGAGCTGCCTGTGCAGGTAAGCAGGATTCCCTGGGTGGGTGAAATGCCAGACTCCAGAGGGCTACTGCACAGTATCAGAGCTACAAGTGAGTCCCTCTGTGTTCAGTTCAGCACAGCTGGGGACACCAGTATCCCTACCCACCAGCTGAACATTAAGTTGTCCACTCCTTTGAGCTCACTGAAGGGTTCCTATGGGAGCCACTGGAGGCATGGGGTGGGACAGCCACCAGAAGCCAGGATCCTTGAGTGAGTTCCTAGTAGCCAAGATCTGGGCCCAGAAGAAGCCTAGTAAGAAGCCTGTGCTGAGGATGAGGGTGTCACCAGTCCCTTAATTCCTGAGGATGGGACCTTTCCCACCAGCAGTGCACCTCAGCCCTGGATTTTCTGAGTGAATCGGGGAAAAAGGGAGGATGCAGGGGTGGTGTAGACAGCAGATGGAAAGAAGAAATTTCCAGCTGTGATTGAAGCCAAAGGAGGCCTAGATGGGCAAGAAGGGGCCCTTGAGGGTTTCCAGGCCAGACTGTGGAGCCAGTGGGCACTAAAAATGGCCTGTTGCTGCAAGCAGGAGCCCAGGGACCCCCAAGGGACTCCATACTCTGGGGCTCTGAGTGGTAGGGAACCCTCTGTTTGGCCAAGGGTACCACTGGGAGGCAGAGCTGAGTGGAGCTGCCATGACTGAGCACTCGACTGTTATGGCTAACATTAAGAGTCATGACTGTCTAAACAGGTCAGTCAACTGAGCCCCAGGGCTGGGGCTCTTTGCAGTGGTGGGAAGGGACTTGACTGGGAAGTGTGAGCAGGCCCTGGAAATGTGTTAGTGAGGGTTAGGACACGGAGGGCTTGTGCAGGAATGGAGATGGGAGCATTGCATGTAAGCAACAGGACTTGGAAAGGCCTGTGCCTTTTGGACAGAATATTGAGGAAGCAGGGACGGCAAGACAGAGTTGGGGAGGCAAAGGAGGACTTGATCCTAGAGCCTGATTCAAGTCTGGGATGGTGGACAGGGTCTCCTGGGCTTCCCGGCTCAGTGGACTGGGCAGACCTGTCTCCCCATGGAAAGATGGCACCCTCAGACCAGTGGATTGGGCCTTCATCTGCAGCCCAGAGAGGAGTATCAGTGAGAATGCAGCAGGATCAAACTTGGGCTTAGGGGGTTTGTGCAGCTTAGTGGAACCATCTCCTTTACATTTCCTTCCAGCTAGTGGTGGTAAGATCTAGGTGCCTCAGGTCATCCTACGTCGCCCCCTGGTGGTTTTGCTCCAGTGGATCTTGCTCTCTGCTCTTGTACTGATTTGAGTGTGTGATGATCCTCACGCACCAGTCATGGAAACATGCAGGAGAAACCTGGGGATGGGAGTTGGCTGCCTGGCCCACAGGCTGACCGGGTCTCTTCTGGTCTTCCCTAGGTTCCAAGCTCACCAACCCAGAATAGTGCCCTCCAGGCAACTGGACATGCTCAGCACCTATCCTTCCCATGCCATCTTCGTGGGCTTAGTGCTCCACATGCCATTGCTCTCCCTCCCACCCAGAGCCTTCTCCATCCTAGTGTGGGGGCTGTGCATGTCCAGGCCAGGATCCTGGTGCCAATCACAGTGCTGCTGATCTCTGACAGGCATACTGGGTGTCTGATCTCACTGGTGATCATGGGCAGCGTGGCCGTTGTGGAGGTGTACTTAGTAGAGCAGAACCAGGGGTCTTCAAGATTGGAGAGTGCTGCCCCTGCTGGTGGGTGACTTGGGCTTCCCTCTGGTGCTGCACTACATGACTGCATGGGTGGGCGCTGAGGTGTACACTGCCAAGCACCTATACCACAATTCTCTGGGTCCTGTACCTATTCATATTGGAAGTGATGATCTGCTTCATCTGCTGTAACTACAAGATAGCACGGAGCAGGGCAGTAAAGTTCACTCATAGGTGTGCAATGATGCTGCTGCTGCCGGTGTGCATCCTCAGCCTCGTTCTGCTGCTTGCAGTGTAAGGTACCAGTTTAAAGGAGCCTTGGGAGGGAAACTGACTGCTAAACCACACTCTTCTTAGAGCACCAGGGAAACAGCGTGTCCCTTTATACTGAATTGACATAGCTGAAATGGGAAAATACTGGGGACCTTAATAGAAAACAAACTAAAACTAATTATGCTCATTATTATTATTTTGTAATCGTTCATCAAGTTTATATTGTGAAATATAACCAGTATCAACTCTAAATTCTTACATATTCTTTGGTGTTTCTGGATTTCCTGTCATGTTCCATTCATTTGTCTTTTCAACTGTCAGTAATGATTGTTTTGTGAAAATTAGCAGCCTACTTTCATATCTTTAATAAAACGTTTTTAAAGCATTCCCAACAAGTATTGTAACAAGAGTGAATGAAAGCATGGTAACTCAAGCTTTTAAAGCCCTGCCATCATTATTTTGCTTTGTAAAATGAATAAACATATAAAGAGCTCACATTGTGAGAATAGATAATTGCTTATTGACACAGAACCACCTTCGCTGTCCATGCTCCCATCTAAGGCCTCTCATTAAAGAATGCATATACATAAATGTTCACTGATATGAAACAGATACTGGATTTTACCAAAAGAATTATTGTCTCAGAAGTTCATATATGATGGAAATTATTTATCTCGGGATGCATTTTTCTGCAGTGTGTACAGTATATGCAGTAGAATGAGTACATTAAAATAAGCCATTCCACAGATGTAATTGTGTTAGTTAAATCACTTACCCTCATCAGGAAGGTGTTCTATAATGGGATCACAGGTAGCTCGGAAACCAGCTGAGGTTTTGGTTTTGTTTCAGCTGCTCAGAGAGGCAGCCTAGGCACTGTTTCTCCCTCTCAGGTGCTGAGAAGCCTGCGGGGTTGGGAGCCCAGGGTTCCAGGTTACAGGAGGGGCTGGCCACAGTTGGTGCTGAGCTCACACTTCTCCCTATCCACCAAGGTTTGTAAGGGGTTCTGGTCTCTATAGTTCCCGCCACTTCTGAGCATCAGGAGCAGCTGCTCTCAAGCATCTTCACCCTCGTTGGCAGCTTTGTGCAGCTTCCCAAGAGCCTTTGGTGGGAAGCAGTACCAAAAACTTGATTTAATCTCATTCGCCATTCTCAACAACCGACAGAGGACATCAACATCCATGGACACTCCCCCTTCTTACATGGGAAGGTAAGACTTTCACGTCCTAGACTACTGCTGATCTTCCCAGACGGAGAAACCTAAGGTTAGCCCTGTAGATGAGCCACCAGTTTCGCCTCCATGTCCCAACAGAAAAGCTCAGCGCTTCCTGAATCTTGGCTCACAATGATTGTTGCCAAGCAACGCCGGTAAACGCATGCCCAATCACAGCCTCTAGGAGGCCAAACGCTGCGCATGCGCATGGAATCCCAGTCGCCAAGAATGATCAGCGCTGATTTGCAGGTCCCTCAGCCTCTGTTGCATTGTTTCATTTTCAAATGTGGGAGGTTTCTGGCTGACTGTTGGGAACAGTATTGTGAAAGAAAGATTCCTATCTGGAACTTTAAAACGCTGAAGGTTTTGTCCAGAGTAAACTCACCAAAAATCTCTGTAAATTGCCTTAGTCCTGACATCCACAGTCTTCTGGATTCTAGCCATTTTCCATGGCAATTTATAAAAACATAGTGTTTTCATAATTTTTAGTAACTGTTGCCCTATGTATCACTGATGGCAAACTTAGGAGGAGAAATCAGGACACATTGTCCAGGAGACAAGAAAATGTGTTTTTGCAGGCCACCTACTCCTCTCATTTGGCCCAGCTCATCTTAACATTTTCTGTATTTTTTTGTAATTTTCTCCAAGTGAAACTTTATTGATCCATTGTTTATTTTGAAGTATGATATAATATGTATGAATCTCTTAAAATGATGTTTCATTTTCCTAAACAGTTCATATTTTTGCAGTAGGGCTTGAATGAAAAATGATCAAATCCACTAGTGGGAAGGGGATGGAATTTTATGTGGAAGTTAAGTACATTTTGTTTGGATTGGTTTTTGCCATTTCGTCCTCTCTTGAGCCAGTGGCATCTTTCTGGAAATTCATAAGTATTTTCTCTGCATGATGTCAGAGAAGTGTGAGCTGGGGGAGGAAGACAGATCTGGGAGTGGGGGGCCTGAAACTGATATATATTAATTTGGTCCATAGCCAACAACTGTGGGGAGCAACTCGGACTAGACTAAGTTACTGGAATTAAGACTTATTCTAGGATGTCGGAATAGTGAGGGCGCGCACCGATAGTCCGGGAAAATTTAGTTTAATAAAAGGGGAGTTACGGTAGCCGCAGAAAAAAGAACCAGGAAAAAATTGCAGGGGAAACACTTCTGGATGGAGCAGCCATGAATCAGAGGACCTACTGGGAGAACAAGGTCACCCACCGCGCGGAAGCCAAGTCGCAGGACTGAGCCGCAGAAGCCCCAGGGTCTGCGCGCCAGTGCTCCAAGGGGAGTGCATGCCACACAGACAACAGCGGGGAGACTTGGGACGCTCAGGGCTCCGAGTCCACACATCGGCGCTGGAAGGGGAGGTGAGCTCAATAACCCGAGACATTGGTGGGGAAACGGGGGTCAGAATCTAGAGGGGGGCAGGAAAGTGCAGCAAACTCACTACCAGAAAGAAGGAAAAAAAAAGCTTCGGGGTTTCTCTTCCCCCTAACCTTGCAAAGGTTACAAGGCTGCAAGGCTTGAAGAATTCCCAAGAGACAAAGAGCAGGCCTCCTCTCTGGATTTACATATCAATGGGGGAGAGCTAAGGAACTGAGTCACTACAATTCAGTAGCCTAGGCAACCCAGTGGGAGTCCAGAGGAGCCAAAGACTGGAAGCTAAATACCATCAATTCTGCACAGCCCTGCCCTGTGGTGCTACTTACCCCCTGAATAAATAAAATACATAAATAAGTAAAAAGAGAGAGATTTACCACGCATAACCTGAGGTTGTCACCTTTGCACACCCTTAACCAGGAAGAACCAGGCAGAGCTCTCAGGCCGCACCCATCTCAAGCCTCCAAGGCTCCTCCAACAGCAGGCAGTCCACTTAACACGGACACAGTATAAAAAAAAAAAAGAAAAAAAAAAGCACAGTGACGCAAGAAGAATTAACTATGCCGAGTAACAAACACAGAAATAGAGGGAGCAAGATCAACGATGACACTATGATGCCTCCAAATAAGCAAAACACCCCAAGCCAAGAGTATGCAGATGATGAGATAGAAGAAATGCAAGATACAGATTTCAAAAAATTTATGATAAGAACATTTAGAAGTTTTCAAAAGCAAATCCTTGAACTACAGAAATCCTTAATGGAAAAGATTAAAAATCTCTCTCGTGAAAATGAAATTTTAAGGAAGAGTCAAAATGAAACTCAGAAACTAGTAGAACAGGAAAGTGTGATAGTGAAGGGAAATCAAAATGAAATGAAGAGCTCAATAGATCAAATGACAAACACATAAGAAAGCCTTGAAAACAGAATGGGTGAAGCAGAAGAGAGAATATCAGACTTAGAAGATAGAGCACAGGAAAACATACAGTCAAACCAAAGAAAAGAAGAGGAAATTAGAAACCTAAAAAATATTGTTGGGAATCTACAGGATACTATTAAAAAAACCAACATTCGAGTTCTAGGAGTTCCTGAAGGCATGGAGAGAGAGAAAGGATTGGAAGGCCTTTTTAGTGAGATACTAGCAGAGAACTTTCCAGGTTTGCAGAAGGACAGAGATATCCTAGTACAGGAAGCTCATAGAACCCCCAATAAACATGACCAAAAGAGATCCTCACTACGACACGTGGTAATTAAACTTACCACAGTGAAACATAAAGAAAAGATCCTAAAATGTGCAAGAGAGAAACGTCAGATTACTCTCAGAGGATCTCCAATCAGACTCACAGCTGACTTCTCATCAGAAACCCTACAAGCTAGGAGGGAATGGCGAGACATAGCACAGGTGCTAAGAGAGAAAAATTGCCAGCCCAGAATACTATATCCTGCCAAGCTCTCATTTGTGAATGAAGGTGAAATAAAGACCTTTCATAGCAAACAGAAATTGAAAGACTTTGTGGCAACTCGTCCTGCCCTGCAAAAGATACTTAAAGATGTGCTACACTCAGAAACACAGAAACACGGCCATCAATATGAAAGAAGGGAAAGGAAGAACACCTACCAGTAAAAGAGCATGGGAAGCTCAAAGCATAGACTAGAAAATATTTCCGGGAAAATGGCAGGGCAAAGTCACTACGTATCAATAGTCACATTGAACATTAATGGTCTGAATTCTTCAGTTAAAAGACACCGTTTGGCTGACTGGCTCACAGAACACAACCCAACTATTTGTTGCCTACAAGAAACACATCTCTCTAACAAAGAGGCATGCAGACTGAAAGTGAAAGGTTGGAAAAAGATATTCCATGCCAACAGAAACCAAAAAAAAGCAGGTGTAGCCATATTAATATCAGACAAAATAAACTTTAATACAAAAACTGTTAAGAGAGACAAAGAGGGACACTATATAATGATTAAGGGTTCAATTCAACAGGAAGATGTAACTATTATAAATGTATATGCACCTAATTACAGGGCACCTGTCTATTTAAAAGAGATGTTAAGGGACTTAAAGGGAGATTTAGATTCCAATACAATAGTACTGGGGGACTTCAATACTCCACTCTCAGAAATAGACAGATCATCCGGACAGAAGATCAACAAGGAAACAGCAGATTTAATTGACACTATTGCCCAAATGGATCTAACAGATATCTACAGAACTTTCAACCCTACATCTACAGACTTCACATTCTTCTCAGCAGTGCATGGAACCTTCTCTAGGATTGATCACATACTAGGCCATAAAGCAAGTCTCAGCAAATTTAAAAGAATTAGAATCATACCATGCAGCTTCTCAGACCACAGCGGGATGAAGCTGGAAATTAGCAACTCAGGAAACCCCAGAAAGTATGCAAACACATGGAGACTGAACAACATGCTCCTGAATGAACACTGGGTCATTCAAGAAATCAAAAGAGAAATCAAAAACTTTCTGGAAGTAAATGAAGACAACAACACAACATATCAAAACTTATGGGATACAGCAAAAGCAGTATTGAGAGGCAAATTTATAGCAATAGGTGCCTATATCAAGAAATTGGAAAGGTACCAAATAAATGAGCTTTCAGCACACCTCAAGGACCTAGAAAAACTGCAGCAAACAAAACCCAAATCTAGTAGGAGAAGAGAAATAATTAAAACCAGAGAAGAAATTAACAGGATTGAATCCAAAAAAACATTACAAAAAATCAGCCAAGCGAGAAGATGGTTTTTTGAAAAAATAAACAAAATTGACACCCCATTGGCCCAACTAACTAAAAAAAGAAGAGAAAAGACCCAAATCAATAAAATCAGAGATGAAAAAGGAAACATAACAACAGACACCACAGAAATAAAAAAAATCATCAGAAATTACTACAAGGACCTGTATGCCAGCAAACAGGAAAACCTATCAGAAATGGATAGATTCCTGGACACATGCAATCTACCAAAATTGAACCATGAAGACATCGAAAACCTAAATAGACCCATAACTGAGACAGAAATTGAAACAGTAATAAAGGCCCTCCCAACAGAGAAAAGCCCAGGACCAGATGGATTCACTGCTGAATTCTACCAGACATTTAAAGAAGAACTAATCCCATTTCTTCTCAAACTATTCAGAACAATCAGAAAAGAGGGAATCCTCCCAAATTCTTTCTATGAAGCCAGCATCACCTTAATCCCTAAGCCAGAGAAAGATGCAGCACTGAAAGAAAATTACAGACCAATATCCCTGATGAACATAGACGCAAAAATCCTCAATAAAATTCTGGCCAATAGAATACAACAACACATCAGGAAAGTCATCCACCCAGACCAAGTGGGATTCATCCCTGGTATGCAGGGATAGTTCAACATTCACAAATCAATCAATGTGATACACCACATTAACAGACTGCAGAAGAAAAACCATATGATTATCTCAATTGATGCAGAGAAAGCATTTGATAAAATTCAACACCCTTTCATGATGAAAACTCTAAGCAAATTGGGTATAGAAGGAACATTCCTCAATATAATCAAAGCAATTTATAAAAAACCCACAGCCAGCATCCTATTGAATGGGGAAAAGTTGGAAGCATTTCCACTGAAATCTGGCACCAGGCAGGGATGCCCACTCTCACCACTGCTATTTAACATAGTTCTGGAAGTTTTAGCCAGAGCCATCAGACAAGAAAAAGAAATCAAAGGAATACAAATCAAGAAGGAAGAAGTCAAACTATCCCTCTTTGCAGACGATATGATTCTGTACTTAGAGTATCCAAAGAACTCTACTAAGAGACTATTGGAACTCATAGAGGAGTTTGGCAAAGTGGCAGGATATAAAATCAATGCACAAAAATCAACAGCCTTTGTATACACAGACAATGCCATGGCTGAGGAAGAACTGCTAAGATCAATCCCATTCACAATAGCTACAAAAACAATCAAATACCTTGGAATAAACTTAACCAAGGACGTTAAAGATCTCTACGATGAAAATTACAAAACCTTAAAGAAAGAAATAGAAGAGGATACCAAGAAATGGAAAAATCTTCCATGCTCATGGATTGGAAGAATCAACATCATCAAAATGTCCATTCTCCCAAAAGCAATTTATACATTCAATGCAATCCCAATCAAGATACCAAAGACATTCTTCGCAGATCTAGAAAAAATGATGCTGAAATTCATATGGGGGCACAAGAGACCTCGAATAGCTAAAGCAATCTTGTACAACAAAAACAAAGCCGGAGGCATCACAATACCAGATTTCAGGACATACTACAGGGCAGTTGTAATCAAAACAGCATGGTACTGGTACAGAAACAGATGGATAGACCAATGGAACAGAATTGAAACACCAGAAATCAACCCAAACATCTACAGCCAACTTTTATTTGATCAAGGATCTAAAACTTATTCCTGGAGCAAGGACAGTCTATTCAATAAATGGTGCTGGGAAAACTGGATTTCCACGTGCAGAAGCATGAAGCAAGACCCCTACCTTACACCTTACACAAAAATCCACTCAACGTGGATTAAAGACCTAAATCTACGTCCTGACACCATCAAGTTATTAGAGAACATTGGAGAAACCCTTCAAGATATTGGCACAGGCAAAGAATTTCTGGAAAAGACCCACGAGGCACAGGCAGTCAAAGCCAAAATCAACTATTGGGATTGCATCAAATTGAGAAGTTTCTGTACTGCAAAAGAAACAGTCAGGAGAGTGAAAAGACAACCGACAGAATGGGAAAAAATATTTGCAAACTATGCAACAGATAAAGGGTTAATAACCAGAATCTACAAAGAGATCAAGAAACTCCACAAAAACAAAACCAACAACCCACTCAAGAGATGGGCCAAGGACTTCAATAGACATTTTTCAAAAGAGGAAATCCAAATGGCCAACAGGCACATGAAAAAATGTTCAAGGTCACTAGCAATCAGGGAAATGCAAATCAAAACCACAATGAGGTTTCACCTCACCCCGGTTAGAATGGCTCACATGCAGAAATCTACCAACAACAGATGCTGGCGAGGATGTGGGGAGAAAGGGACACTAACCCACTGTTGGTGGGAATGCAAACTGGTCAAGCCACTATGGAAATCAGTCTGGAGATTCCTCAGAATCCTGAATATAACCCTACTGTTCGACCCAGCCATCCCACTCCTTGGAATTTACCCAAAGGAGTTTAAATTGATAAAGAAAAAGGCGGTCTGCACCCTAATGTTTATTGCAGCTCAATTCACAATAGCCAAGACCTGGATCCAACCTAAATGCCCATCAATGGTAGACTGGATAAAGAAATTATGGGATATGTATTCTTTAGAGTACTATACCGCAGTAAGAAACAACGAAATCCAGTCATTTGCAACAAAATGGAGGAATCTGGAACACATCATGCTGAGTGAAATAAGCCAGTCCCAAAGGGACAAATACCATATGTTCTCCCTGATCGGTGACAACTGACTGAACACCAAAAAGGAAACCTCCTGAAGTGAAATGGACACTATGAGAAATGGTGACTTGATCAGCATAGCCCTGACTGCTAATGGACAACTTAATACATTATCCCTCATAGTATTTTTTTTGTCTGTTCTACTTAATATGACTGGTTTAATTCTGTAATTAATACACAGTTATTCTTAAGTGTTGAAAATTAACTGAAATGTGATCCCTGTTAAACATAAGAGTGGGAATAAGAGAGGGAAGAGATGTATAATTTGGGGCATGCTCGGGCTGACTTGCCCCAATTGGTAGAGTTGGGAACATACCAGGGGATTCCAATTCAATCCCATCAAGGTGGCATGTGCCAATGTCATCTCACTATTCCAAGTGATCAGTTAAAGTTCACAATTGATCATAATGAAAGGACTAAGAGTCAAAGGGAGCACATAAACAAGTCTAGTATCTGCTAACACTAACCGATAGAATAAATAAAGGGGAGAGTGATCCAACATGGGAAGTGAGATACTCAGCAGACTCATAGAATGGCGGATGTCCTAAACAGCACTCTGGCCTCAGAATCAGCCCTAAAGGCATTCGGAGCTGGCTGAAAAGCTCATGAGAGTATTTCAGGCATGGAAAGCCAAGACACTCTGGCAAAAAGATCTCTGTGAGTGAGATCCCAGTGGAAAGAACAGGTCTTCAAAGAAGGAGGTACCTTTCTCTGAAGGGAGGAGAGAACCTCCACTTTGACTATGACCGTGTCTAAACAAGATAAGAGTCAGAGAACTCAAGGGGCTTCCATAGCCTTGGAAACTCATGACTGGTGCATAGGGAGATTACTGATGCCATAAACAGGAGTGTCAATTTGTAAAGTCACCAACAGGAGTCACTGTGCACTTACTCCTCATGTAGTATCTCTGTCCTTAACGTGCTGTACACTGAGGCTTAATGCTATAACGAGTACTCAAACAGTATATTTCACTTTGTGTTTCTATGGGGGTGCAAACTGTTAAAATCTTTACTTAATGTACACTAAACTGATCCTCTGTAAAAAAAAAAAGAAGAAATTATCAATTCCCAACTTGACTCTCACTGGGATTAAACATGACAATAGGTCTGCTCTGATTTCATCATCATTTAAAAAAAATCATCTATTATTTTTCACTTTATGTTTCTGTGTGGGAGCAAACTGTTGAAATCCTTACTTAAGGTATACTAAGCTGATCTTCTGTATATTAAAATAATCGAAAATGAATCTTGATGTGAATGGAAGGGGAGAGGGAGTGGGAAAGGGGAGGGTTGTGGGTGGGAGGGACGGTATGGGGGGGAAGCCATTGTAACACATGAGTCGTACTTTGGAAATTTATATTCATTAAATAAAAGATAAAAAAAAAGGCTTATTCTATGCATCTGCTCTCCCACAATCTGGCGCTGGGAGAGGAGTAAACAACTTCTACACAGCTGCGTCTCACCAACTTGACAAGCTGCAGGAGCTGATCTTGCTCCTGATTGGAGGAGAGCAGCGTGCTCGGCGTGTGGGTAGCAGAGTTGGGATTGGTGGAAGAGGACTATAAAGGAGGAGAGACAACGTGCACCAGGAACATCCAGATAACATCTGAGCAGCCCCTGAGAGAGCCGGCCAGCGGTGTGCCATTCCCCTGCGGAAGTGGGGAAAGTGGCAGGCGGAGCCGCCCCTCCACAGAGGTGGAGGGGTTGCCAGCCAACCCAAGAAGGACCAGCAGCAAACCCGGGAAGGGCCGAGCAGACAGAAGAACAGCGCAGGGTCTAGTGTCGTTCCTCCACGAAGAGGGGGAGTGACAACAACTTTTAGACTTAAAGGGAAAGGAAGTTGCTGAGACTGAAAGCTGCAGAAATATCCACGTTAACCCAAGAGGAATGCCCCATGGTTGTTCCCATGTTGATCAGTGACCAGGCACCTCAGACATTCACAAGTTCATGCACCCCAGCAGCCAGCCCAGACATCTTCTTCTAGGGCATGAGCACACTGTGTCCTAGCCAGCAGTGTGACATACTGTGTACTCGTTTCCCCTCTGGCACTGATGAGGTGGGACCAGGAAGGATCCCAGCAGCCATTAACATCTACTTCCCTGCAGTAAGGCCCATTGGTGACTGGACCTTGCTCCTACAAATTTCTGCCAGTTATGCTAAGTTAAAGTGTGTTGGTGAAGAGTTGACCTTGGGCTCTTGGTAGTGCTGGCTTCCTAGACAGTGACATGCTGAGAGCTTACAAATGAGGTGTCTGTTCTTGGCCAGGTCTGGGTTGTTGTTGCTCATGTACTCCTCACTCTTCCAATACATCCCACAGGGAACACATGTCTTGAATCCAGCATGACCACTGCCTAACAGAGGGTTGTCAATATCAGGAGTTTCCTCAGCATCAGTTGGCCTAGTCCATGGGCACAAGAATAACCCATAGCCTAGGAGTTATGTTTACAAGCTGAATGTCTAGAAGCACAGTTCTGGTTAGCTGAGGTCCTTTGGCAACTTCCACTGTTTCACTCCCCAAGCAGTTGCTATGTCCAGGGCTGGGCCAGACCAAAGCCAGGAGCCAGGAGCTTCTTCTATGTCTCCTATGTTGGTACAAGGGCCCAACTATTTGGGGCATCTTCTGCTGCTTTGTCAAGCACATTAACAGGGGCCTTGATGTGAATTGGGGCAACTGACACTCAAACTAGTGATCATATGGGATGCTGGTTTTACAAGTAGTGGCCTCATGTGGTAGTCTAACCCAGCTCTGTGTATACTTTTCCTCTGCACCCTGTTAAACAAATGAAGCAGCAGGTGTGCACCTGATATTTGAGTACAGACCCTGCCACTTTCTTCCTGTCTGTGTGACTTTGGGAACATCATTGATTTTCCAGGTCCTCAGGTTTTTCATTGGCATATCAGGGCCAATAGGGATGAGCCTGGGGACACAAGTGTTAGAAGCCCAAGATGTGCTGTCTACAGACTAAACCTTCAAGAAATAAAAGCTGCATTCTGTTCAATGGTCAGTCCAACATTGGTGACATATTCTGGATGGAGGAGGCAAAAGGTGAGAGGACTCCACAGTCAGATGCAGAGTCAGGGAGCCCTTCAGATAGAGATGAAGATTTGTACACAAGGCTTAAGCTGGCATGGCATGGGTGATATGGGATGGAGAGCAAGATGTGGGAAGCCAATATGGTCATCTAGGGCCAAGTTTAGGCTTGGAGGCTGAATACCCAGTAACTGTACTTAGGAGGATCCTCCTAACCCCTAGCTCTGTTCCTCCCTGGCACTTCAGTTTCAGTTCAGTCACAGTGTCTCCTACTCTATGACGTCTTGTATTTCTTGTTGATGCATGGGACCAGGAGTGGGGAAAAGTGCATTGTGGGGGTGTTTGTGAGTTCATAGCTCCAAGAAGCTCAATTTTTGCCCATTTTCCCCTCACACTCAGGTGGGAGGCCACTCTTTGTGGGAACTCTCTGAGGTAGGTAAAGATAGGGGACATGCAGGGCTGAAATGCAGTAACATGAATGAATGGGCAAGCCATGCGACCTGGAATGAGGCAACTCCCATTCATGGATAGAAGCATGTGTCTTTCTGTTTCTGGCTTATTTCACTTAACATGATGTCCTCCAGTTCTATTCATTTGCTGCAAGTAAGATTTCATTCTTTTTAGGGTGGAATGGAGCTTTTTGGGGGAAGTGCTTAGGTTTTATATGTAAAAATCATATAACGGAGGGTTCCGGCAAGATGGCGGAATAGGAAGGGAGCACACTGATAGTCTGGGGAGAGATAGTTTAATAAAAGTGGAGATACTGCAGGTTCAAGGAAGAGTAGGGAGGAAACAGCAGAAGAAACTCTTCCGGAACGCGTGACTCACAGCGGACCTGCGTGGAGAGCGTGGGAGCCCACAGTTCGGGACATCAGCGGCAGACTCAACACACCAGCGCTGGAACACGAGGTGAGCCGAACCTCAATAGCCCGAGACACCGGCAGGCAAGCGGAGAGAGGAGACTAGAGGGAACGACCCCCGGGGGGGGGGGGAGTTCACAAGGCTAACTGGAAGAGAGAGAGAGAGAGAGAAAAAAAAGGGTGACTAGTACGGACACGGGTTTCTCTCTCTCCGCTCACCTCTCAAGGGCGAGCAAGACAAAGAGCAGGCGCCATCTTGGACATACGTCATAAGCAGAGCGACCTCAGGTCTGCACCGGCCCTGAGCCTAACAGAAAAACCTGACTCTGGGCGGGGCAAATTAACAGGAGATTAGGACCTAGTAAATTGGTGGTGCTACTGAACTGAGACTGTGAAAAAAGAGACGGTGGGGGAGAGAACTCACGGAATTCACGTGAGCACTCTCCAGAGACGCTACAATTCCGTAACTTTGGCAACCCAGTGGGAGGCTGAAGGAGAATTTGAGCCCACTCTGAGGGCCGAACAGCTTCCCTGTGGGGATCTTGGGAAAGAGCTTTCGATCTCTGGCTCCTGTGGGTATATCATTTGCCTGCTAACTACCTCCAACTTCGTTCAGCTGTGCGGAATTACTTCCCTTTTGAATCAAAAAAAAAAAAAAAAAAGAAAGAGAGAGAGAGAGATTTACCACGCCTAACCAGGGAGTGTCACCTTTGGCACACCAAACAGAGCTCTCAGGCCACACCCATCTCAAGCCCTAAGGCTCCATCAAAAACAGATAGTCCACTTAATCTAGAGTCATAGTATAACAAGAAAAAGCACCACAGTGAAGAAACCAAATATCTCCAATATGCCAAATAACAAACGCAAAAACCGAGGTAATAAAAAAAAGGAAGTCACCATGACGCCCCCAAATGAAAAAGACACCCCAATTCAAGACTATGAAGATGATGAGATAGAAGAAATGCAAGAAGCAGATCTCAAAAAATTGATAAGAACATTAAGAAGTTCTCAAAAACAAATTCTTGAACTACACAAATCCTTAATGGACAAGATAGAAAATCTCTCTCGTGAAAATGAAATATTAAGAAGGAATCAAAATGAAACAAAACAACTAGTACAACAGGAAACTGTGATAGTGACTGAAGTGAAGAATTCAATAGATCAAATGAAAAACACAATAGAGAGCCTTACAAACAGAATGGGTGAAGCAGAAGAGAGAATATTGGACTTAGAAGACAGAGAACAGGAAAGGATACAGTCAGACCAAAGAAAAGAAGAGGAAATTAGAAATCTGAAACATATTGTCGGGAATCTTCAGGATACTATTAAAAAACCAAACATTTGGGTTCTAGGAGTTCCTGAAGGCATGGAGAGGGAGAAAGGATTAGAAGGCCTTTTTAGTGAGATATTAGCAGAAAATTTCTCAGGTTTGGAGAAGGACAGAGAAATCCTAGTACAGGAAGCCCACAGAACCCCTAATAAACACGACCAAAAGAGATCCTCACCACGAAACGTTGTAATTAAACTCTCCACAGTGAAACATAAAGAAAAGATCCTAAAATGTGCAAGAGAGAAACGTCAGATTACTCTCAGAGGATCTCCAATCAGACTCACAGCTGACTTCTCATCAGAAACTCTACAAGCTAGGAGGGAATGGCGAGATATAGCCCAGGTACTAAGAGAAAAACTGCCAGCCCAGAATATTATATCCTGCAAAGCTATCATTTGTGAATGAAGGTGAAATAAAGACTTTTCATAGCAAACAGAAATTGAAAGAATTTGTTGCCACTCGTCCAGCCCTGCAAAAGATGCTTAAAGATGTGTTACACACAGAAACACAGAAACACCGTCATCAATATGAAAGAAGGTAAAGGAAGGAAACCAAGGAAGGAAACCTGACAGCAAAAGATCACAGGGAATTCAAAGCATATATTAGAACTTATCTTTGGCAAATGGCAGGGCAAAGTTACCACTTACCATTAGTCACTTTGAACGTGAATGGCCTGAACTGTCCAGTTAAAAGACACCGATTGGTTGATTGGGTTAAGGAACAAAACCCATCTATTTGCTGCTTACAAGAAACACATCTTTCCAACAGAGATCCATACAGACTGAAAGTGAAAGGCTGGAAAAAGATATACCATGCCAACAGAAATGAAAAAAGAGCGGGCGTAGCGATCTTAATATCGGACAACATAAACTTTACCACAAACACTGTTAAGAGAGACAAAGAGGGACACTATATCATGATTAAGGGATCAATTCAACAGGAAGATATAACAATTATCAATGTATATGCACCTAACTACAGGGCACCAGTTTATCAAAAAGATTTATTAACGGACTTAAAGGGAGACTTAGACCCCAATACAGTAGTACTGGGGGACTTCAATACTCCACTCTCAGAAATAGACAGATCATCCGGACAGAAGATCAACAAGGATGCGGTAGATTTAAACGACACTATAGCCCAAATGGATCTAACAGATATATACAGAACTTTCAATCCTACAGCTAAAGATTTTACATTCTTCTCAGCAGCACATGGAAGCTTCTCTAGGATTGACCATGTACTAGGCCATAAAGCAAGTCTCAGCAAATTCAAAAGAATTAGAATCATACCATGCAGCTTCTCAGACCACAGCGGGATGAAGCTGGAAATTAGCAACTCAGGAATCCCTAGAGCATACGCAAACACATGGAGACTGAACAACATGCTCCTGAATGAACACTGGGTCATTCAAGAAATCAAAAGAGAAATCAAAAACTTTCTGGAAGTAAATGAGGATAACAGCACAACATACCAAAACTTATGGGACACAGCGAAAGCAGTGTTAAGAGGGAAGTTTATATCAATAGGTGCCTACATCAAGAAATTGGAAAGACACCAAATAGATGAGCTTTCAATTCACCTCAAGGATCTAGAAAACCTACAGCAAATCAGACCCAAATCTAGTAGGAGAAGAGAAATAATTAAAACCAGAGAAGAAATCAACAGGATTGAATCAAGAAAAACATTACAAAAAATCAGCCAAACGAAGAGCTGGTTTTTTGAAAAAATAAACAAAATTGACACCCCATTGGCCCAACTAACTAAAAAAAAGAAGAGAAAAGACCCAAATCAATAAAATCAGAGATGAAAAAGGAAATGTAACAACAGACACCACAGAAATATAAAGAATCATCAGAAATTACTACAAGGACTTGTATGCCAGTAAACAGGGAAACCTATCAGAAATGGATAGATTCCTGGACACATGCAACCTGCCTAAATTGAACCAGGAAGACATCGAAAACCTAAACAGACCCATAACTGAGACAGAAATTGAAACAGTAATAAAGGCCCTCCCAACAAAGAAAAGCCCAGGACCAGATGGATTCACTGCTGAATTCTACCAGACGTTTAAAGAAGAACTAACTCCAATTCTTCTCAAACTATTCAGAACAATCGAAGAAGAGGGAGTCCTCCCAAATTCTTTCTATGAAGCCAGCATCACCTTAATTCCTAAGCCAGAGAAAGATGCAGCACTGAAAGAGAATTACAGACCAATATCCCTGATGAACATAGATGCAAAAATCCTCAATAAAATTCTCGCCAATAGAATGCAACAACACATCAGAAAGATCATCCACCCAGACCAAGTGGGATTTATCCCTAGTATGCAGGGATGGTTTAATGGGCGCAAGACAATCAATGTGATACACCACATTAACAGACTGCAGAAGAAAAACCATATGATTATCTCAATAGATGCCAAGAAAGCATTTGATAAAATACAACACCCGTTCATGATGAAAGCACTAAGCAAACTGGGTTTGGAAGGAACATTCCTCAATACAATCAAAGCAATCTATGAAAAACCCACAGCCAACATCCTATTGAATGGGGAAAAGTTGGAAGCATTTCCACTGAGATCTGGAACCAGACAGGGATGCCCACTCTCACCACTGCTATTCAATATAGTTCTGGAGGTTCTAGCCAGAGCTATTAGGCAAGAAAAAGAAATTAAAGGGATACAAATCAAGAAGGAAGAAGTCAAACTATCCCTCTTTGCAGATGACATGATTCTGTATTTAGGGGACCCAAAGAACTCTACTAAGAGACTATTGGAACTCATAGAAGAGTTTGGCAAAGTAGCAGGGTATAAAAGCAATGCACAAAAATCAACAGCCTTTGTATACACAGACAATGCCATGGCTGAGGAAGAACTGCTAAGATCAATCCCATTCACAATAGCTACAAAAACAATCAAATACCTTGGAATAAACTTAATCAAAGACGTTAAAGATCTCTACGATGAAAATTACAAAACCTTAAAGAAAGAAATAGAGGAGGATACCAAAAAATGGAAAAATCTTCCATGCTCATGGATTGGAAGAATCAATATCATCAAAATGTCCATTCTCCCAAAAGCAATTTACAGTTTCAATGCAATACCAATCAAGATACCGAAGACCTTCTTCTCAGATCTGGAAAAAATGGTGCTGAAATTTATATGGAGGCACAAGAGACCTCGAATAGCTAAAGCAATCTTGTACAACAAAAACAAAGCCGGAGGCATCACAATACCAGATTTCAGGACATACTACAGGGCAGTTGTAATTAAAACAGCATGGTACTGGTACAGAAACAGATGGATAGACCAATGGAACAGAATTGAAACACCAGAAATCAACCCAAACATCTACAGCCAACTTATATTTGATCAAGGATCTAAAACTTATTCCTGGAGCAAGGACAGTCTATTCAATAAATGGTGCTGGGAAAATTGGATTTCCCCGTGCAGAATCATGAAGCAAGACCCCTACCTTACACCTTACACAAAAATCCACTCAACATGGATTAAAGACCTAAATCTACGTCCTGACACCATCAAGTTATTAGAGAACATTGGAGAAACCCTTCAAGATATTGGCACAGGCAAAGAATTTCTGGAAAAGACCCACGAGGCACAGGCAGTCAAAGCCAAAATCAACTATTGGGATTGCATCAAATTGAGAAGTTTCTGTACTGCAAAAGAAACAGTCAGGAGAGTGAAAAGACAACCGACAGAATGGGAAAAAATATTTGCAAACTATGCAACAGATAAAGGGTTAATAACCAGAATCTACAAAGAGATCAAGAAACTCCACAAAAACAAAACCAACAACCCACTCAAGAGATGGGCCAAGGACTTCAATAGACATTTTTCAAAAGAGGAAATCCAAATGGCCAACAGGCACATGAAAAAATGTTCAAGGTCACTAGCAATCAGGGAAATGCAAATCAAAACCACAATGAGGTTTCACCTCACCCCGGTTAGAATGGCTCACATGCAGAAATCTACCAACAACAGATGCTGGCGAGGATGTGGGGAGAAAGGGACACTAACCCACTGTTGGTGGGAATGCAAACTGGTCAAGCCACTATGGAAGTCAGTCTGGAGATTCCTCAGAAACCTGAAGATAACCCTACCGTTCGACCCAGCCATCCCACTCCTTGGAATTTACCCAAAGGAATTTAAATTGGCAAATAAAAAGAGGTCTGCACCCTAATGTTTATTGCAGCTCAATTCACAATAGCTAAGACCTGGAACCAACCTAAATGCCCATCAACGATAGACTGGATAAAGAAATTATGGGATATATACTCTTTAGAATACTATACCGCAGTAAGTAACAACGAAATCCAGTCATTTGCAACAAAATGGAGGAATCTGGAACACATCATGCTGAGTGAAATAAGCCAGTCCCAAAGGGACAAATACCATATGTTCTCCCTGATCGGTGACGACTGACTGAACACCAAGAGGGAAACCTGTTGGAGTGAGGTGGACACTATGGGAAATGGTGGCTTGATCAGCATAGCCCTGACTGTTAATGAACAACTTAATACATTATCCCTCTTAGTAGTTTTTTTATCTGTTCTACTTAATATGACTGGTTTAGATCTGTAATTGATGCACAGTTATTCTTAAGTGTTGAAAATTAACTGAAATGTGATCCCTGTTGAACATGGTGGTGGGAATGGGAGAGGGAAGAGATGTATAATTTGGGACATGCTCAGGCTGACTTGCCCCAAGTGGTGGAGTTGGAAGCATACCAGGGGATTCAAATTCAATCCCATCGAGGTGGCATGTACCAATGCCATCTCACTGTTCCAGGTGATCAATTTCAGTTCACAGTTGGTCATGGTGAAGGGACTGGGAGTCAAAGGGAGCACATAGACAAGTCTAGTACCTGCTAACGCTAACTTATGGAGTAAATAAAGGAGAGAGTGATCCAACATGGGAAGTGAGATACTCAGCAGACTCATAGAATGGCAGATGTCCTAAATAGCACTCTGGCCTCAGAATCAGCCCTAAAGGCATTCGGAGCTGGCTGAAAAGCTCATGAGAGTATTTCAGGCATGGAAAGCCAAGACACTCTGGCAAAAGATCTCTGCGAGTGAGATCCCAGTGGAAAGAACAGGTCATCAAAGAAGGAGGTACCTTTCTCTGAAGGGAGGAGAGAACCTCCACTTTGACTATGACCTTGTCTAAACAATTAAGAGTCGGAGAACTCAGAGGGCTTCCATAGCCTTGGAAACTCATGACTGGAGCATAGGGAGATTACTGATGCCATAGTCAGGAGTGTCAATTGGTAAAGTCAACAACAGGAGTCACTGTGCACTTACTCCTCATGTAGGATCTCTATCCTTAATGTGCTGTACATTGAGATTTAATGCTATAACGAGTACTCCAACAATATATTTCACCTTGTGTTTCTATGGGGGTGCAAACTGTTGAAATCCTTACTTAATGCATACTAAACTGATCTTCTGTAAAAAAAAAAAAAAAAAAAAAAAAAGAAATTATCAATTCCCAACTTGACTCTCACTGGGATTAAACATGACAATAGGTCTGCTCTGATTTCATCATCATTTAAAAAAAATCATCTATTATTTTTCACTTTATGTTTCTGTGTGGGAGCAAACTGTCGAAATCCATACTTAATGTATACTAAGCTGATCTTCTGTATATTAAGATAATTGAAAATGAATCTTGATGTGAATGGAAGGGGAGAGGGAGTGGGAAAGGGGAGGGTTGTGGGTGGGAGGGACGGTATGGGGGGGAAGCCATTGTAATCCATAAGTCGTACTTTGGAAAATTATATGCATTAAATAAAAGTTTTTAAAAAAATCATATAATGGATATTTTGAGCTTCTATTTTCCATTTTGGATGACCTTTATTTCTTTCTCTTCTTTAAGTGCTCTTGCTAACACTTCCAATAATATATTGAATAAGAGAGGTGAAATAAACCATCTTTGTTCTATAAAGTATATTTTTTCTATAGCTTATTTATTGAAAGTTTTTATCATGGAGGTTTTTGATTCTTAACTAATGCTTTTGTTTTTTTGACAGGCGGAGTAGACAGAGAGAGAGAGAGACAGAGAGAAAGGTCTTCCTTTTGCCATTGGTTCACCCTCCAATGGCTGCCATGGCCGGCGCACTGTGCCAGTGCACCGCGCTGATCTGAGGCAGGAGCCAGGTACTTATCCTGGTCTCCCATGGGGTGCAAGGCCCAAGCACTTGGGCCATCCTCCACTGCACTCCCAGGCCACAGCGGAGAGCTGGCCTGGAAGAGGGGCAACCAGGACAGAATCTGGCACCCTGACTGGGACTAGAACCTGGTGTGCCGGCACCACAAGTTGGAGGATTAGCCTAGTGAGCCGCGGCACCGGCCTTAACTAATGCTTTTTATATATCTAATGATATATGTTGCAATTGATTTCTCAACAATGTTGCAGTGGATTCATTTCTGAGAGGAGGAGCGTGGTGGGGGCAAGAGGTGCAGAGTCACCATACAGACCCCAGGAGTCAGGTGAAAGCAGGCCTGAGGCGAGCAGCCCACAGAGTCGTTTATTTGAGTTAGTACAACAGCTTATATAGCCAAGACCAGCCAATCCAGTCAAGGGGTGGTCTATGCCCCAACCAATCACAGCCTGTTGCCAGGCAGTTTCCAAAGCTGTCCAATCACAGCCTTTTTCCAGTCAGGCTCTTGTAGCCAGGCAGTTTCTGAAAACATCCAATCATGGCCTGCCATCAGTCAGGCTCTGTTGTCAGGTGGTTTCCTCTGTTGTCAGGTGGTTTCCTCTGTTGTCATGTGGTTTCTGAAGCCATCCAATCACGGCCGGTTGCCAGGCAGTTTCTGTTGTCAGTGGCCATCTTGGCATGACCTTTTCAACTTAGTGGCCATCTTTTTTTTGACAGGCAGAGTGGACAGTGAAAGAGAGAGAGAGAAAGAGAAAGGTCTTCCTTCTGCCTTTGGTTCACCCCCAATGGCCACTGTGGCCAGCGCATCACACTGATCTGAAGCCAGGAGCCAGGTGCTTCTCCTGATCTCCCATAGGGTGCAGGGCCCAAGCACCTGGGCCATCCTCCACTGCACTCCCGGGCCACAGCAGGGAGCTGGCCTGGAAGAGGGGCAACCGGGACAGAATCCGGCACCCTGACCGGGACTAGAACCCGGTGTGCTGGTGCCGCAAGGCAGAGGATTAGCCTATTGAGCCACAGCACTGGCCTAACTGCCATCTTGATATGACCTTTTCACTTCATTCCACCACAGATATAATCATATGGCTTTTTCTGTTCTTCATTCATTCATTTTGGTGTCATCTATTACATTTGTTGTCTTGTGAATGTTGAGATATCCTTGCATCCATGGAATGGATCTCACCTGTACATGATGTATTATCTTTTGATGTAATGTTGGTTTTGGCTTGCTAATATTTTTGAGAATTTTTGCATCTATGGTCATCAGAGATATCAGTCTGTAGTTTTCTTTTTGTGTTGTATCCTTCTTTTGTTTTGGTTTCATAGTAATACTGGTGTTATAAAAACAGTTTGACAGTTCTATTCTTTTCAATATTTTGGAATTGTTAGAACATATTTGAGTAATTTCCTCTTTTTTTTTAAATGATTCATTTGCAAGTGAGAGAGAGAGAGAGAGAGAGAAAATCTTCATTCAACCAGTTTACTCTCCAGATGACCACAGTGGCTGGGGATAGGCTACGCTGAAACCAGGAGCCAGGAGTTTCATCTGGGTCTCCCAGGTTTGGGGTAGAAACCCAATTACTTGGGCCATCTTCCCCTGCTTTTCTCAGGTCATTACCAAGGAGATGGATTGGAAGTGGAACACGAACCAACACCATAAGGGATGCTGGCATCACAGACAGTGGTTTTACCCACTGCACGCAACACTGCTCCCAGATTTATTTCCTCTTTTTTTTTCCTCTTTTTGTAGAATTCAGCTGTAAAACCATCAGGTCCTGGACTTTGCGTTGTTAGGAAAAAATGTTGTTACTGCTTAGATTTAGGTATCATTGCTTATTACAGGTCTGTGTAAATTTTCTGTATCTTCTTGAATTAAAGTTATTAGGTTGCTTGTATCCAGTCATTTATCCACTTCCTAAGCTTTTCCAATTAGTTAGCATATAGCTTCTTATGATCCATTGCACTTTATCAGTTGCATTTCTTGCTACATTGTTCCTTCTCACAATATATATTTCCCCTGTCTTTTATACAAGTTTTGATTCAAAATCTATTTTAATACAGTTTATTTTTGGCTTCCATCTGTGTGGAATATCTTTTTCCAGCCATTCACTTTCAGTTTATGTGTATTTTTAATCTGTGAAGTGAATTTATCATAGGCAGCATATAGTTGCGTCTTTTTAAAAATCAATCCAGTCAACCTGTATCTTTCACTACAGAACTTATTTTACTTACATTCAAGATTAATATTGATAGATAAGAACTTAGTGCTGTCATTTTCTTGATTGGTTACTGATTCTATCAACTCTGTTATTGAAGTTTGTACCACTATGTGCTTTCAATATGGTTACTTTAATGTAGGACTCCTTTCAGAATTACACTATAACCTGTAAGGTTAGGATGGTTAGGAATTCTCTCAGATTTGGCTTGTCTGGAAATACTTTATTTCTCTCTCACTTTGAAAAGATAGTTTTTCTGTAAAAACCATTCTTGGTTGGAAGGTTTTTCTTTCAAGACCTTAAATACATTGCCTTGCATGTCAGTCTTTAGCCCCCTGAGGTTGTGACTTATGGAAGATCTGCAGAGCTTTGGTGGCTGTGGGGTTTTCCTGATTTCATCATTGGGCAAACAGACCAGGAGGAGGAGTTGCCAAGGCCTGGCCAGCTGGAGATGCCTATTCTTCCACCTCTGACCACATGCAGACAAAACACAAGTGGAAATAAGGAGACTCTCAGGGTTTCAGATGTTTCCCTTCTTTGTTCCTCATTGCACTATTCTGAGAACAACCCCTGGAAACATCTGTTTTCCTGTGCCTGGACCTTTATTATTTGAGAGGATTCTTCTGACTGTACAGACCTAAGAGACAGTGTCCTCAGAGGACCACTGATAAAGATCAACCAAATTGGGAGGGGGCACAATAATCAGTTCTCAACATGTGTTTGGAAGTAATGAGTATCCTTGTGTAAAAGTGTTATTGTGGTTTCATATGTTAGGGAAACTCAAATACAGGTACTGCAGGCTTTCTCAGGGTCTGCAGAGAAGCTGTGTCAGTCCAGTAAGACTCTTGTGTGCAGGGCTTCCTGAGGATATTGGGGACCAATGGACACCATATCCATGAAGCATCCTTTTCTGGCTCCCAGGCCTGGTGCTCTGGATTCATGGTCAGAGTAAGAATTTTTGGAGCCAGGATGGCCTGTGGAGGTGTTGCCCAAGTTTCTTATTCTGTCACTGGGAAAAGCTAGTCCTTATGTGAGGAAGGAATTTCTTGATGGAGCCTGCAAGTCATCCTGGGTTCAGAGACCCTGGCCACCATCTTCTCTCCTATGTGGGCTTCATGATACAGCCACATCTTTCTTGGCACTAGTATGTTCCAAATTCCTTGATATGTGCAGTGACTGCATTTTCTTTCCACTGGGATCTTCTGCAAGGAGTTTGGGAGAGTGCTTGGAAGATGGGCTGCTTAGAGTCCCCATCTAGGTCTAGGTGTCTGATGTGGCCTCTGGCTTCAGGCATAGTCTACTTGGACCCTCAGTAGAAAGTGATGATGTTTGTACATTCTCTGTGGAACACTTTGTAGGCCTGTGAGGCAAGAGTCATGCTTATCTGATAGTGACAACAGTGATGGTAGCTGTATGAGCCCAAAGACAAGACCCATCTCTGGTCTCTAAGCCTCCCTTCATGGACTGAGAACTTTGGCATGGAAGAAACCAATGATGGGAGTTCCATCAGCCTGAGAGCAAGGTGTCCCTGCCATGAGTGACCATGCTTGGCTGAGATGCAGCTCAGGGCTAGTAAGGAGAGGCCAGTGTGGGGGGAAGCTGCTAGAGTTTTTCTGTGTGACCCTATACAGACCACTTGGACATGCATGAGATTTCACTGCTAGATACTTCTGAAAAGCCCTAGTATCATGTGTTTTCTGTGTAGCTGTGGTGGGGAAGGTATAGGACCTTAGTTTGAGTTCCTAGGAGGCCAAGTCTGAGACTTAGGTCCAGGGAGACTCAGTGAGCCCTGGTCCCAGGAATCAGGAGGAAAGGAGCAGAAGATAAGGAAGTCCCTCTAAGGAAGGAAGAAAGGCTGAGGCTGCTTTCTTTGGCCCTGAAGCTTGATCCACTGCCACCTCTAGGACAGGAATGGATTTGCTTACTGGAAGGATGGAAGCATGGACTGTTCACCTACTAGGCCCCTCCCCCAGTGAGATGAGCTGGTCCTGGAGGCATGGATTCTGCACTTCTGGCTGTGGGAACTTGGCCAGAGCAGTTTCCCATGCACCTGGAGATAGGCATGAGGCTATCAGTGTAGATGAGGGTGAGGTCACCGAGCTCTTGGTACTTCTCACCAAGAAGTCACATTGTCAGATGTAGGGCCTGGGATACCAAAAGGGCAGCAAGGGTTCTGCCACAAGCTGTCCATTTGCCTGTGTCAAGGGCATGTTGAAACCCTTGGGAAGAGAGCAAATCTTCAACTCCATCGTGTGGCTCCCACTCAGGTCCTCTACAGTGGGCTCTTTATTATGTAATATGGTCATGGTCATGGTCATGATAGCGTGGGGCCATGGAACATGCAGATGAGATACGACCAGTTTTGAAAAACATGAGCAGATGTAGCCTAGATCACTATAATCCATCTTCCTGGGTAGGAAGCTTGCTGTGGCCTTAGAACATTCCTAAGAGGGTAGTGAATAATGATTTAATCATTGCCTTAGATGCATGATGTCTTTTTGGGTTACTGAAATATTAGGTAAGAAAATCTTGCTGGATTTTCTTCCATAGAAATTGAATTAGCAACATGATTTTTTAAAATGTGTTCATGACAATGTTCATTCAAACCTTGAAAATGAGCCCTGCCAAAACTTCCAAAATGGTTCCTAAAATCCAAGGGTTTTCATACTTGAAGAACACCTCCAGACACACACATATGCACTCCCACGATGCTCAGAATATGTGTTTGTGAAATGCTCCCCAGCTCCAGGAAGCAGTGGTGCAGAGGACAGTGTCTGAGAAATATGATGAATTCCTTGTGTTTCTCTGTGGCCAGCAGAGTACTATAATCCACAGTCCTTATAAAGTTGGCACTTGTTATCAGTCTGTTACAGGTGCTACTTCCCAGCTGAGGGAGCCTGGGACCCTGTTTATTGATGTTTGATTTCAGATAATTCAAGAGGAATGCCTGTCCCTTTCTGTCATCCAGGAGTTTCTATAAGAGTTCTGGGGTCAAGTGTCTATGTTCTGTGGAAAGGGTAGGGGGCATGACCACCTGCTAAGCATTAGGATTGGGGCAGTAATTTGGGGAACCCTGCTATTTGGGCACTAAGTTGGGGCTAAGCAAGGTTCTGGGCAGGTGTAGTTATCAGAAGCCAAGGTTCTGGCAGGAAGGGACAGGCAGTGGTGGACAGCAAGAAAAGGTGCATAGTCCAGAGTCCAGTTGGTGAAAGTCCTGGTGCCAGATCCATGGGCAGGACTCCAGGTTTTCTCTCAGCACCTCATCCACCCTATGTTGCACTTGTGGCTGTGGCCAAATAGGGGCCAACAAACATGTGCACCATAGTTTCCAACAGAACAAATATGAGGAAGAGTATTGATTCCAAAAACCTGAATGGGGATTAAAATAAAGAAAAGGTTCAAAAAGAAAGAACAAGTCCTGTCTCAGTTCAGCTCTTTAAGGACAGTAGGGTTAGAGATAAGTGAGGATCTAGTCAGCAGTGAAAACGGTCCATGCCTGGGGCCTCTAATCACCCACACTTCCACAAAGGAGGGTTTGAACCTGGTGACCCACTACTTCTATGTCATAGTTGATTGCAGGAGAAATGCCATGATTCAGGGGAACCAAACAGATCAATCCTGAGAATTTGGGATCAGATCCATGGGTCAATTGACTGATGGCACTGACACTGAGGTATCCATGTTTGAACATTTGAGGTCGGGGAGGAAAAATCTTAAGGAGGGGTAAAACTAAAGAATCAGAGGACCAGAGATGCAGAGGTGGGAACTACACAGTCCTGAGTGTCATGGGGGATGGAGAATGTCAAGGACTCATCCCACCACCTTTGGTCCCTTGGACTATACCTGCACTTCCTGGCCAAAGTTCTTCAGTTCCTCAATATAATCCCTATAACTCTGACTAAATTCACATTTGTGAGCTTTATTGAATGAGCATCAATTATTGCCAATCCAGTGATTCTTGGAGAACCCATGCTTTCATGTTCATGGCAGGATGGAGCCTATAGAAGGAAGTCTGGGTACAAGGGGCTCTTGGGGTGAGTAGCAGCAGAGATATAGAGACATTTTGAGTTTGAAACAAGTAAGAGGATAAGAGGAACTTGTGCCCTGTGCTTTCTAAGGGAGTTAGTGAATTCCAAAGTCAAGGGTCCATCTCTGTCTCAATGTAAGGGAAATTTTCCGTGTAATTTACTGCCACAGTATGGTGGCATTGGGCAAAGGAAGTAGCTTGCTTTTACAGAAGGTAGACCACTTCAAGGTGTTTCATAGCATGTGGGTATAGAGTAATGGTGTGCACTGCATAAACAAAAACTTTCTTCCCCTTAGGGAGGACTCTATCCCAGGGCAGGAACATCCCCAAGCCATGACTAAGAAGACTACCATGACCATGAAGGACATCTTCATCTGCAGGTGGTGATGAGACAGGGACAGCATGAGCTATGATGGTGCATATGAGCTGCTTTCAGAATCATATGGATCCCTCCAGCCCACAGAGCAGGCAAGTGAGGCCTCTGAACCAGATGGAGCCAATGGGGCTGAACAGGACAAGAAGGAGACAGAAAAATCTCTGGGGAGAGGAAAGGAAATTTGGGAATAAGTAGAGATAACAAAAGATATTTTAAAAAGATTTATTTATTTGAAAAGCAGAGTAAAAAGAGGGCACATTCAGGGAGAGAGGGAGATCATCCATTTGTTGGTTCACACCTCAAAATAGCCTAGGCTGGGCCAGGTCAAAGCCAGGAGGCAAGAGCTCCATCTGGGTGGTCTCCCACATGAGTGGTAGGAACCAAAGTACTTGGTTCATTATCCATTGCCTTCCAGAGCACATTAGCATAAAGGTGGGTGGGAAGTGTTGATGCCAGAACTGGAATCTGCCCTGCCAAGTGATAGCTTAAGCTATAGCCCCACAATCCCCACACCTTAAAAGTATTTTACAGGTACTGAAATTGTGGCATAGTGTCTTAAGCCATTGCCTGTTAAACTGGCACTCCATATGGATGCTGGTTCAAGCCCTGGCTGCTCCACTTCCAATCCAGATTTCTGGTGATGCTGCTAGTAATTGGGGAATTGCACCAAGTGGGAGATCTGGAAGTAGCCCCTTGCTCCTGGCTTCAGCTTGGCCTAGCCCTGGCCATTGTGGCCATTTGGTGAGTGAACCAGTGGATAGAAGAACTCTCTCACTCTCTATGTGTGTCTCTGTAACTCTTCACATAAATAAAATAAATCTTTAAAAATAGAGTGTCCTACAGATATTTTGCAGAGACAAGCAGAATAATCTTTCACCTCTCTGTGAAAATTCTAGTATAATTTCTGGACTGTGCTTTTGAAATTTTACTTCTCTAGGGAAAAGTGTCTTTGGGAAAGTAGGGACCATTGGATTGGGAATGTAGGGACCACTGGAGTGGGAGATGTTTCAAAATGAGGGTGTGAGAGGCCCTAAGAGGTACATAGACTGTACTGCTTACACATCATGTTCATTTCCTTTCTTTGGCCCTGGGACCACCTCTCTGACCAGGGGCCCTGTGCCCTCCAAGGGCTGCCTTGACAAACTCAGGATACACTCCTTCTTCCCAGACATCTAGGGGAGAACTGAAACCACAGGAGTGTCCCTGAACTGCTCCCTGAAAACCTGACCCAGGACCACCCCTCGGGATCAGTGTCCACATGACCCATACCTGCTAACTGGAAATAAAGAAGGCCAGTAGGTTCCTTGAGCCTGGGTTTAGCTGATTCGTGACATGGTCAGACCTTTGGACTTAGATGGTAGGGCCTCATAGGATATCAGATTATCAGGCCTTGTTCCCACTCCCGTTCCTTAGACCTAGCAGCTATTATGCATGAGATTAAATTAGAGGCAGTGAGAGGATAGATTCAATGTGAAGTCATTAGGAAAGAGGCTATTATTTTGGTTCTTTCTGGAAATCCTTTGTCCTCTTCTTGTTAGCAAACAAAAAACTCATACTGCTCAATAATGGAGCAATGGATCACAAACAAGGGTGCTAATACTTAAATGAATTTGCATGTGAGAATTTAATGGGTAAAAAATGAAATAATTCCCATTTGAAAAAAATTTACCTTCATTGTTAGATCCTATGAAACAAGGGTTGTGTCAGAAAATTAAGGTTGGATAGTTACTTTCCCTCCATCATAGGGACTTTTCAATCTGGTTGAACAGGAATGCTAATCAAGAGCTTAAAATGAAAATATCCCCTATCTACCAACCCCCAAGTCTCTGGGACCAGGGAACCAAAAATTACATGACCCTTATTATTTGTTCCATGAAAGAATGTGTGGAAAAGTGAGTGGGAGGAGACCAGTATCCAGAGGCAGCCACTGGAGAGGTCCACATGGCAAGGTTCCAATAGTCGTCACCTACCTGCCATCCATGAGGGTGTTCCACCTGGAGGTGGCTCCTCCAGCCTCAGTCTGGCATTCAGAAGACATCAGCCACAGCTGACACTGACTGCAGTCTCACCACAGAGACCATCACATGGCAGTCCCTAGCCAAGATGCTCCCATGGAGACTGTGAGGGGATAAAAAATGTTATTACTGGTCAAGTTTTAGGGTGTTGTGTTACACAGCACTGGACTGGGATGGCTGTTGAGTAGGCAACTCCTACATCATCTGCCGATGTTCCCCAATTCAACATATTTGCTTTTCTTGTGGGAAGCCCTCCTCTTGTGCATGCCCTGTAGAGAGTGATGCACCTCTAGGGAAAGATGGCCTGAGTGATATGTGTCACTCAAAGATGTTGGTCCCAGAGTCCCCAGAATCTATCCTGCTTACCTCCTTTGTGCCCCCCTCACTCTATGAGAAACCAGCTGAACTGTTGTGATCTGCTCTGTGACAAAGCTTTAGTGGTTCACTGCAGACCAAGGCCTTTTGTCAGCAGCTAGCTATGCACTGAAGCTTGTGGTCCCTAACTGTATAAGGAATCTGGCCAATAACCATGTGGCTGAGCCTGACAGTAGAGTGGATTATCCCTCAGTGCAATCTTGAATTGATGATAGCTCCAAAAGGTACCTGGCTTCCAGGCTTAAGAAAAATCCTGAACTAGAGCTCACATTGGATTCCTGCTTAGAACAACAGTATCCTACCTGAAACCCCCACAAACTACATGGAACCCCAACATCATGCCTGAATGAAGCAGGTGGGACCCCTAGTCCTCCTCTGTCTAGGTTCTGAGGGTCTGTTTCCCACAAAATGTTTATTTCATCATATGAAGGAATGATTTAATCCTTGTCTATCATTCAGCCCAATTTTCTGCTGCAGTAAAACATTTCAGCAACTGCCAATTCCCATATAGATAAAATAGAGGAAAAAGAGAGAAGGTCCACAGTCTCATTCAGTGTCTTGGAAATCAAGCATACTGGAACTGTTTCTTAAAGAGAGAATGCTCCATATTCTGCAAGAGGTTTTTCTTGACTTGTTAACATTTTTGTCACCCCACCAACAGGCCTGATTTTAAATGATTCATTTTCCAGTTTAGTGGTTTTACTTAATCTTTCCTTTGCTTCCTTCCCCACAACTGTGTGTTTGAGGGAGGGAGGGAGGGACAGAGGGAGGGAGAGAGAGAGAGAGAGAGGGAGAAAGAGACAGAGACAGAGACAGAGAGGAATTTGCTCCTGGTTGAAGCTCCAAAATTTTCTCAATAAACCAAAAGGAGACTTCATTCTGTTCCAGCAATGGGGCACCTTCCTGCACCAAATTATATATGATTTGATTCCCAAATATTTGCATTAGCAATTAATAAAGAGGAACAGCAGTGGCCAAGGGTTTGTCTTTTGGGGGAGACTCCTAACTGTGGGGTTTGCCAACCCTAGTGGGTGCCTGTGCTTTATCAAGACTTCCCCCCTACCTCCATCCCAGTGTCCACCCCTGTCCTGCAGCCCAGCTGATGCTACATAGAACACACATGCATCAGTGTGATGGAGTCCATTACTCAGACAGCAAACCAAAGGGACACAATCCTAATGGCCCTTGGCTAATCTCTTAGGATGTGGTAGTTCTTTTAAATAATTCACTTCTGGTTCAATTTAAATTATTTTTGAAGCAGCTTGAACTGGTTAGCCTGGTGTTCCTCTAAGCCTATGCCACCTCTCAGTGTGGGAGTGAATCTGTTTCAACCAACAGTAACCAAAGGAAAGGATAGGAGATGAGTCTCCTGCATTTTCAGTTTCCCTCTCCCGTGAAAATTCAGTCCTGCAGGTGAGCTATGGTGAGCACAGTTGAGGCCCAAGTGTCTTGGCTGTCATGCCTGATATACAGCATCTATTTTATGGGTAGTGACTCAAAGGAAGATATCTCCAGTCTCTTGGCCACACTCAGTAAGAATATAGCCTTTCTCAGTTGGAACTGGACAGGTTGATAAATGAATGTCCTGAGATACAGCAAGACTTGTATGGGAGGTGGGGGAAAAGCAGCCAGAGTGAAGCTTCTGTGAGATGAGCCTGAGCTTGGGAGGAGGTAAAGTTGTAGCCTACATGCCTCAGACTCTTGCTGTCCACCCTTTTGTAGGTTTTTTTGAAAGCATGTTTCTTCATGTGTTTTATGCTTTTAGAGCAGTTTGTGGAGACTTTAACTGTCTAATTTTTAAGTTGTTTTTATTGCCAGATTTTCTGTTTCACTGGAGCGTGATCAAGGGGCTGCTAGTGATGTCATCCCAGAGGTAGAGACTGCATTTGTTCATTCAGTGGTGCAGCTGTCTGTACATCATGACCTGACCTCCTAGGTGGTAAGTTTCAAGCCATGCAGTACAGTGCCATTGCATGTATTATTTTATGAACCCAGAATAGGAACATTTTGGTTTTCAAATGAGCTAGTTCTATCTAAGCTCTATATCTATCCATCCATCCATCCATCCATCCATCTATGCTATATCTATCCATCCTTCTTCCTATGTACCTACCTATCTATCCTCTATCTTTCATTGTTCAGAAATGCAGGTTTCTTGTTTAGCTTGCTTTTGGTTTTATGGTTTGGAGAAAGACCTGACGTGCAATTCCTGCCTTTTGGAATTTAAGAAAAGTTACATATTTGTATACAAAGGTGCAGTAAGTGTTTGAAATCTTTCACTAATATCTTGAGAAAAGGGCATTCTCTGTTTTGGGGGCACAGGATCCAGTTGCACCTGTTAATTTCTTCTCTTTCGTTGTTTCTATCCTTTGGGTCTATGAGAGACAATTCCCAACAGGAAGTGCTAGGAACAGGAAGTGCTAGAAGAGAAACCACAGAACTGATTTGGAGGCAACATTGTAGAGCAATTGTATCTGGTTTGTGGTGATTTCCCTAGAACTTACCCATGCAGACCAGAATTTGCTTCCTAAAGTATTTTTTCTTCAGAGGGACCTTGGCTGTTTTCCAGTTCTTCTTGCTGTTCAAGTAAGGAAAATTATTTGCCCAAGATCACATGGATTGGACTATGATAAGGTACAGAAAAATTAAGACACCCCATTATTGAAAAATAATCTGGGCTTGACCAAAGTTACTCCATTTTTTTGGACCAAGCCCCATGTTGTGGGCTTTGGCTTAGGTTCCAGAAAGTGCTTTTGTCTGGGTCTGTTCCAGGAAATATTTTTCTCACCTCAAACTTGGATCTCTATTAACTGCTGCTTTCTGCTTCTGTAAACATGCTTGCTGCTTTCTTAAGATAATAACTAAAGAAATTGTATAAAACAGTTTAAAATATTCAGACATTGAGCGACTGTTACTTCTCACTCTGTAAAATGCTTACAGCTGTATTGGATAAGAAAATGGAGGATAAGATTTGGAGCAACATGATTGGATAGCAGGACCTGTGGTTAGGCCCTGGAAATAAGCCAAATAGCATGTGAGTTGAAAACTTAAAAACCCTTGCCCTCCTCACTGTAGCATGGGAGTCTCCAAGGTTCCAATGGGATCTATCATTGCCAGACATGGCTTTTAATAGAGATTCTTCTTTTTTATCTTTGTGTGAGCATGATCTCTCTCACTTTCCATTACAACAGCATTCAATGAATCAAGGAAGAGCATGAAGTCCCGGTTGTGGCCCTGCTTTAGGTGTGTTAGAATTTGCGTTTGTCTCCCATGCTGTCTCTGTGACAGTGCCGTTGAAATGAGGTGGACATACATTCATTTGTAGAGACATTATTGTTTGCAAGGCACCTCCAAGGTCTCACCTAATTTGATCTTCCCAGTTGATTGCCATTAAAGGGATCCTGTGGATGAAGCATCCAAGGCTCTGAAATTGGTGGTTCTGTCATCCCTGGACTTTTGCCTCCTGAGTCCATGTGTCTCTTCAGAGGACTTAGGGGTTCAGGCCCTCATTTGCCCAGTGCCAGTGTTCCCATTCTCATTTCCTGAGTTTCTCTTTTGAGGCACACTTGTACCACCCTGCAAGGCTTTTCCTTCCTATATTGGAATAGTGTTCCAGATAGTTGTCTGGGTGTTGTGATTGAAACTGAGAAGCCTAGAAAGTCAAGTCATGATTTTATATGTCACTCTGCTCTGCCCCTTCCATAGCATGTTTTAAACAACTGGGTGTTCACATGAAGCTGCTCTTTGCTTTTCCTTTGGGAAATCTTGGTCCAGTCACCACCATCAGTGTCCTTCCTGTGTGTGAGCCTGTAAGCTCCCTTCTCCCTGGAAATGCTACTTGGCCAGACTCTCAGGGTCTCCTCTGGGTGAAGTGACCCCACTGAAATGGTTTCCAGACCTGTCAGGAATTCAGAGAAGCAGGAAGAGAGAGAGAGAGAGAGAGAGAGAGAGAGAGAGAGAGAGAGAGAGATCTTCCATCTGTTGGATCACTCTCTCAAATGCCTGACATAGTTGGTGCTGGGCTAGGCTTAAGGGGCCAGGAACATCACATGGGTTTCTCATTTGGTTGGCAGGGACCCAATCACTTCAGAAATCACTGTTGCCTTCTAGGATATTCATTATCAGGAAGCTGGGTTCAGAAGCATAGCTGAGACTTGAACTCAAACACTATGACATGGGTATAGATATCCTCAATGACATTTTAACTGCTGTGCCAAATGTCCATTCACTTTTGTTTTCAATGTTTCTTCCAATGTTTATTACTTGATATCTTTTAAATTTTGCACCCTGGGCCTGTGCCTTGATGGAAACCCAATGCTCCCAGACCATGCAGTTCTAGAACCCATTGCAGATGGTGCTTGGTTGCTGGGGTAAGCCACTAGAGTTTAAAGGTTCCAAAAGAATGGTTTAGGGAATCAATGAGGCTTGTGTATGCTGGGGACAGGCTGGCTACATGACAGGGAAATCGACAATGAGATGTCCCTGTCTGAATGTTAATTTCCCTGTGTCCTGCCACTATCTATTTTGAGAAGTTCTTGGCCATTGATAAAACATAGTTTACAGATTCAAAAGGCTTCAGTAGCCTAGGCATCTCATGTCAAGAGCCTTGGGTGATCACTGATGGCATACATAAGAGTGTTAATTGTTGGGATCTGTGCTGTGGTGTAGTGGGTATAGCCACTGCCTGCAGTAACAGCATCTCATATGGGTGCTGGGTTAGGTCCCGGCTACTCCATTTCCAATCCAGCTCTCTACTATGGCCTGGGAATGCAAAAGAAGATGGCCAAAGTTCATGAGCCCCTGCACCAGTGTGGGAGACCCAGAAGAAGCGCCTGGCTCCTGGATTTGGATCAGTGCAACTCCAGCTGTTGTGGCCAATTAGGGAGTGAACCAGCAGATGGAAGACCTCTTTATCTCTCTGCCTCTCCTTCTCTCTGTGTAACTGACTTTAAAATAAATAAAATAAATGTAAAAATAAAATTTAAAAAGTATTAATTGTTAAAATTAACAAAAGGATTAACTGTGTACTAATTTCCCATGCAGGACCTCTATCTTCAAAGAGTTACAATATTAGAGTTAATGGTAAACCTTGTTCTCAAAGATTTACTTCCTTTAATGTGTTAAGTAAAGATTATTCTTATATCTCTTAAGTTTTAGTTATGTGTAAACGCTTCTAAGAGATGTGTTATCTTCCTTACGTGTTTCCTTAAAGTTAATTTTGTTGCTCAACCATGGACTTTTGAATCCATGTCTCCCTATAATACTCCTATCTTGTATGTTTTAAAGTCAAGTGGAGAATACAGGATGGTTCAAGAGCTCAGGGCAGTTAACAAAGCAGTTACTTCAATTCATTTTCTTGTGCCAAATCCTAATAGAATACTGACACAAATACCTGAAAGGATCTCATGGTATACAGCTTTAAACCTAAAGGATGCTTTTTTCTGCATCCTGTTAAGTTCAGAATCTGTTTTTATTTGCCTTTGAATGGACTGACCTAGTTTCCAGTATAATTCAGCAATATGCATGGACTGTCCTCCTCCAAGGTTTCTGGGACAGCCTGCACTTGTCTGGTAATGTACTTGCAAAAGAACTCAGAGAATTATAGCTAAAATAGAGCAATCTTACAATATGTAGATGATAGTCTCATCTATAGTCCCTCCAATGAGGACTGAAATGAAAACACCATCCAGGTTTTAAATTTCCTACCTAAGCAAGTAAATACATTTTCCCCAACAAAAGCTCAAGTTTCTAAACAAGAGGAAAATTGAAGGGCTGGTGCTGTGGTGTAGCAGGTAAAGCTGCCACCTGCAGTGCCAAATAATGATTTATTCATCAATTCAACAGGAAGATGTAACTATTATAAACTTATATCAACACTATAGACCAAATGGATCTGACAGATATCTACAGAGCTTTCATCCTACAATTACAGAATACATATTCATCTCAGCAGTGCGTGGAACTTTCTCTAGGACTGACCACATACTAGGCCATAGAGCAAGTCTCAGCAAATTCAAATAATCAAAATCATACCATGCATCTTCTCAAAACACAATGGAATGAAGCTGAAAATCAGCAACTTAGGAATCCCCAGAGCATATGCAAACACATGGAGACTGAACAACATGCTCCTGAATGAACAGTGGGCCATAGAAGAAAATAAAAAGAGAAATCAAAACTTTCTGGAAGTAAATGAGGATAACAACACAACATATCAAAACTTATGGGGGGGAAAAAAATTCTCGGGCGGAGCCAAGATGGCGGAATAGTGAGGGCGCGCACCGATAGTCCGGGAAAATTTAGTTTAATAAAAGGGGAGTTACGGTAGCCGCAGAAAATAGAACCAAACAAAAAATTGCAGGGGAAACCCTTCTGAATGGAGCAGGCGTGAATCCAAGGACCTACTGGGAGAACAAGGTCGCCCACCGTGCGGAAGCCAAGTCGCGGGACCCAGCTGCAGAAGCCCCAGGGTCTGCGCGACAGTGCTCCAAGGAGAGTGCATGCCACACAGAAAACAGCGGGGAGACTTGGGACGCTCAGGGCTCCGAGTCCACACATCAGCGCTGGAAGGGGAGGTGAGCTCAATAACCCCAGACATTGGTGGGGAAACGGGGGTCAGAATCTAGAGGGGGGCCGGAAAGTGCAGCAAACTCACTACCGGAAAGAAGGAAAAAAAAAAGCTTCGGGGTTTCTCTTCCCCCTAACCTTGCAAAGGTTACAAGGCTGCAAGGCTTGAAGAGACAAAGAGCAGGCCTCCTCTCTGGATTTACATATCAATGGGGGAGAGCTAAGGAACTGAGTCACTACAATTCAGTAGCCTAGGCAACCCAGTGGGAGTCCAGAGGAGCCAAAGACTGGAAGCTAAATACCATCAATTCTGCACAGCTGTGCCATGCAGTGTTACTTACCCCCTGAATAAATAAAATAAATAAATAAATAAAAAGAGAGAGATTTACCACGCATAACCTGAGGGTGTCACCTTTGCACACCCGTCACCAGGAAGAACCAGGCAGAGCTCTCAGGCCGCACCCATCTCAAGCCTCCAAGGCTCCTCCAACAGCAGGCAGTCCACTTAACACAGACACAGTATAAAATAAAAACAAAAACAAAAACAAAAAAAAACGCACAGTGACGCAAGAAGAATTAACTATGCCGAGTAACAAACACAGAAATAGAGGGAGCAAGATCAACGATGACACTATGATGCCTCCAAATAAGCAAAACACCCCAAGCCAAGAGTATGCAGATGATGAGATAGAAGAAATGCAAGATACAGATTTCAAAAAATTTATGATAAGAACATTTAGAAGTTTTCAAAAGCAAATCCTTGAACTACAGAAATCCTTAATGGACAAGATTGAAAATCTCTCTCGTGAAAACGAAATTTTAAGGAAGAGTCAAAATGAAACTCAGAAACTAGTAGAACAGGAAAGTGTGATAGTGAAGAGAAATCAAAATGAAATGAAGACCTCAATAGATCAAATGACAAACACATTAGAAAGCCTTAAAAACAGAATGGGTGAAGCAGAAGAGAGAATATCGGACTTAGAAGATAGAGCACAGGAAAACATACAGTCAAACCAAAGAAAAGAAGAGGAAATTAGAAACCTAAAAAATATTGTTGGGAATCTACAGGATACTATTAAAAAAACCAACATTCGAGTTCTAGGAGTTCCTGAAGGCATGGAGAGAGAGAAAGGATTGGAAGGCCTTTTTAGTGAGATACTAGCAGAGAACTTTCCAGGTTTGCAGAAGGACAGAGATATCCTAGTACAGGAAGCTCATAGAACCCCCAATAAACATGACCAAAAGAGATCCTCACCACGACATGTGGTAATTAAACTTACCACAGTGAAACATAAAGAAAAGATCCTAAAATGTGCAAGAGAGAAACGTCAGATTACTCTCAGAGGATCTCCAATCAGACTCACAGCTGACTTCTCATCAGAAACCCTACAAGCTAGGAGGGAATGGCGAGACATAGCACAGGTGCTAAGAGAGAAAAATTGCCAGCCCAGAATATTATATCCTGCCCAGCTCTCATTTGTGAATGAAGGTGAAATAAAGACCTTTCATAGCAAACAGAAATTGAAAGACTTTGTGGCCACTCGTCCGGCCCTGCAAAAGATACTTAAAGATGTGCTACACTCAGAAACACAGAAACACGGCCATCAATATGAAAGAAGGGAAAGGAAGAACACCTACCAGTAAAAGAGCATGGGAAGCTCAAAGCATATACTAGAAAATATTTCCGGGAAAATGGCAGGGCAAAGTCACTACGTATCAATAGTCACATTGAACATTAATGGTCTGAATTCTTCAGTTAAAAGACACCGTTTGGCTGACTGGCTCACAGAACACAACCCAACTATTTGTTGCCTACAAGAAACACATCTCTCTAACAAAGAGGCATGCAGACTGAAAGTGAAAGGTTGGAAAAAGATATTCCATGCCAACAGACACCAAAAAAAAGCAGGTGTACCCATATTAATATCAGACAAAATAAACTTTAATACAAAAACTGTTAAGAGAGACAAAGAGGGACACTATATAATGATTAAGGGTTCAATTCAACAGGAAGATGTAGCTATTATAAATGTATATGCACCTAATTACAGGGCACCGGTCTATTTAAAAGATATGCTAAGGGACTTAAAGGGAGATTTAGATTCCAATACAATAGTACTGGGGGACTTCAATACTCCACTCTCAGAAATAGACAGATCATCCGGACAGAAGATCAACAAGGAAACAGCAGATTTAATTGACACTATTGCCCAAATGGATCTAACAGATATCTACAGAACTTTCAACCCTACATCTACAGACTTCACATTCTTCTCAGCAGCGCATGGAACCTTCTCTAGGATTGATCACATACTAGGCCATAAAGCAAGTCTCAGCAAATTTAAAAGAATTAGAATCATACCATGCAGCTTCTCAGACCACAGCGGGATGAAGCTGGAAATTAGCAACTCAGGAAACCCCAGAAAGTATGCAAACACATGGAGACTGAACAACATGCTCCTGAATGAACACTGGGTCATTCAAGAAATCAAAAGGGAAATCAAAAACTTTCTGGAAGTAAATGAAGACAACAACACAACATATCAAAACTTATGGGATACAGCAAAAGCAGTATTGAGAGGCAAATTTATAGCAATAGGTGCCTATATCAAGAAATTGGAAAGGTACCAAATAAATGAGCTTTCAGCGCACCTCAAGGACCTAGAAAAACTGCAGCAAACCAAACCCAAATCTAGTAGGAGAAGAGAAATAATTAAAACCAGAGAAGAAATTAACAGGATTGAATCCAAAAAACCATTACAAAAAATCAGCCAAGTGAGAAGCTGGTTTTTTGAAAAAATAAACAAAATTGACACCCCATTGGACCAACTAACTAAAAAAAGAAGAGAAAAGACCCAAATCAATAAAATCAGAGATGAAAAAGGAAACGTAACAACAGACACCACAGAAATAAAAAGAATCATCAGAAATTACTACAAGGACCTGTATGCCAGCAAACAGGAAAAACTATCAGAAATGGATAGATTCCTGGACACATGCAATCTACCAAAATTGAACCATGAAGACATCGAAAACCTAAATAGACCCATAACTGAAACAGAAATTGAAACAGTAATAAAGGCCCTCCCAACAGAGAAAAGCCCAGGACCAGATGGATTCACTGCTGAATTCTACCAGACATTTAAAGAAGAACTAATCCCATTTCTTCTCAAACTATTCAGAACAATCGAAGAAGAGGGAATCCTCCCAAATTCTTTCTATGAAGCCAGCATCACCTTAATCCCTAAGCCAGAGAAAGATGCAGCACTGAAAGAAAATTACAGACCAATATCCCTGATGAACATAGACGCAAAAATCCTCAATAAAATTCTGGCCAATAGAATACAACACATCAGGAAAGTCATCCACCCAGACCAAGTGGGATTCATCCCTGGTATGCAGGGATGGTTCAACATTCGCAAATCAATCAATGTGATTCACCACATTAACAGACTGCAGAAGAAAAACCATATGATTATCTCAATTGATGCAGAGAAAGCATTTGATAAAATTCAACACCCTTTCATGATGAAAACTCTAAGCAAATTGGGTATAGAAGGAACATTCCTCAATATAATCAAAGCAATTTTTAAAAAACCCACAGCCAGCATCCTATTGAATGGGGAACAGTTGGAAGCATTTCCACTGAAATCTGGCACCAGGCAGGGATGTCCACTCTCACCACTGCTATTTAACGTAGTTCTGGAAGTTTTAGCCAGAGCCATCAGACAAGAAAAAGAAATCAAAGGAATACAAATCAAGAAGGAAGAAGTCAAACTATCCCTCTTTGCAGACGATATGATTCTGCACTTAGAGGATCCAAAGAACTCTACTAAGAGACTATTGGAACTCATAGAGGAGTTTGGCAAAGTGGCAGGATATAAAATCAATGCACAAAAATCAACAGCCTTTGTATACACAAGCAATGCCATGACTGAGAAAGAACTGCTAAGATCAATCCAATTCACAATAGCTACAAAAACAAATACCTTGGAATAAACTTAACCAAGGACGTTAAAGATCTCTACGATGAAAATTACAAAACCTTAAAGAAAGAAATAGAAGAGGATACCAAAAAATGGAAAAATCTTCCATGCTCATGGATTGGAAGAATCAACATCATCAAAATGTCCATTCTCCCAAAAGCAATTTATAGATTCAATGCAATCCCAATCAAGATACCAAAGACATTCTTCGCAGATCTAGAAAAAATGATGCTGAAATTCATATGGAGGCACAAGAGACCTCGAATAGCTAAAGCAATCTTGTACAACAAAAACAAAGCCGGAGGCATCACAATACCAGATTTCAGGACATACTACAGGGCAGTTGTAATCAAAACAGCATGGTACTGGTACAGAAACAGATGCATAGACCAATGGGACAGAATTGAAACACCAGAAATCAATCCAAACATCTACAGCCAACTTATATTTGATCAAGGATCTAAAACTAATTCCTGGAGCAAGGACAGTCTATTCAATAAATGGTGCTGGGAAAACTGGATTTCCACGTGCAGAATCATGAAGCAAGACCCCTACCTTACACCTTACACAAAAATCCACTCAACGTGGATTAAAGACCTAAATCTACGTCCTGACACCATCAAGTTATTAGAGAACATTGGAGAAACCCTTCAAGATATTGGCACAGGCAAAGAATTTCTGGAAAAGACCCACGAGGCACAGGCAGTCAAAGCCAAAATCAACTATTGGGATTGCATCAAATTGAGAAGTTTCTGTACTGCAAAAGAAACAGTCAGGAGAGTGAAGAGACAACCGACAGAATGGGAAAAAATATTTGCAAACTATGCAACAGATAAAGGGTTAATAACCAGAATCTACAAAGAGATCAAGAAACTCCACAAAAACAAAACCAACAACCCACTTAAGAGATGGGCCAAGGACTTCAATAGACATTTTTCAAAAGAGGAAATCCAAATTGCCAACAGGCACATGAAAAAATGTTCAAGGTCACTAGCAATCAGGGAAATGCAAATCAAAACCACAATGAGGTTTCACCTCACCCCGGTTAGAATGGCTCACATACAGAAATCTACCAACAACAGATGCTGGCGAGGATGTGGGGAAAAGGGACACTAACCCACTGTTGGTGGGAATGCAAACTGGTCAAGCCACTATGGAAATCAGTCTGGAGATTCCTCAGAAACCTGAATATAACCCTACCGTTCGACCCAGCCATCCCACTCCTTGGAATTTACCCAAAGGAGTTTAAATTGATAAACAAAAAAGCGGTCTGCACCCTAATGTTTATTGCAGCACAATTCACAATAGCCAAGACCTGGATCCAACCTAAATGCCCATCAATGGTAGACTGGATAAAGAAATTATGGGATATGTATTCTTTAGAGTATTATACCGCAGTAAGAAACAACGAAATCCAGTCATTTGCAACAAAATGGAGGAATCTGGAACACATCATGCTGAGTGAAGTAAGCCAGTCCCAAAGGGACAAATACCATATGTTCTCCCTGATCGGTGACAACTGACTGAACACCAAAGGGGAAACCTCCTGAAGTGAAGTGGACACTATGAGAAATGGTGACTTGATTAGCATAGCCCTGACTGCTGATGGACAACTTAATACATTATCCCTCATAGTATTTTTTTTGTCTGTTCTATTTGATATGACTGGTTTAATTCTGTAATTATCACACAGTTATTCTTGAGTGTTGAAAATTAACTGAAATGTGATCCCTGTTGAACGTAAGAGTGGGAATAAGAGAGGGAAGAGATGTGTAATTTGGGGCATGCTCGGGCTGACTTGCCCCAATTGGTAGAGTTGGAAACATACCAGGGGATTCCAATTCAATCCCATCAAGGTGGCATGTGCCAATGCCATCTCGATAATCCAGGTGATCAATTTCAGTTCACAACTGATCATAATGAAAGGACTGAGAGTTAAGGGGAGCACATGGGCAAGTCTAGTATCTGCTGACACCAACCGATAGAATGGATAAAGGGGAGAGTGGTCCAGCATGGGAAGTGAGACGCTCAGCAGACTCATAGAATGGCGGATGTCCTAAATAGCACTCTGGCCTCAGAATCAGCCCTAAAGGCACTCGGATCTGGCTGAAAAGCCCATGAGAGTATTTCAGGCATGGAAAGCCAAGCCACTCTGGCAAAAAGATCTCTGTGAGTGAGATCCCAGTGGAAAGAACAGGTCTTCAAAGAGGGAGGTGCCTTTCTCTGAAGGGAGGAGAGAACCTCCACTTTGACTATGACCGTGTCCAAACAAGATAAGAGTCGGAGAACTCAGGGGGCTTCCATAGCCTTGGAAACTCATGACTGGTGCATAGGGAGATTACTGATGCCATAAACAGGAGTGTCAATTTGTGAAGTCAACAACAGGAGTCACTGTGCACTTACTCCTCATGTAGGATCTCTGTCCTTAACGTGCTGTACACTGAGGCTTAATGCTATAATTAGTACTCAAGCAGTATATTTCACTTTGTGTTTCTATGGGGGTGCAAACGATTGAAATCTTTACTTAATGTACACTAAACTGATCTTCTGTAAAAAAAAAAAAATTATCAATTCCCAACTTGACTCTCACTGGGATTAAACATGACAATAGGTCTGATCTGATTTCATCATCATTTAAAAAAAATCATCTATTATTTTTCACTTAATGTTTCTGTTGGGAACAAACTGTTGAAATCCTTACTTAAGGTATACTAAGCTGATCTTCTGTATACTAAGATAATCGAAAATGAATCTTGACGTGAATGGAGGGGGAGAGGGAGTGGGAAGGGGGGGGTTTGTGGGTGGGAGGGACGGTATGGGGGGGAAGCCATTGTAACACATGAGTCGTACTTTGGAAATTTATATTCATTAAATAAAAGATAAAAAAAAAACAGAATGGGTGAAGCAGAAGAGAGAATATCGGACTTAGAAGATAGAGCACAGGAAAACATACAGTCAAACCAAAGAAAAGAAGAGGAAATTAGAAACCTAAAAAATATTGTTGGGAATCTACAGGATACTATTAAAAAAACCAACATTCGAGTTCTAGGAGTTCCTGAAGGCATGGAGAGAGAGAAAGGATTGGAAGGCCTTTTTAGTGAGATACTAGCAGAGAACTTTCCAGGTTTGCAGAAGGACAGAGATATCCTAGTACAGGAAGCTCATAGAACCCCCAATAAACATGACCAAAAGAGATCCTCACCACGACATGTGGTAATTAAACTTACCACAGTGAAACATAAAGAAAAGATCCTAAAATGTGCAAGAGAGAAACGTCAGATTACTCTCAGAGGATCTCCAATCAGACTCACAGCTGACTTCTCATCAGAAACCCTACAAGCTAGGAGGGAATGGCGAGACATAGCACAGGTGCTAAGAGAGAAAAATTGCCAGCCCAGAATATTATATCCTGCCCAGCTCTCATTTGTGAATGAAGGTGAAATAAAGACCTTTCATAGCAAACGGAAATTGAAAGACTTTGTGGCCACTCGTCCGGCCCTGCAAAAGATACTTAAAGATGTGCTACACTCAGAAACACAGAAACACGGCCATCAATATGAAAGAAGGGAAAGGAAGAACACCTACCAGTAAAAGAGCATGGGAAGCTCAAAGCATATACTAGAAAATATTTCCGGGAAAATGGCAGGGCAAAGTCACTACGTATCAATAGTCACATTGAACATTAATGGTCTGAATTCTTCAGTTGAAAGACACCGTTTGGCTGACTGGCTCACAGAACACAACCCAACTATTTGTTGCCTACAAGAAACACATCTCTCTAACAAAGAGGCATGCAGACTGAAAGTGAAAGGTTGGAAAAAGATATTCCATGCCAACAGAAACCAAAAAAAAGCAGGTGTAGCCATATTAATATCAGACAAAATAAACTTTAATACAAAAACTGTTAAGAGAGACAAAGAGGGACACTATATAATGATTAAGGGTTCAATTCAACAGGAAGATGTAGCTATTATAAATGTATATGCACCTAATTACAGGGCACCGGTCTATTTAAAAGATATGCTAAGGGACTTAAAGGGAGATTTAGATTCCAATACAATAGTACTGGGGGACTTCAATACTCCACTCTCAGAAATAGACAGATCATCCGGACAGAAGATCAACAAGGAAACAGCAGATTTAATTGACACTATTGCCCAAATGGATCTAACAGATATCTACAGAACTTTCAACCCTACATCTACAGACTTCACATTCTTCTCAGCAGCGCATGGAACCTTCTCTAGGATTGATCACATACTAGGCCATAAAGCAAGTCTCAGCAAATTTAAAAGAATTAGAATCATACCATGCAGCTTCTCAGACCACAGCGGGATGAAGCTGGAAATTAGCAACTCAGGAAACCCCAGAAAGTATGCAAACACATGGAGACTGAACAACATGCTCCTGAATGAACACTGGGTCATTCAAGAAATCAAAAGGGAAATCAAAAACTTTCTGGAAGTAAATGAAGACAACAACACAACATATCAAAACTTATGGGATACAGCAAAAGCAGTATTGAGAGGCAAATTTATAGCAATAGGTGCCTATATCAAGAAATTGGAAAGGTACCAAATAAATGAGCTTTCAGCGCACCTCAAGGACCTAGAAAAACTGCAGCAAACCAAACCCAAATCTAGTAGGAGAAGAGAAATAATTAAAACCAGAGAAGAAATTAACAGGATTGAATCCAAAAAGACATTGCAAAAAATCAGCCAAGTGAGAAGCTGGTTTTTTGAAAAAATCAACAAAATTGACACCCCATTGGACCAACTAACTAAAAAAAGAAGAGAAAAGACCCAAATCAATAAAATCAGAGATGAAAAAGGAAACGTAACAACAGACACCACAGAAATAAAAAGAATCATCAGAAATTACTACAAGGACCTGTATGCCAGCAAACAGGAAAAACTATCAGAAATGGATAGATTCCTGGACACATGCAATCTACCAAAATTGAACCATGAAGACATCGAAAACCTAAATAGACCCATAACTGAAACAGAAATTGAAACAGTAATAAAGGCCCTCCCAACAGAGAAAAGCCCAGGACCAGATGGATTCACTGCTGAATTCTACCAGACATTTAAAGAAGAACTAATCCCATTTCTTCTCAAACTATTCAGAACAATCGAAGAAGAGGGAATCCTCCCAAATTCTTTCTATGAAGCCAGCATCACCTTAATCCCTAAGCCAGAGAAAGATGCAGCACTGAAAGAAAATTACAGACCAATATCCCTGATGAACATAGATGCAAAAATCCTCAATAAAATTCTGGCCAATAGAATACAACAACACATCAGGAAAGTCATCCACCCAGACCAAGTGGGATTCATCCCTGGTATGCAGGGATGGTTCAACATTCGCAAATCAATCAATGTGATTCACCACATTAACAGACTGCAGAAGAAAAACCATATGATTATCTCAATTGATGCCGAGAAAGCATTTGATAAAATTCAACACCCTTTCATGATGAAAACTCTAAGCAAATTGGGTATAGAAGGAACATTCTTCAATATAATCAAAGCAATTTATAAAAAATCCACAGCCAGCATCCTATTGAATGGGGAAAAGTTGGAAGCATTTCCACTGAAATCTGGCACCAGGCAGGGATGTCCACTCTCACCACTGCTATTTAACATAGTTCTGGAAGTTTTAGCCAGAGCCATCAGACAAGAAAAAGAAATCAAAGGAATACAAATCAAGAAGGAAGAAGTCAAACTATCCCTCTTTGCAGACGATATGATTCTGTACTTAGAGTATCCAAAGAACTCTACTAAGAGACTATTGGAACTCATAGAGGAGTTTGGCAAAGTGGCAGGATATAAAATCAATGCACAAAAATCAACAGCCTTTGTATACACAAGTAATGCCATGACTGAGAAAGAACTGCTAAGATCAATCCCATTCACAATAGCTACAAAAACAATGAAATACCTTGGAATAAACTTAACCAAGGACGTTAAAGATCTCTATGATGAAAATTACAAAACCTTAAAGAAAGAAATAGAAGAGGATACCAAAAAATGGAAAAATCTTCCATGCTCATGGATTGGAAGAATCAACATCATCAAAATGTCCATTCTCCCAAAAGCAATTTATAGATTCAATGCAATCCCAATCAAGATACCAAAGACATTCTTCGCAGATCTAGAAAAAATGATGCTGAAATTCATATGGAGGCACAAGAGACCTCGAATAGCTAAAGCAATCTTGTACAACAAAAACAAAGCCGGAGGCATCACAATAGCAGACTTCAGGACATACTACAGGGCAGTTGTAATCAAAACAGCATGGTACTGGTACAGAAACAGATGGATAGACCAATGGGACAGAATTGAAACACCAGAAATCAATCCAAACATCTACAGCCAACTTATATTTGATCAAGGATCTAAAACTAATTCCTGGAGCAAGGACAGTCTGTTCAATAAATGGTGCTGGGAAAACTGGATTTCCACGTGCAGAAGCATGAAGCAAGACCCCTACCTTACACCTTACACAAAAATCCACTCAACGTGGATTAAAGACCTAAATCTACGTCCTGACACCATTAAGTTATTAGAGAACATTGGAGAAACCCTTCAAGATATTGGCACAGGCAAAGAATTTCTGGAAAAGACCCACGAGGCACAGGCAGTCAAAGCCAAAATCAACTATTGGGATTGCATCAAATTGAGAAGTTTCTGTACTGCAAAAGAAACAGTCAGGAGAGTGAAGAGACAACCGACAGAATGGTAAAAAATATTTGCAAACTATGCAACAGATAAAGGGTTAATAACCAGAATCTACAAAGAGATCAAGAAACTCCACAAAAACAAAACCAACAACCCACTTAAGAGATGGGCCAAGGACTTCAATAGACATTTTTCAAAAGAGGAAATCCAAATGGCCAACAGGCACATGAAAAAATGTTCAAGGTCACTAGCAATCAGGGAAATGCAAATCAAAACCACAATGAGGTTTCACCTCACCCCGGTTAGAATGGCTCACATACAGAAATCTACCAACAACAGATGCTGGCGAGGATGTGGGGGAAAAGGGACACTAACCCACTGTTGGTGGGAATGCAAACTGGTCAAGCCACTATGGAAATCAGTCTGGAGATTCCTCAGAAACCTGAATATAACCCTACCGTTCGACCCAGCCATCCCACTCCTTGGAATTTACCCAAAGGAGTTTAAATTGATAAACAAAAAAGCGGTCTGCACCCTAATGTTTATTGCAGCACAATTCACAATAGCCAAGACCTGGATCCAACCTAAATGCCCATCAATGGTAGACTGGATAAAGAAATTATGGGATATGTATTCTTTAGAGTACTATACCGCAGTAAGAAACAATGAAATCCAGTCATTTGCAACTAAATGGAGGAATCTGGAACACATCATGCTGAGTGAAGTAAGCCAGTCCCAAAGGGGCAAATACCATATGTTCTCCCTGATCGGTGACAACTGACTGAACACCAAAAAGGAAACCTCCTGAAGTGAAATGGACACTATGAGAAATGGTGACTTGATCAGCATAGCCCTGACTGCTAATGGACAACTTAATACATTATCCCTCAGAGTATTTTTTTTTGTCTGTTCTACTTAATATGACTGGTTTAATTCTGTAATTATCACACAGTTATTCTTAAGTGTTGAAAATTAACTGAAATGTGATCCCTGTTAAACATAAAAGTGGGAATAAGAGAGGGAAGAGATGTGTAATTTGGGGCATGCTCGGGCTGACTTGCCCCAATTGGTAGAGTTGGAAACATACCAGGGGATTCCAATTCAATCCCATCAAGGTGGCATGTGCCAATGCCATCTCACTATTCCAAGTGATCAGTTTCAGTTCACAATTGATCATAATGAAAGGACTAAGAGTCAAAGGGAGCACATAAACAAGTCTAGTATCTGCTAACACTAACCGATAGAATAAATAAAGGGGAGAGTGATCCAACATGGGAAGTGAGATACTCAGCAGACTCATAGAATGGCGGATGTCCTAAATAGCACTCTGGCCTCAGAATCAGCCCTAAAGTCACTCGGATCTGGCTGAAAAGCCCATGAGAGTATTTCAGGCATGGAAAGCCAAGACACTCTGGCAAAAAGATCTCTGTGAGTGAGATCCCAGTGGAAAGAACAGGTCTTCAAAGAGGGAGGTGCCTTTCTCTGAAGGGAGGAGAGAACCTCCACTTTGACTATGACCTTGTCTAAACAAGATAAGAGTCAGAGAACTCAAGGGGCTTCCATAGCCTTGGAAACTCATGACTGGTGCATAGGGAGATTACTGATGCCATAAACAGGAGTGTCAATTTGTAAAGTCAACAACAGGAGTCACTGTGCACTTACTCCTCATGTAGGATCTCTGTCCTTAACGTGCTGTACACTGAGGCTTAATGCTATAATTAGTACTCAAGCAGTATATTTCACTTTGTGTTTCTATGGGGGTGCAAACGATTGAAATCTTTACTTAATGTACACTAAACTGATCTTCTGTAAAAAAAAAAAAAAAAGAAATTATCAATTCCCAAGTTGACTCTCACTGGGATTAAACATGACAATAGGTCTGATCTGATTTCATCATCATTTAAAAAAAAATCATCTATTATTTTTCACTTAGTGTTTCTGTGTGGGAGCAAACTGTTGAAATCCTTACTTAAGGTATACTAAGCTGATCTTCTGTATACTAAGATAATCGAAAATGAATCTTGATGTGAATGGAAGGGGAGAGGGAGTGGGAAAGGGGAGGGTTGTGGGTGGGAGGGACGGTATGGGGGGGAAAGCCATTGTAACCCATGAGTCGTACTTTGGAAATTTATATTCATTAAATAAAAGAAAAAAAAAAAGAACAACTACAAAAAAAAAAAACGTATGGGATAAAGCAAAAGCAGGGTTAAGAGGAAAGTTTGTAGCAATAGGTGCCTACATCAAGAAATTATAAAGGTGCCGTATAAATTAGCTCAATGCATCTCAATGATATAGAAAACTACAGCACACAGCAAATCAAACAGAAAACTAGTAGGAAAAGAGAAATAATTAAAATTAAACAAGAAATAAACAAATTGAATCCAAAATCCATTACAAAGGATCAGCAAAAAGAAGAGCTATTTTTTTAAAATTTTTTTGACAGGCAGAGTGGAGAGTGAGAGAGAAAGATGTAGAGAAAGGGCTTCCTTTTTTTGCTGTTGGTTCACCCTCCAATGGCTGCCGCGGCCAGCGCGCTGCAGCTGGCGCACCGTACTGATCCGATGGCAGGAGCCAGGTACTTATCCTGGTCTCCCATGGGGTGCAGGGCCCGAGGACTTGGGCCATCCTCCACTGCACTCCCGGGCCACAGAAGAGAGCTGGCCTGAAAGAGGGGAAACTGGGACAGAATCCGGTGCCCCAACCAGGACTATAACCCGTTGTGCTGGTGCCGCAAGGCAGAGGATTAGCCTATTGAGCCACAGCACCGGCCATGAAGAGCTATGTTTTTTGAAAATATAAATAAAATTGACACACCATTCGTCCAACTAACCAAAAAAAGGAGAAGACCAAAGTCAATAAAATTAGCGATGAAAAAGAGAATGCAACAACAGACACCACAGAAATAAAAAGAATCATCAGAAATAACTACAAAGAGCTGTATACTAACAAACTGGGAAATCTATCAGAAATGGATAGATTCCTGGACACATACATCCTATAAATTGAACTATGAAAACAGAAAATCTAAACAGACTCATAACCAAGTCAGAAATTGAATCAGTAATAAAGGACCTCCCAATAAAGGAAAGTCCAGTACTGGATGGATTTGCTGCTGAATTCTACCAGAAATTAAAGAACTAACTCCAGTTCTTCACAAACTATTCAAAACAATTGAAAGAGAAGGAATACATCGAAATTCTTTCTAAAAAGCAGCATCTCCTTAATTCCTAAACCTGAAAAATCTGCAGCAAAGGATACAGACCAATTTCTATGATGAACATAGAAGCAAAAATCCTCAATAAAATTCTGGTCGATAGACTGCAACAACACATCAGAAATGTTATCCACCTAGACCAAGGGGGATTTATCCCTGGTATGCAGGGATTGTTAAATATTTCAAATCAATCTACATTAACAAACTGCAGAAGAATAACCATTATGATTATCTCAATAGAAGCAGAGAAAGCATTTGATGAAATAAAACACTCTTTTGTGATGAAAACTCTAATCAGATTGGTGTCGAAGGAACATACCTCAACACAATCAAGCATCATATTGAGTGGGGAAGAGCTGGAAGCATTTCCAGTGAAATCTGGTATCAGACAAGAATCCCCACTGTCACCATTGCTATTCAATATAGTACTGGAAGTTTTAGCCAGAGCCATTAGACAAGAAAAAGAAATTAAAGGGATACAAATTGGGAAGAAAGAAGTAAAGCTATCCTCTTTGTGGATGATATGATTATTTAGAGGATCCAAAGTACTCCACTGAGAGACTATCGGAACTCATAGAAGAGCTTGGCAAAGTAGCAGGATATAAAATCAATGAACAAAGATCAGCAATCTTTGTATACACAGACAATGCTATGGAAGAAAAAGAACTTCTAATATCAATTGCATTCATAATAGCAACAAAAAATATCGAATACCCTGCAATAAACTTAACCAAGGATGTCAAAGATCTCTATGATGAGAATTACAAAACTTTAAAGAAAGAAATAGAAGAGGATACCAAAAAATGGAAAAATGTTCCATGCTAATGGATTGGAGGAATCAATATCATTAAAATGTCCATACTCCCAAAAGCCATTTATATGTTGAAGGCATTACCAATCAAAATACCAAAGACATTCTTCTCAGATAGGAAAAAATGGTGCTGAAATTAATATGGAGGCACAGGAGACCTCAAATTGCTAAAGAAATCTTGTACAACAAAAACAAAGATGGAGTCATCACAATACCAGATTTCAGGATATACTACAGGACACTTGTAATCAAAACAGCATGGTACTGGTACAGAAACAGATGGATAGACCAATGGAACAGAATAGAAACACCAGAAATCAACCCAAACATCTACAGCCAACTTATATTTGATCAAGGATCTAAAACTAATTCCTGGAGAAAGGACAGTCTATTCAATAAATGGTGCTGGGAAAATTGGATTTCCACATGCAGAATCATGAAGCAAGACCCCTACCTTACACCTTACACAAAAAACCACTCAACATGGATTAAAGACCTAAATCTATGACCTGACACCATCAAGTTACTAGAGAACATTGGAGAAACCCTTCAAGATATTGGCATAGGCAAAGAATTTCTGGAAAAGACCCACGAGGCACAGGCAGTCAAAGCCAAAATCAACTATTGGGATTGCATCAAATTGAGAAGTTTCTGTACTGCAAAAGAAACAGTCAGGAGAGTGAAGAGACAACCAACAGAATGGGAAAAAATATTTGCAAACTATGCAACAGATAAAGGGTTAATAACCAGAATCTACAAAGAGATCAAGGAACTCAACAACAACAAAACAAACAACCCACTCAAGAGATGGGCCAATGACCTAAATAGACATTTTTCAAAAGGGGAAATCCAAATGGCCAATAGACACATGAAAAAATGTTCAGGATCACTAGCCATCAGGGAAATGCAAATTAAAACCACAATGAGGTTTCACTTCATGCCAGTTAGAATGGCTTACATACACAAATCAACTAACATTAGATGCTGGTGAGGATGTGAGGAAAAAGACACACTAATCCACTGTTGGTGGGAATGTAAACTGGTAAAGCCACTATGAATGACAGTTTGGAGATTCCTCAGAAACCTGAATATAGCCCTACCACATGACCCAGCCATCCCAATCCTTGGCATTTATCCAAGGGAAATTAAATTGGCAAATAAAAGAGCTGACTGCACCTCATTGTTTATTGCAGCTCAATTCACAATAGCTAAGACCTGGAATCAACCTAAATGCCCATCAACAGAAAACTGGATAAAGAAATTATGGGATAAGTACTCTATCAACTACTACACAGCAGTAAAAAAAATGAAATCTGGTCATTTGCAACAAAATTGAGGAATCTGGAAAACATCATGCTGAGTGAAATAAGCCAGTCCCAAAGGGACAAATATCATATGTTCTCTGGATCTGTGACAAGTAACTGAGCACCTAAAGGAAACCTGTAGAAGTAAAACTGACACTATGAAAAACAATGACTTGATCAGTCCTGTGATGACTGTATTTTCTTTTTCTACTTAATCCCATTGGTTTAACTCTTTAATTTACAATGGTTATTATTAGGTGTTTAAAGTTAACTGAAAATTGATCCCTGTTAACAACAAGAGCGGGAGTAAGAGAGGAAAGTGATGTACAGTTTGGCACATGCTCACTTATCCCTAACAGTATAGCTAGAAACATCCCATTAAGTTGGCATGTACCAATGTCATCTTTCTAGTTAAAGTGATCAGTTTAAGTTCATAATTGACCATAAAGATAGGATTAAGTATCAAAGGGATCACATAAATAAGACCAGTGTCCGCTAATAATAATTGATATAATTAAAAAGGAGAGAACTGCCCAAAATGGGATAAACAGCAGACTCATAGAATGGCAAATGCCCTAAACCACACTCTGGCCTTAGAATCAGCCCTTAAGGCATTTGGATCTGGCTATAAATCCCATTAGAGTATCTCAGGCATGGAAAGCCAAGATACTGTGGCAAAAATGACCTAAATGAAATATCCCAGTGAGTGAGATCCCAGCAGAAAGAATGGGCCATCACAGATGGAAGTACCTTTCTCCAAAGGGAGGAGAGGACTTCCACTTTAATTATGGCCTTTTCTAAATAAGATCGGAATTTGTGAACTCAAAAGGCTTCCGTAGGCTTGGTAGCTCATGACAAGAGCCTCGGGTGATTACTGATGTCATAAATAAGAGTGTCAATTTTTAAGTGAACAACTGGAGTCACTGTGCACTTACTCCCCATGTAGTATCTGTGTTCTTAATGCGTTGTACTATGCATATTAATGGTAAAACTAGTATTCAAAGAGTACTCTATACTTTGTGTGTGTGGGTGCAATCTGTTGATATCTTAGTATATACTAAGTTGATCTTCTGTATATAAAGATAACTATAAATGAATAAATGGGATAAGAGAGGAAGTAGGAGATGGGATGGTTTGTGGGTGGAAGGGTGGTTGTGGGCTGGAACTGCTATAATGCGAAAGTTCTACTTTCAAAATTTATATTTATTAAATGAAAGTTTTCTTAAAAAAAGAAAACCCTCCTCATTATAGGAGTTCATGAAAAAGTGTAGTTAAAATGTTTTCAATGTACTTTGAAACAGAGGCAGTCTAAGAAAAGGGATACTTCAAGGCTCACCCCCAAAAAATACATTTTAAATACTAATATACCTTGATAATTCATTAGAATTATCTGAAAGAACATAAATGGTGTCAAATTTTTAAAATATAAGTTAGTTGGGACTGGCACTGTGGCTTACATGGCAAAACCTCTGCCTGTGGCACTGGCATCCCATATGGGTGCTGAGTTCTAGTCCCGGTTGCTCCTCTTTCAGGCCAGCTCTCTGCTGTGGCCCAGGAGGGCAGTGGAGAATGGTCCAAGTGCTTGGGCCCCTGAACCTGCATGGGAGACCAGGAAGAAGCACCTGGCTCCTGGCTTCGGATCAGTGCAGCGCTGGCTGTAGTGGCCATTTGAGGAGTGAACCAATGGAAGGAAGACCTTTCTCTCTGTCTCTCTTTCTCACTGTCTGTAACTCTACCTGTCTAATAAATAAAAAAATTTAAAATATAAAGTAGTTAATAATGGGGCCAGCGCTGTGGTGTAGCGGGTAAAGCCACCACCTGTGGTTCCGGCATCCCTAATGGGCACTGGTTGGAATCCTAGATGCTCCACTTCTGATCCAGCTCTCTGCTATGGCCTGAGAAAGCAGTGGAGAATGGCCCATGTCCTTGGGCCCCTGCACCCACATTGGAGACCTGGAGGAGTCTCCTGGCTCCTGGCTTAGGATTGGCCCAACTGTAGCCATTGTTGCCAATTGGGGGGTGAACCAATTGATGGAAGACCTCTCTTTCTTTTTCTGCCTCTCCTATGTGTAACTCTTTCAAGTAAATAAATAAATATTTTTAAATATAGTTAATCATAATAATATGAATAATTTATAATTGACTACTGTTCACAGGAATAACTACTGCAAAAGTTTCCAAAAGACATTTACTTTATTTTCTAAAGCATGAAGACATAAAGAGGTATACCTAAAAAGTTATTTTAAAGGCAAATATGCACTAGAGAAATTGGTAATTCTGTAAATAGTGTAATATAAATATACATACTTGGATTTATGCTAGAAGTTTGAGTTTTATGACTATGAGGGGCACATACTATTTAAATTGCACTTATTGCAACATTATATAAAACACTGACTAAATATTCTTCAGTGTTTGGAGTGAATGTCATCTTAAGCAAGGATTGCCTAAAAATTCATAATAATCAACATCCCTATATACCTTTACACTTGATAATAATAATATCAAAATTGAATATAAATTTAATGAATAAATGATTACAAAATGACATAAATAATGAGCATAGTTTTAGTTTGTTTTCCATTATAGTTCCTGCTATCCCCAACTGTTCATAATTGCAAATTCTCTTTTTCAATTCCCCACTGATTAGTCAGCTGTGGAAGAAAGCGACTCTGTCTTCCTGGGGCTGAGCTGGCTCATTCTCACTTCCAGCAGATCTTCACCTGTCAGCTAGGCCACAAACTACTTGGGGACAATTTGTTTCTCTAGTGCTCTAAGTGGAGAGTGATTTAGCAGTCTCCATCTCTAGAATTTTTAAAAAATTAATTGTTTATTTGAGAGGCAGATTTAAAGGGACAGGGAGAGATAGAGACAAAGGTCTGAGTTACACAGAGAGAGAAGGAGAGCAGAGAGAAAAAGAGAGAGAGAGAGAGAGAGAGAGAGGAGAAAGGTCTTCCATACACTGGTTCACTCCCTGATTGCAATGTCCAGAGCTGAGCCGATTTGAAGCCAGGAGCCAGGAACTTCTTCACGGTCTCCCATGTGGGTGCAGAGGCCCAAGGAATTGGCTCATCTTCCACTACTTTCCCAGGCCATAGCAGAGAGCTTGATCAGAAGTGGAGCATCTGGGACCTGAACTGGAGTCCATATGGGATGCCAGCACTGCAGGCGGCGCTTTTACCCGTTACACCACAGTACCAGCCCTGATAATTCATTTCAAACACATGATTTTTGCCTCAGCAAATGTGCTTGAGCAAATGTGCAATTTTTGCCTTAGGGAATGCACCTCAGCAGCATGCAGTTTCTGAAGCCTGAAAAAGATCCTCCATTCAATCTCTCTTCCCTCAGGGCATGTGGCTTGGGAAGGCTAAGCAAAAATGCAAACTGTATTATATTTTCTGTTCCCCACTTTGGTACCTTTAGGGGAGCATAAGCTAAGATAGACTGTTTCCATTAATAGAATTTGGGTCAAAATGTGGGAGGAAAGGGGACCTGTTTGTGAGTGCTTGCCAGTGTTTCTATGCTTCCAAGTTTTCTGTGATGTGTTTGTAAGGATTATTTATGGGGGTGAGCACTGTGATACAGTGAGTTAAAGCCCTAGCCTGAAGTGCCAGCATCCCATGTGTGCACCAGTTCTAGCGCCAGCTGCTCCTCTTCCAATCCAGCTCTCTACTGTGGCCTGGGAAAGCAGTGCACCCACAAGGGAGACCTGGAGGAAACTCTTGGCTCCTGATTTTGGATCAGCACAGCTCCAGCCATTTCAGCCATCTAGTGAGTGAACCAATGGATGGAAGACCTCTCTCTTTCTGTTTGTCTCTACCTCCCTCTGTGACTTTGTCTTTGAAAGATATAAATCTTAAAAAAAGATAATTTATGTATTTGGGGAAGTTAAAATTTAAGCCTTTAGTCTTAAGGGATGATTTTTTTTCATGTCTAAATTTAGAGTTTTATTTCAGTAATTAATATATAAAAAATACAAATATTTACTTACAAATATAAAGACATCTTCCAGGAGAAACATTTAAAATAGTATAAAATTGTTGCCTCCAAGATATGAGAATCTAGGATGCTTCTTTTGGTTGTTCTTATTATCTTCTTTTTCCCCTGAAACCTTTTATTTAAGGTACAAACTTCATGCACTTCATAAATACAAATTTAGGAATATAGTGATTCTTCCCATCCTATCCTCCCTCTCACCCTCATCCCATCTTCCTCCTCCATCTCCTATTGCCACTCCTAGTTTTTTACTGGTGGCAGAAACATTAGAATTCTATTTCTCACCTTTCAGGAGACCAGATGTCCAAGATCAAGAGACCAGCAGATGCCTCCTTTAGCTTGCTGATACATGGTTGCCTTCTGCCATATTCCTTTGCCCTCAGATAGTCTTGGCTTGCATGAGGGAGATCCTAGCATCTTCCTGGTCTTTTGAGCACACCAGTTCTATTGGCATGGAGACTCAGCCTTTGAACTCAATTAACCTTGATGACATATTAAGGGCTCTGTCACCACAAAGAGTTGCCCTGAGGGCTAAGTCTTTAAATGCATGAATTTGGTGTGTGTGTGTATGGCGAGGTAGTGAAACAATTCACCCACACAAATCTAGTTGTTTAAAAATCTGTCCAATTCATACATTCATATATGTTGCTTATAGCCAATGTCTATTGTGATTTATCACTGAACTGAACTGTAGTTGGTTATTAGAATATTATTTATTTATTATTTATTTATTTATTTTTGACTGTGTATCATCATTTTATTTTTTTTAGATTTTTTTATTTAGTAAATATAAATTTCCAAAATACAGTTAATGGATTACAATGGCTTCCTCCCCATAATTTCCCTCCCACTCACACCCCTCCCATCTCCCGCTCTCTCTCTCATTCCATTCACATCAAGATTCATTTTCAATTATCTTTATATACAGAAGATCGATTTAGTATATATTAAGTAAAGATTTCATCAGTTTGCACCCACACAGAAACCCAAAGTGTAAAATACTGTTTCAGTACTAGTTATAGCATTACTTCACATTGGACAACACACTAAGGACAGATCCCACATGAGAAATAAGTACACAGTGACTACTGTTGTTGACTTAACAATTTGACACTCTTGTTTATGGCGTCAGTAATCTCCCTAGGCTCTAGTCATGAGTTGCCAAGGCTATGGAAGCCTTTTGGGTTTGCCAACTTCAATCTTATTACAAGGTCATAGTCAAAGTGGAAGTTCTCTCCTCCCTTCAGAGAAAAGTACCTCCCTCTTTGATGGCCCCGTTCTTTCCACTGGGATCTCACTCGCAGAGATCTTCCATTTAGGTCTTCTTTTTTTTTTTTCAAAGGTGTCTTGGCTTTCCATGCCTAAAATACTCTCATGGACTCTTCAGCCATATCCGAATGCCTTAAGGTTTGATTCTGAGGCCAGAGTGCTGTTTAGGACATCTGCCATTCTATGAGTCTGCTTTGTATCCCGCTTCCCATGATGGATCGTTCTCTCCCTTTTTGATTCTGTCAGTTAGTATTAGCAGACACTAGTCTTGTTTGTGTGATCCCTTTGACTCTTAGACCTATCAGCATGATCAATTGTGTACAGAAATTGATCACTTAGACTAGTTAGATGGCATTGGTACATTCCACCTTGATGGGATTGTATCGGGATCCCCTGGCATGATTTTAACTCCACCATTTGGGGCAAGTCCGATTGAGCATGTCCCAAATTGTACATCTCCTCCCTCTCTTATTCCCACTCTTATATTTAACAGGGATCACTTTTCAGCTAAAATTTAAACACCTAAGAATAATTGTGTGTTAATCACAGAGTTCAACCAATAGTACTAGAACAAAACAAAGTGAAAATACTAAAATGGATAAAGTATTACATTGTACATCAACTGTCAGGACAAGGGCTGATCAAGTCACTGTTTCTCATAGTGTCCATTTCACTTCAACAGGTTTCCCCTTTGGTGCTCAGTCAGTTGTCACCGATCAGGGAGAACATATGATATTTGTCCCTTTAGGACTGGCTTAATTCACTCAGCATAATGTTTTCCAGATTCCTCCATCTTGTTGCAAATGACTGGATTTCGTTGTTTTTGACTGCTGTATAGTATTCTATAGAGTACATGTCCCATAATTTCTTTATGCAGTCTACTGTTGATGGGCATTTGGGTTGGTTGCAGGTCTTAGCTATTGTGAATTGAGCTGCAATAAACATTAATGTGCAGACCGCTTTTTTGTTTGCCAATTTAATTTCCTTTGGGTAAATTCCAAGGAGTGGGATGGCTGGGTTGAATGGTAGGGTTATATTCAGGTTTCTGAGGAATCTCCAGACTGACTTCCATAGTGGCTTGACCAGTTTGCATTCCTACCAACAGTGGGTTAGTGTCCCTTTTTCCCCACATCCTCGCCAGCATCTGTTGTTGGTAGATTTGTGTATGTGAGCCATTCTAACCGGGGTGAGGTGAAACCTCATTGTGGTTTTGATTTGCATTTCCCTGATTGCTAGTGACCTTGAACATTTTTTCATGTGCCTGTTGGCCATATGGATTTCCTCTTTTGAAAAATGTCTATTGAGGTCCTTGGCCTATCTCTTAGTGGGTTGTTTGTTTTGATGTTGTGGAATTTCTTGATTTCTTTGTAGATTCTGGTTATCAACCCGTTATCTGTTGCATAGTTTGCGAATATTTTTCCCATTCTGTCAGTTGCCTCTTCACTTTCCTGACTGTTTCTTTTGAAGTACAGAAACTTCTCAATTTGATGCAATCCCAGATATTAATTTTGGCTTTGACTGCCTGTGCTTCTGGGGTATTTTCCAAGAAGTCTTTGCCAGTACCTATATCTTGCAGAGTTTCTCCAATGCTGTCTAATAATTTGATGGTGTCGGGTCGTAGATTTAAGCCTTTAATCCATGTTGAGTGAATTTTTGTGTAAGGTGAAAGGTAGGGGTTTTGCTTCATGATTCTGCACATGGAAATCCAATTTTCTTAGGGGATGATTTTATGGTTATTGGTTATTGCTTTGCCTCAGGATTTTGGTTTTAAGATCTGGCATGCTATAGTGACTCTTCTATGGCTGGTTTTGTGTGGCACAAACTGGAAAGGACAGATTCTGTTGCCTAGTAACCACAATAGTCTCAGTAAATGGGGGTTCAAACATGGTGGAGGGTCTACTTCCTATGGTGGAAGTTGGGGCTTCCACTCTAATATGTCAGTTTCCACTAAAAACACATAGTTGCCTGGAGGGCAGACTCTATGAGGACTTCTGCCCTTACCAGAATATGGGCAACATATCTCATGCACAGAATGGTGCCTTCTGCCTTTTGCATGTTACTTGCCTGGTTTGCAGTGCAATGTATTTTATTTTAGTTTGGTATTTTGGATTTGTGCCACTGTGTTCTATTACCCTCTGAGAGTGAATCTCCAACTTTGGCAATGTTCTCTGTAACCATCTGAGAGTGAATCTCAGATGTCGGGGTGTTCTCTGTTTTCCTGGGATTTTATGTCCCAGTCATGGTGGTGCTCTTCTTGGATGGAGTTTCACAAACCAGAAGATATTCTCAGTTTTCTTCTGGAATGGCATTTCCCAGACCAGGTGGTATTCTCTATGACCTTCTTGGACAGCATTTCCCAAATCAAGTGGCATGTTTTTAGTATGTTACTCTGGGTTTATGCTGGTTGTTGCAAATAACCTATGCATGCTTGGTAAAATAATGGACCCTATTTTTGATACAACAATGGTTCTCTAATGTGTCAAAATAATAGCTAATGTAATGTATCCAAGTCATATGTTATCCAAAACTATGCTGATGGAGAGCCATGTCTACTTTGTCTTTTCAGGTCCTACAAAGACTATTCAGCTGTATAGTTTTGTATAAATTTCTAGGGACTCATTTTGAAGGGTACAGTTATAACTTGCTATGGAATCCCAAATTTCCAGGAGATGCATGGTAAAAGTAGGTAAAATTAGATTAAAGAGGAGAGAATCTTTCAACATGCTAAGCAACCCATACAGCAGACTCACAGAATGAAAATCACTGTAAGTATGACTCAGTGTCCTCAGAATCAGTCCATAAGGAATTCTGGTCTGATCAAAAAGCACACAAGAGCATTTGAGGTATTGGAAGTCAGGATATTAGTACAGAGTGTCCCCCCAAAAAAGGACTATTTTTTGCTCAGGTCTTAGTGGAGAAAAATGGACATAAAAAAGACTGTACTTTCTCTGAAAGGAAGGGTGAACTTCCACTTTGCTCATGGCCTTGTCTAAAGATTGATGAAGTTCGCAAATTTAAGAGGCTCCTGCAGCTTAGGCATCTCATGTGAAGACCCATGAGTGATTACTGACATCATATGTAAGAATCTTAATTGTTAAAAACATGAGTCATTTATAGTCTTTTTAAAAATTTATTCATTTATTAGAAAGTCAGAGTTGCACACACAGAGAGAAGGAGAGGCCAAGAGAAAGAGAGAGGTCTTCCATCCACTGGTTCACTCCCCAATTGACTGCGACAGCTGGAACTGTTATGATCTGAAGCAAGGAGCCAGAAATTTTTTGGGTTTCCATGCAGATACAGGGGCTCAAAGACTTGGGCCATCTTCTACTGCTTTCCCAGGCCATAGCAGAGAGCTGGATTGGAATTGGAGCATCCAGGTCTTTAACCTGTGCCCATATAGGATGCAGGTACTGCAGGTCACAACTTTACCCACTATACCACAGTGCTGGCCTCTGTTCTATTATTATTTTTTAACAGTGATTCTTTTCATCTTTCTACTTTGGTTATCGAAGAGTAACTGTGTTGATTTTTATTTTTTTTGTCCTCTCAAAAAGCAATCTGAACACAATTATTTCAAATTTCTTTGTGTTGGGAAGTATACTGTTTTTTTATACACTAATTATATAAATTATTGTATTTATTAGTCCTTTCCTTAGAGGTTTAGAAAGAATAAGTAGTGAGAATGTGTATAAGTGGCATATGTATGCTTATGTTTGTGGCAACTGCAGAGAATGAGCAGTTGAAGGTATCTGAGGGATTGGACAAGAACTCACACAGGTTGCTTGTAAAGCAAGTGATAGGGTTTGATGAGTAAAGAAAATCATTATCTTGTTTCATATTACTATACTCAAAGAATTTCTTAATGTTTGAGGTTGGCTTTTAGCTATTCAAGTTTAAGTTGCCATGATGGTTCTGGAAATCCCAAAAAGGTACAAATTAACTTGAAGACAATAATGTGATGACAATAAGTTGCAGAAAAGAGTTAGTGAATGATTTAAATGTTTCATTGCATTTAATATCTTCACATGACCCCTAAACATGATCTCTTAGATTTCATATATGCCTATACATGTATATTTATTCATAAACTTTCAGGTACTCCTTTTGCCACACACTCACTCATGCACACTCACTTATGGGTATTATAATTAAAAATAATAAAATATCTTCTAGAAGTTAATCTTTAAGGAAAAAGTAAAATTTAACATTTACAGAATTCATAAGAATATCTATAAAAATTTATAAATAAATTGCAAACATTCTAAATATAACTTTCTGCAGGCCAATGATTTTTAACTTGCTGATGTGAAAATATATAACTTCAGCTTTTTGGAAGAGTGAGCATATGTAATGATGCCTCAAGAACTCTTGCAGAGCTTCCACCTTTCCAGGCAAACAAAAAAAATCATCATTTATATCTTATCAACATCCCAGAGGTTATTCTTTTTGTTAAAATTTTTAAATTTTATGTAAGTTAGACAAGTTTCATGTTTTTTCATATATGCATATTTAGAAAAAATGATACTTCTCACCCTACCCTCCCTCTAGCCCATGCTCCACCACTTCCTCCTCCACCCTTGCATATCCCACTCTTAATTTTTACAAAGGTTGATTTTCAATTTACTTAATGATCATATAGTAAATCCTACACTTAGTAAAAGAGTTCAATGGTTTGAAGGAAAAAAAAAGCATTGTTCCTCAATAGAAGAGACAAGTGCTGTAGCAATCATTGAATCATGAAATGTCTATTTCACTCCAATATATCATATTTCAGGCACTCTGTTAGTTACCTCAGATCAGGGGAAACGTGTTATCTGTCTTTTTGGGACTGGCTTATTTCACTAAGTATAATGGTTTCCATTTGCATCCATCTTACTGGAAAAGACAGGATCTCATTTATTTTTACAGCTGAGTCATATGGCATTGTGTGTATATATCGTAATTTCTTTATCCACTCAACAGTTTATAAACATCTTGTTTTGATTCCATATCTTAGCTATTGTGAATTGTGCTGCATGAACATGGAGGTAGATAACAATTTCATATGCTGGTTTCATTTCTTTGAGTAAATTCCAAGTGGAAGGATGGCTGAACCATTATGGTAGGTCTATATACAGATATCTGAGGTATCTCCATATTGTCTTTCACTGTTGTGCCAGTTTACATTCCCACCAACAGTGGGCCAGGGTACTTTCTCTCCACATCTTCACCAGTATTTGTTCTTTGATTTCTGTATGAGGGCCATTCTAACTGTAGCAAAGTGAAACCTCATTGTGGTATTGATTTGGTATTGATTTGCATCTCTTTCATGATTAGAGATCTTGAGCATTTTATCAAATGTCTGTTGCCTATTTGAATCTCCTCTCTTCAAAAATGCCTGTTCAAGCTCTTTGCCCATTTCTTAACTGGGTTTTTTGTTTTACTGTTGTGGAATTTCTTGAGCTCTCCATAGATCCTTTATCAGCTGTGTAGTATGCAAATATTTCCCCCATTGTGTTTGTTCCTCTTCACTTTGCTGTTTCTTTTGTAGAGAAGAAGCTTCTAGGTTTGATACAATCCCATTCGTCAATTTTGGCTTTTATTGCTTGTGCTTCTGGGGTCTTTCTTTTCCAAGAAGTATTTATCTATCTCAAGGTCTTGCAAAGTTTCCCCAATGTTCTCTAGTAATTTGATGGTATCGGTTTGTAGATTTAGTTATTTGATCCTTTTTGAGTGGATTTTTGTGTAAGGTGTAAGGTATGGGTCAAATTTCATATTTCTGCACATGGAGATTTAGTTTCCCCAGCACCTTTGCTAAAGAGACTGTCATTCTTTTAGGGATTTATTTTTGCCTCCTTTGTCAAAGATCAGTTGGTTGTGATTGCATGGTTTGATTTCTGAAATTTCTGTTGTATTCCATTGTCTGTTTTTGTGCATCAGACTGTTCTGATATTAATTGCCCTGTAGTATGTCATGGAATCAGGTATTGTGATGCCTCCTGCTTTGCTTTTCTTGTATATGATAGCTTTAGTTATTTGGGATCTCTTATGTTTTCATATGAATTTTAGCACCATTTTTTCTAGGTCTGAGAAGAATGTCACTGGAATTTTGATTGAGACTGTATTGAATCTGTAATTTGCTTTCAGAAGTATGGACATTTGATGATGTTGCTTCTCCCAAGTCATGAACATGAAAGTTTTTTTTCATTTTTAAATGTTGTTTCTTTTATTTCTTTCTTTAGTGCTTTTGTAATTTTCATCATAGAGAACTTGGACTTCTTTTTTAAATTTATCCCAAGATATTTAATTATTTTTGGAGCCAATGTGAATGGGACTGATCTTTAAAGTTCTTTCTCAGCTGTGGCGTTGTCTGTGTATACAAAGGCTATTGATTTTTCTGTGCTCATTTTGTATTCTGACACTTTACCAAACTCTTTTATGAGTTCAAATAGTCTCTTAGTAGAGTCTTGCAGATTCCTTATATATAGGATTATGTCATCTGCAAATAGGGATAGTTTGATTCCTTCTTTTCCAATTTATATCCTTTTGATTGCTTTTTCTTGCCTAATGGCTCTGGCTAAACCTTCCAGGACTATATTAACTAGCAATGATGAGAGTAGGCGTCCTTGTCTGGATCTGAATCTTAGAGGGAATGCATTCAGCTTTTCACCATTCAGTAGGATGCTGACCATTGGTTTGTCATAAATTGCCTTGATAATGTTGAGGAAATTCCTCCTATACCCAATTTGTTTAAGGTTTTCCTCAGGAAAGGATGTTGTATTTTATTAAATGCTTTTCTGCATCTATTGAGATAATCATATTGGTTTTGTTCTTCAGTTCGTTCATGTAATGTATCACAATTATTGATTTGTGAATGTTGAATCATTCCTAAATACTAAAAATAAATCCCACTTGATCCAGGTGAATTATATGCCTGACGTTTTGCTGGATTCGAGTAGCTAATATTTTGTTGAGGAGTTTTACACCTATGTTCATCAGGGATATTTGTTTATAGTTCTCTTTATTGTATCATTTTTCTGACTTAGAAAGTAAATGATTAACATTTCATTTAAGGAGTTTGGGAGGATTTCCTCCCTTTCAATTTTTCTGAGTAGCTTGAGAAGAATACTGTTAGTTCTTTAAATGTCTGGTAGAATTCAGAAGTGATGCCATTAGGTCCTGGGCTTTTCTTTGTTGGAAAGGTCTTACTTACTGATTCATTCTCTGTTGGTTATCAATCTGTTTAGATATTCTATGCCTTCATGACTAAATTTTGGTAGATTATATGTGTCTAGGAATCTCTCCGTTTTTTCTAGCTTTCCAATTTTTTGTTCTAGTAATTCCTCATGATTCTTTTTATTTCTGTGGTGTCTGTTATATTTCTATTTTCATCTCTAAATTTATTGAATTGTGTCTTCTTCCCCCTTTTTTGTTAGTTGGCCCAATGATGTACCAATTTGCTTATTTGCAAAAAATAAGCTCTTCATTTCAGTGATCTTTTGTGTTGTTTTTTGCTTTGAGTTTTATTTCTTCTCTAATTTTAATTATGTATTTCTTCCTACTAATTTGAGGTTTGGTTTGTTTTTTTTTTTAGGTCCTTGATATATATTAATAGCTCATCTATTTGGTACCTTTTCAATTTATTCATTAGGCAACAATTGCTATAAACTTTCCTCTTAACACTGCTTTTATTGTATCCCATAAATGTTGATATGATGTATTGTCACCTTCATTTGTTCCCAGAAAATTTTTGATTTCACTTTTGATTTAGTCTATGAACCACTGTCCTTTCAGGAACATGTTTTCAGTCCCATGTGTTTGCATATGATCTAGAGATTTCCGAGTTGTTGATGTCCAGCTTCATTGCATTGTGGCTAAAGAAGATGTATGTTGTGTTTCAACATTTTTTTTTAATTTGTTGAGACTTACTTTATGGACTTAGTATATGGTCTAGCCTAGAGAAAGTTCCATGTACTGATGAGAAAGATGTGCATTCTTCAACTGTAGGGTGAAATGTTCTCTACATATCTGTTAGGTCCTTTTGGTCCATAGATTCTATTACCTATGTGTAATGCCTGCACTATGTTTCTGTACTGATTTTTGTCTATTTGATCTATTGATAAATGTTGGATATTGATACCCCCCTTACTATTGTATTATAGTCTATGCATCCCTTTATATCCATTAACATTTCTTTTAAATAGATAAGCACCTTATAATTAATTGTGTATACATTTATTTTAGTCACATCTTCCTGTTGAATTGATTCCTTAATCATTATATAAAGCCCTTCTTCATCTGTTACAATTTTTTGTGTTAAAATTATTTTGTCTGATATTAGGATGAAAACACCTGACTTTTTTTTTACTTTCCATTGGCATGGAAAATTTTTTTCCAGTATTTTACTTTCAGTTGGTATGTATCTTTGGTAGTGAGATGTTTTTCTTATAGGTAGCAAATAGACGGTCATATATTTTAATCCATTCAACCAGCCTGTATTTTTTAACTGGAGAGTTGAGGCCATTCGCATTCAATGTGGCTATTGATATTTAAAAACTTGGCTCTGCCATTTTCCAGTAAATATTCCTAGTGCTTACTTTGGATTTCTTTTGTATGTTTACTGGAGGATTATCAAACTTTACATTCTTTCATATTGATGCCTATCTTTCTGTGTTTCTGTGCATAACACATCCCTAAGCAGTTTATGTAAAGCTGGATGAGAAGTGACAAATTCTTTCAATTTATGTTTGTTATGAAAGGTGTTTATTTCACCTTCACTCATAAATGACTACATTGCAGGCTACAGTATTCTGGGTTGACAGTTTTTTTTTTTTCTCTTAAGATTTGGGATATATGCTGCCATTCTCTCCTAGCTTGTGTTTCTGATAAGAAGTCAGCTGTGAGTCTAACTGGATCCTCTGAAAGTAATCTGGATTTCTCTCATGCACATTTTATGGTCTTTATGGTGAATATCTTTTCAGGTAATATCTGTTAGGAGATCTATATACTTCTTCTACATGAGTGTTCCTTTCTTTCTCCAAATTAGCAAAGTTTTCTCTAATTATTTTACTAAATGGGGCTTCTAATCCATTCTCTCTTTCTACACCTTCAAGAACTCTAATACCTGTATGTTGTGTTATTTGATAGTATCCCATAAATCTCCAACACTGTTTTTAAGTTTTCTAATTTCTTCTTTTTCTTCTTCTTTGATCTAATTGAATGATTTCCAAAGTTTTGTTTTCTAGGACAATATTCCTTCTTCCATGCCAAATCTCTGTTATGGCTTTCCACCACATATTTTATTTGGTCTATTGAATTTTTCATTTCTAATATTTCATTGTGATTTCTCTTTAACATATCAGTTTCATAGGAAAATTTTCATTCATACCATGTATGGTTTTCTTAAGTTTGTGGATTTGCTTCTGGTTGCTTAAGAATAACCTATGTTTACTTTTTAATTCTATTTCCAGAATTTCATTAATCTCTTCATCCAAACATTTAAATACTGAAACATAGTTGTGTTCTCACAGGGTCTTCTTTATTATTGTTTCTTGAATTTCTTCATTTGTATTTAGTTAAATACAATGAATAAATTTGTGGAGTTTTTTTTTCTTTTCATGGTAGAGTTTTTTTTTCTTTGAGCTATGAATCTATGACTTAATGTAATGCCTGCACTTTTAGTAAATACCCAGAGGTATATGGTTGGTATGGCCACGGAGCTCTGGTCAGTGCTTAGGTGTGGGGTACTTTTCCAGAGTAACACACAGGTGATTATAGTAGATCTCAATGCCTGGGTGTGTTCTGAACCATTATAAACCCCACAAGTGTTCTGCAGAGTCTTCACTGTGAGCACAGTTTCTGCTGCAAAGACCTGTTATTAGTAACCAAGGAAATCCAGGCATGTGGAGCTGCAACCAGTGATTGCCCACAGGCTCCACTATACCCTGTACCTTTTCATGTATCCACCAAGTCTCTACAGTCTCAGTACAAAAGGCCCCAACAGACTCCGAGTGCACAGGTTTCTCTGCCCTACCAAGCTGTCCAGTCAATAGAGTTGCAAATGTTCCCTGAGACAGTTCTGCCTAGGTGTCTTGCTCCTGGGAGTCTGTGGGTGCTTCATTGTCCTCTGAGGTTGACCACCTACCTCCCTGTCAGGCTCAAAGTCAGTGGGGACTGCCTAGTATTCTCTTTGCTAGAGTCACTGGATCACATGCATACATAAAAGTCACTGGCCAAATGTTGCTATCTCCTTACCATTACTGCCAGTACTGCAAAAAACAGGGAGTCCTGCTCAGCCAGTTGCTGTGCATGTGCACAAATTTTTCTGCAGCTCCTGCCCTAGTCAAAAATGATGCTTGCTCCTTCTCATCCAAGCAGCAGGAGCTTTCATGGGGAAGTTGAGGTGAATTAAATATGCCCCTTCTCCTTCCACTGGGTCCGTGGACAACCTGTAGCAACTGCTAGCCTCCAGAGCTCCAGTCCAGACTCACACTGTGTCTCCCTCTGGCTATATCACCATGGGTTGCTTCAGCCCAGCCTCACCTCTGTCTCCAAGCTGCCTCCTGCTCCAGCTCTTGGCTGCTTCAGTCGTGCTTGTGATGGTGTTCTTACTGCATATCTGCACCTTCCACACAGGTCCATGACATTCCTTCTCCTGTTGTAGGATTTCCAGTGCAGTTTTCTTTCCTATTCTATCCTGAGAGTGTACTCCCTATCCTTTTTCTTCCTGTTCATCTGTAGCCTATCACAGTGTGTTATTCCCAAATTCACCATCTTGGAATCTCACTATAGTTATTCTTATCACAGAAGAGTGAGAATGAGTGAGTTGTAAGAAGAGTCGATTCTGTAATATCACCCACAAACCTCACTCAATTTGGAATTTGGCTTAGAGACTACTAGAATGAAGCCAGTGGGGATTCATAGCAGAGACAGTGCTCCTCAGAGAAGCAGATTAAGTCAGAGTTGTGACGTTGGAGGGTATTTGAAATCTTCAGAATTATTTTGATCAATGTGAAACCTAAAGCAACTTTCATTCCTCAGAGATTGAAATGCTAAGGCAAAAGGGTAAGTCATAGTGTGTGTACTTTTGTGTTCTATAACACCTATGGAGTTTCTGGCTAAAAATGAACAAGTATTTCTGATAGGAATTTGAGCCAATAAAATGATATATTTAAAACACAGTTTGGAAAAATTTGATAAATTATTCATGAAAATATGCATAGCTACTTTTTTTAATCTCTCAAAAGTGTTCCATCCTCCTCATGCCAACCCACAGGCATGTGAAATTTCCTTTAACATTTCCATGCTTTTTCTTAAGTATGGAAATCAATGTCAAAACCAAAACTGTCTGTATGACTTCTTCCTCAGCATTTCCAGTTGATTATTCATTGAGCGCTGAGGAGGAATGTGAAATAGCAGTGCTTATTTCCAGATGACTTTCCATTATATAGTCATTCATGTTCTTACAATTATTTTGGTTGTTTATCTTGCATTGTATGTTCATAAATTGTAATTTTAAATATAATTAGAAATCAGTGACATAACTCAAAGAATGATTTATTACTCTCAGGAAGTACTGAGGGCAAGCAGTCTTAAAGTAAAGCACCATATTTTTATAGGTTTGAATTAAAAACTCTTAATTTGTAAAACACATCTAGACTATAAGATTAGAGATCAGATTATCCATTATTATTTACAACCAGTTGGATCTGTAAAAGAAAGAAATTACAAAATAAGTCTGACATGATACAAAGCAATTTCACATCAGATGTTTATCTAGATTTTAAAATTAACTTAACCCCATTTTTTTTTTTAGTCAACAAGTGTCCTAGGCCAACAGTACCTGTTCAACAGTCTAATACTTGAGGTTGTCTCTAAGACAAATAAGTGTGTTCAGGCCACTGTCAGACATCTTCCAACTTCATCCTGAGAGTAGATAGCTGAGGTGGTCTACTATTGAGTATATACAGTATTATAGTCTATAGATTATACACCACAATGGAGACAGAAGAAATCCTGTCACTGTTGATGATTTAATCCATGGAGAACCTACAAAGAGAAGAAAGGAAACAAAGTACAAATCCATTCTCTAAGTACTTCAGATGAAGGAAGCTGACTAAGATAGACTCAGGGGCATCTTCCTGTGTTCTACATATTAAACTAGTCACTTATCTCTGATTAACAGCAAGCATTGATGTTGACTTTTCTTTAGACATAATTTTTTCCTGGGATATATTTTTTACCATCTACCTTTGGGTTAACACAGAAGTTTGTAAGTTTGAAGATTGTAAAAGATGACCTATTTTATCTATGAGCACAGCAAAATATTTACCATCAAACTACAGTACAAGATAGTTTTTGAACACCCATGGTTGTTTTTAACAAGAAAATTAACAGGAAACAGAGGGAAATATCTCAAACTTTGTGGCAAACAAAGGGAGATCAAGGATCAAAGGAGAGAGAAATACATGGGAAAGCAGGGCCCTCATTCATAAGGGTGATAGGTGCTGAGTGTCTTAGTGCAAGAACATTTCAGCTCTCTTATAGAGTTGTGAAAAAGTGAAGAGACCAAAGGGGAACTGATGCCATCCATCATCCTTTTATGTTAAATAGGACTCCCACACTAATTCACAAACTTGAAAGTGCAAATGATATAATACTGGCAGCCAATGTGAATGTAGGCAGGTGTATCATAATTCCAATGACTTTAGAAAGAATTCACTCAATGTCATAAGTTATAAGAAAAAACAAACAATGCCTACCAATCAGCACCATAACTCTTCACTACTGGAAAGAATGCCCTCCCCTATGTGCACTAACAAGATGTAGAAACATGATTCTCAGCTGGGTAAGTTTGACTTCCCAGAATTCTGTAAACTGTCCGGACACATTTCCAGCTGTCACATAAGGGGCTTCACTGCCTTCCAGTGGATAGCTGTCATCCTCCTAAAAACAGTACTGGCCTGTGCCCCAACTAACTATTATCCAGCTCAAAATAAGTATGGTGCCCAAGTAGAGCATTTTGGCATAGGAAAAGGGTCTATATTTCCCCCTCTTTCAAACTCTTCACCTTTTAAACCACTTTTCCAATAGTTTGAGATATTGGGATATTTTTGCATCATGAGCAAAGTTTTTCATAGAAGAGTAGGCACAGTAGGCAGAATTTTAAGGTGGCCTCTGATTTATGCACACTGTGTTATGCCCTGCATTTCCCTCACCCTTAGATTAGCACTGAGTCTAGATGATTAAGGATGGCAAAGCTGATATACAGACACTCCTATTGTTAAGGCCTTTGACATGAGGAACCACTTGAAAGACTTGAGGGAAATTCCCTTGCTGGACTGTGTACTGCAGTATGAGTGGGAAGTACAAATATACCCTAGGAACTGAGGTTAGATGACAAGTGACACAGAGAAGCTGGATCTCTGTCATGTGCCATAAGGAAATAAATAATGCTGATTATAAGTATGTATTCATGAGCAGATAAATCTGATCCTGCAGATGACAACCAATGCATGTAGAAATTTGATGGTGTCTTCAATCATGACTGTAGCCCTTTCTTGGCAAGGGGGTCTTTCCTTGTCTCCTGGGTTTCCTACTCTACCATGACTGTTACTGCCTGCTTTTCTAGATGATTCATTCCACAGTCCTTCTCTCTCAGATCCTCCATGTCCCTGGATATTTCCTGTAAGCATGATCAGTCCCTAAGTTAAACTAATAAAACTAAGAATCCTGTCACAGTGACTTCAGCAAGGTGTTTCAATACTAACATATCTAACATGTTGAACCTGCCTAACTTCTTAAGATAAAGCTTTCCAAAATTATATGGTCAGAATCTTATATTTTCCTGTATATCTTATTTCACTTATACCAAGTGTTTCTTTAAGTATTTTTGCATCTTACTCATTAATGTGATTCAGATTAGAAATATATTTTTATTCATGTGCATGATTTTTACATTCTGTGTCTCAGCAGTGTGAGAAGAGGGAGACAACTTTACACAAGAGAAGGAAATGAAGAACTGTGATTTATATGCTGTCCAATCTGACCATAGTGACTTCAGTCCACCAGATTGAAACCTTAAGGACTCAGTGTGACACATTTAACCAAAATCCTCTGCCATAAAAATCTTAGAAGCAAACTCATAAAAGCTTACTTCAAAGAGAGGTTGTGAGGAAGAAATGCTAAATTAGGAACTTGCCTTATACATGTGGCTCCTAATTCATTTATTCAAGCCTATTCAGTCACTGCAAGAATAAAAAAGGCACTGAGTGCTAATACTCCTGTGAGCTGTCTGTGTGAAGTGTATATTTTATTGGAGTAGTGACAGAACAACAGAACAGTAGGCTCCAAATAATCATTGATAGACAAAATTGGGACAGGAGGGCATGGTGGTCACACTGACTATGATGTCATCAGTGTGACAGACTGGTAAGGGTCTTAGAAGTTGAGGGGATGGGAGAGAAGAAATGCAATAAGAAACACAATGGTGAGCCACATTAGAAGCAGAGACAGGTGTGATGACTCTTTAGTGGCCCTCTCAAGACTCTGAAGTTCAAGTGGTAAGTAATGATTTATTCCAGAGCTAGAAAGGAAGTCTTGGGTCATATTCTCTGTATTATTGATTCTGGAGGACACTGCAGTAATTCTGGCCATGTAGTCACCATTCTAGCAGACAATAGAAAGCCCCTGCCTCAACTGTCACCACATGATATTTCTCATCACCAAGAAAGACTTGAAACCTGAGGATGTAAGGAAACATCCACCCTCATGAGCATTCATCCTGCAGTGTTTGGCACTCACACAATACCTGTGCCAGTCCTCATGCAGGAGCAGTGATGGGGGTGGATGGCTATTGATCACATCACCAAGTCACAGGGTTAGGGGAAGAGGAGTTACAGGATTTGATCTGTGTCTGAGGTATCCCAGTACCCATCTGCCCAGACTCTGTATCTTTATGAATGGTGCTGCCTTCTGTGGACATCTGTCTCCTTGGGATCTTTCCACAATTTCATCACTTTCTATTTTCTAAAATGTGCTGTCTGACTGGGCTCCTGTGTCTACAGTATGCTTTCTCATCACTTTCTGGACCAGTCTCCTAGTGGAGGGAGCACATGGAGACAACTCAATTATGGCCATGAAAAGTTGAGTGCAATTGCCAGGCTACATTGTGAATACTTTTCCTGAACCTTAAGGAAGAGACTTCAATCAAGTTCTTCACAATAATGCAGGAAGCCTCTAGGGGTAAATGTCAATCAATAACCCTGGGCAAGTTCTAGGAACAGAAATAAAATTTTCCTATTCCTGAGTCCCAAAACCATTGAGATTCAACAATTATGATTAAGTCCTGACAGTGAACCTGGTCCTATTTCCAAAATTTCACAAGTGAGATTTGATGTTCTGATTATAGAAATAGACTAAACTATGATCAGAGTATTGGTGACTGCTCACCTGCCACGTAGTATCAGCCAAGTGACTTGATCTTTCTATGCCTTGCATTCTCTATAAAAAAGGGCAACGATTCCTGATGCCCAAAACTGTTTTTGAGTATAAAGAGTTCCAGATACAGACACTCCTCAGCTAGTGTCTGACAAGCCATAAACCCTCAATAATACTTAGATATCAGGATTTGGAATGTTACACCTTGTGATGATTTAATTGATGTTTTCTCATTCCCTGTTCACCTCTAGTATCCACAAAGTAAGGGGTCTTTTTAGATTACTTCTCATTCTCAAGACAGAGACTGAAATGTAGAAGACCTCCAGACTGAAGAAAGGAATGATCAACCAAGAACACAATTTTTTTACTCAATTCTGTCATCTTATCACGTGGATACTAGTCAGGCAGTAAAAAGCACTGAGTTCTGGCCTCACTTCTACCACAAAGGTAAGTCATTGTCTCCAGATGAGTGTTACCGTGGCTATGACAGCCTGTGAAACTTAAATACACAGAGGCCTTATCTCCTAAACACAGGCCTTGTACACAGGCCTCTCACAAACACAGGATAGCACATCACACAGGCCCCCCTCTCTCTCTCTCTCTCAGAAAAAATATCTGGCAATCTGTCTCAAGGGTGTCCTACATGCATAAGTGTAAGGAATAGATCTCACTCCTCCCTTACTCAAGTACCAAGAACACACCAGAAATCATTGAGTATTAAGAATTGGACATGAGAAGTTCATAGTAATGTGGGAGAAGATGTTATGGAAATAACCTCTGTGATCCAAAACAATGAATGTAGTGATATGCTCTTATGAGGTTCTATATGGATTTATAGAAACAACTATCAATCCCACCTGTACATGCTCAGGGAAGACTTATCCTAAGAGATGAAATCATATTGAAATATTCTAAAGCATTACTTTTTCCAAATCTTAAACTGTCTAAGGAAAGAGCAAGGTGAGCTTTGCAGATCTAAAGTCTTGTGATGCTGAGAGTTCGGAAATCATGTAAAATAGACAATCAGAAAGAATCTAGTCTCAGAACAACCAGGACACACTGCATCCCAAGGACCCAGATGAGAAAGACATAAATATATTAAGACATGCAGTATTTCAAATAATCCACTTAAAATCATGTCATATAGATGCAGGAGTGCCTGCTATTCTGTATCTCCCTCCCATACCACTTCAGTCAGACTCTGGAAAGATGATGCTGGGATCTGCGGGACCTTGGAAACCCTACTAGGTCATAGAGGTCACTTAATAGCTCTTCAACATTAGAGGCCCCCAGACCTAACTGTCAGCAGTGGCTTTTGAACATGAATCATTGAGGTTCCACAGACATAGCAAGATGGCTCAAGTGCATTACCTTTTGCATAAGTTCAAACAGATCCTGGGCACCTGCTGCTTCTCAATTTCTGTTTGAGAATATCATGTTGCAGAGTGTGAGAATCACTTAGATTAGACATGGGTTAGGATAAAACATTCACCAGTAAAAATGAGGAGACTAACACTTTGCCACACTTGCTTTCTCTCAAGAAAAAGAGATCTCCCCTTTATACCTCTCCTCCTGTCCCCATTCTCAGCATCTTTTCTCTGTGTCTCAGTGCTCTGACACTCTCCATATTAATTGTTTCTCTCTTTTAACTCATAGCAGCTTCTACCTCCAAATTACAACTTGGCATGGTCTTTCCACACTCCCCACTGCCAGTGCCCACATCCATTTATAACATCTCTCATTTGCATAATTTAATTTCTTTCCTGGACAGCTACTAGATTACTAAGTTTCCAAATTCCATGAGGTAAATCAATTATTGGATGGTCTTGGGTCAAGGGTCCAGAGCCTATTAGTTGGTTTATTTTATTTATTTGTTCTGCTTTACTTCATTATTTACCATGTTGTATGCACTACACTTTACTTCTTGCCCCTTCCTAATTATTTTTCTTGCAACAATTGTTCTCAGGGAATCTCACTCAGTCTGACATCTTTAAAGGACATTTGAAAGCTGATGACATCTTAATGTCTACCTACAGCCCAAACACCATCTTCACTTCTCTTCTATATTTAGTATACTGTCTTATAATAATAACTTATTTACATGACTTACTAATCATGATGTCTAATTGCCAGCTCCAAACTCACCTGCCCTGAACATATTTATCTCTCTCTTTCTTTCTTTCTCTCCCTCCCTCTCTCTCTCTCTCTCTCACACACACACATATGCACACATACACATGTATATACACAAGCACACACAGAAGTCTGCCTTCATTATACATTTGAGTAATCCTAAACTACTATTTTCTTCTCATACCGAGGCAGGAGTCAGTTAAGGGTTAATTGGGGAATCTGAGAAAAACAAATTCTCAAATTATTTGTAGTTTTAGTGTGCTTTTCCTTTTTCCAGTCTCTACCTCCTTGCCCTTATACTTGACCTTGAGGCAGTAAAGAGATAATTGGGGAAGCTAAGGAAAAAAGTTGCGAACTTGACCTTCATATGCATGTGGTAATGTCCAGATGGCTTACATGCCAGATGATCTCAGAACCACACGGAGGGTTGCCTCTCAGCAAATAACCACCCCTATAAATATACAGACCTTGACCACATTCAAGTGGCTTTGGTCTCAGCCTGTTGGCCAGCTCATATTTTCATAATGAGTATACTTTACTTTCCTGTAATAAACATTTGTTTCTTTACTCACTGCTTGTGTGAGCCTCGTTCAATTTGTTGTCTGAAGTTCAAAAGAGCTTAGTCATGAACTTTCCACTCTCAACTCCAATGATACTAAATACTTAAATAAAAAATACCTACTTCTGTATTTTGAAGATCTGATCTCAAGTCCATCTACCTCTACCACCAGCAATTTTCATTCTATTCCTACATGGCTCCATCTCCTGGACTGCTCAAAACCAATATTCTCAAATTGGTACATCTTTGGGGCTGGTGCTGTGGTGTAGTGGGTAAAGATACTGCCTGGAGTGTCAGCATCCCATATGGGCACTGGTTGTAGTCCTAGCTGTTCCTCTTCCAGTTCAGCTCTCTGCTATGGCCTGGGAGATCAGTAAAAGATGGCTCAAGTGCTTGGGCACCTGCACCATCATGGAAAACCCAGAAGAAGTTCTTGGCTCCTGGCTTCAGATCGGTCCAGCTCTGATGGTTGCAGTCATTTGGGGAAATGAACCAGTGGATGGAAGCTTGCTCTCTCTCTGCATCTGTCTCTCTGTAATTGCCTTCAAATTTTAATTTTTTTTGACAGGCCAAGTTACACAGTGAGAAAGAGAGACAGAGAGAAAGGTCTTCCTTTTCCTTTGGTTCACCCTCCAAATGGCTGCTGCAGCTGGCGCACTGTGATCCGAAGCCAGGAGCCAGGTGCTTCCTCCTGGTCTCCCATGCAGGTACAGGGCCCAAGCACCTGGGCCATCCTCCACTGCCTTCCCAGGCCACAGCACAGAGCTAGCTGGACTGTACGAGGAGCAACTGAGACAGAATCCAGTGCCCCATCCGGGACTAGAACCCAGGGTGCCAGCACCGCAGGCAGAGTATTAGCCAAGTAAGCCACAGCACCAGCCGCAATTGCCTTTCAAATAAATAATAAATAATAATAAAATGTTTTCTTAGAAAATTGGTAGTTAGGGGCTGGCACTGTGGCATATCAGTTTAAAGCCTTGGCCTGAAGCGCTGGCATCTCATATGGGCACAAGTTCTATTCCCTGCTGCTCCTCTTCCCATCCAGCTCTCTGCTATGGCCTGGGAAAGCAGTAAAAGATGGTCCAAGTCCTTGGGTCCCTGTACCTATGTGGGAGACCAAGAAGAAGCTCCTGGCTCCTGGCTCCTGGCTTCAGATCAGCTCAGCTCCAGCTGTTGTGGCCATCTGTGGAAGACCTCTCTCTCTGTCTCTACCTCTCGCTGTAACTCTGTCTTTTTAAATATTTTTTTAAAAATGGTACTTCATAGTTGCCTAACAATAAATCATTTATTTGATTGAATCTTATCATATTGCCACATAAATATCCTTTAACTTCTTTAGTCATAAATGTACATCCCAGATTAAAATTTTATGTTTTCCCATTCTACTCTGATTTTAATGACAACATCTCTAATCTAATTTGTATTTCCAATATGATCCTGAGTAAAGCCTTCCCTTTCCCTAGGCCTTGGTTTCATAATGTATAAAATGAACTCACTCAAATTGAGCACAGAAATGTTCAGTAGGGAGACCCATGGGTCTGTCACTCCATTGGAATGTGCTAAATTGGAATGAATGTATGGTCAAAACAACTCTGTGAAAGCCAGTTTCTAATTTGACCATCCATCACATCCATCATGAATATCTTTTTTGAAGAGATAATCTTCAAAGCACTAATATTTAAGAAAATCTCTGCCAAGTCACAGTCTATCTGACCAGAGAGAACACAACAGAAATTTCAGTGACAACTCACAACAAGGAGTGTATACTTTGTAAAATATTTTGGTAGGATCTTCATAGAAATGTATGACTGCAGCTGCCACAAAAACTCTGATATGCAAAGGAATCTGGTTTCCACAATAGCCCTAAATTACATATCCAGACTGTCAAATTCTGAGCAAAATGAAATTAACACTTTTATAAAAGAAAATTATGTTTCAGTCAAAAAAGGCATAAACTTTCCTTATGAAAAATTTATATTTAAAAAGTTTATTTCCTTATGAAAAGTATAATTACTTTTAAAAACATTTTGTTAAATACCCTACAAATGCCCAGAGGGATAATGAAAGCAGGAGAAAGATGTATGATTGTCTAGTTTATACTGTGCCCCACTAAACTATACAAGTGCTGCCTCTTAATCAAAATGTAAAAAGTAAATTATGTAATATAAAGATTTTTAAGCATTAAATAGGGAATAAGGTATCAAGACATTGAGGAGATGATGATATAAATATGGAATTAAAAATTATGAAAAAATTTAAATAATAGTTTTGAAGAGACAGGAATCAATGAACATCAAGAGAAGGCAAATTAAGTTATCTAGATGTGTTACATTTTTACTTATGTTATTTAGTAAAACACATAGCAAATGAAAAAATAAACAGGCAAGCCATTTGCAGTACACCATCAATTGTACTAACACATGCATCATGGGATACCCATTATGAGTGGAGAAGGAGAGGTAGAATATTGAGAAAATTATGGCTGACTGTGTGGAAGATGGCAGAATAGTGAGGGCGCGCACCGACAGTCCGGGAAAATTTAGTTTAATAAAAGGGGAGTTACGGTAGCCGCAGAAAAAAGAACCAAAAAAAAATTGCAGGGGAAACCCTTCTGGATGGAGCAGCTGTGAATCGGAGGACCTACTGGGAGAACAAGGTCGCCCACCGCGCGGAAGCCAAGTCACGGGACCGAGCTGCAGAAGCCCCAGGGTCTGCGCGCCAGTGCTCCAAGGGGAGTGCATGCCACACAGAAAACAGCGGGGAGACTTGGGACGCTCAGGGCTCCGAGTCCACACATCGGCGCTGGAAGGGGAGGTGAGCTCAATAACCCGAGACATTGGTGGGGAAACGGGGGTCAGAATCTAGAGGGGGGCCGGAAAGTGCAGCAAACTCACTACCGGAAAGAAGGAAAAAAAAAAAGCTTCGGGGTTTCTCTTCCCCCTAACCTTGCAAAGGTTACAAGGCTGCAAGGCTTGAAGAATTCCCAAGAGACAAAGAGCAGGCCTCCTCTCTGGATTTACATATCAATGGGGGAGAGCTAAGGAACTGAGTCACTACAATTCAGTAGCCTAGGCAACCCAGTGGGAGTCCAGAGGAGCCAAAGACTGGAGCTAAATACCATCAATTCTGCACAGCTGTGCCATGCAGTGTTACTTACCCCCTGAATAAATAAAATAAATAAATAAATAAAAAGAGAGAGATTTACCACGCATAACCTGAGGGTGTCACCTTTGCACACCCGTCACCAGGAAGAACCAGGCAGAGCTCTCAGGCCGCACGCATCTCAAGCCTCCAAGGCTCCTCCAACAGCAGGCAGTCCACTTAACACGGACACAGTATAAAAAAAAAAAAAAAACGCACAGTGACGCAAGAAGAATTAACTATGCCGAGTAACAAACACAGAAATAGAGAGAGCAAGATCAACGATGACACTATGATGCCTCCAAATAAGCAAAACACCCCAAGCCAAGAGTATGAAGATGATGAGATAGAAGAAATGCAAGATACAGATTTCAAAAAATTTATGATAAGAACATTTAGAAGTTTTCAAAAGCAAATCCTTGAACTACAGAAATCCTTAATGGACAAGATTGAAAATCTCTCTCGTGAAAATGAAATTTTAAGGAAGAGTCAAAATGAAACTCAGAAACTAGTAACAGGAAAGTGTTATAGTGAAGAGAAATCAAAATGAAATGAAGAGCTCAATATATCAAATGACAAACACATTAGAAAGCCTTAAAAACAGAATGGGTGAAGCAGAAGAGAGAATATCGGACTTAGAAGATAGAGCACAGGAAAACATACAGTCAAACCAAAGAAAAGAAGAGGAAATTAGAAATCTAAGAAATATTGTTGGGAATCTACAGGATACTATTAAAAAAACCAACATTCGAGTTCTAGGAGTTCCTGAAGGCATGGAGAGAGAGAAAGGATTAGAAGGCCTTTTTAGCAGAGAAATTTCCAAGTTTGGAGAAGGACAGAGACATCCTAGTACAGGAAGCACATAGAACCCCCAATAAACATGACCAAAAGAGATTCTCACCATGACACGTGGTAATTAAACTTACCACAGTGAAACATAAAGAAAAGATCCTAAAATGTGCAAGAGAGAAACGTCAGATTACTCTCAGAGGATCTCCAATCAGACTCACAGCAGACTTCTCATCAGAAACACTAAAGGCTAGGAGGAAATGGCGAGACATAGCACAGGTGCTAAGAGAGAAAAATTGCCAGCCCAGAATACTATATCCTGCCAAGCTCTCATTTGTGAATGAAGGTGAAATAAAGACCTTTCATAGCAAACAGAAATTGAAAGACTTTGTGGCCACTCGTCCGGCCCTGCAAAAGATACTTAAAGATGTGCTACACTCAGAAACACAGAAACACAGCCATCAATATGAAAGAAGGGAAAGGAAGAACACCTACCAGTAAAAGAGCATGGGAAGCTCAAAGCATATACTAGAAAATATTTCCGGGAAAATGGCAGGGCAAAGTCACTACGTATCAATAGTCACATTGAACATTATTGGTCTGAATTCTTCAGTTGAAAGACACCGTTTGGCTGACTGGCTCACAGAACACAACCCAACTATTTGTTGCCTACAAGAAACACATCTCTCTAACAAAGAGGCATGCAGACTGAAAGTGAAAGGTTGGAGAAAGATATTCCATGTCAACAGACACCAAAAAAAAGCAGGTGTAGCCATATTAATATCAGACAAAATAAACTTTAATACAAAAACTGTTAAGAGAGACAAAGAGGGACACTATATAATGATTAAGGGTTCAATTCAACAGGAAGATGTAACTATTATAAGTGTATATGCACCTAATTACAGGGCACCGGTCTATTTAAAAGATATGCTAAGGGACTTAAAGGGAGATTTAGATTCCAATACAATAGTACTGGGGGACTTCAATACTCCACTCTCAGAAATAGACAGATCATCCGGACAGAAGATCAACAAGGAAACAGCAGATTTAATTGACACTATTGCCCAAAAGGATCTAACAGATATCTACAGAACTTTCAACCCTACATCTACAGACTTCACATTCTTCTCAGCAGCGCATGGAACCTTCTCTAGGATTGATCACATACTAGGCCATAAAGCAAGTCTCAGCAAATTTAAAAGAATTAGAATCATACCATGCAGCTTCTCAGACCACAGCAGGATGAAGCTGGAAATTAGCAACTCAGGAAACCCCAGAAAGTATGCAAACACATGGAGACTGAACAACATGCTCCTGAATGAACACTGGGTCATTCAAGAAATCAAAAGAGAAATCAAAAACTTTCTGGAAGTAAATGAAGACAACAACACAACATATCAAAACTTATGGGATACAGCAAAAGCAGTATTGAGAGGCAAATTTATAGCAATAGGTACCTATATCAAGAAATTGGAAAGGTACCAAATAAATGAGCTTTCAGCACACCTCAAGGACCTAGAAAAACTGCAGCAAACCAAACCCAAATCTAGTAGGAGAAGAGAAATAATTAAAACCAGAGAAGAAATTAACAGGATTGAATCCAAAAAGACACTACAAAAAATCAGCCAAGTGAGAAGCTGGTTTTTTGAAAAAATCAACAAAATTGACACCCCATTGGCCCAACTAACTAAAAAAAGAAGAGAAATGACCCAAATCAATAAAATCAGAGATGAAAAAGGAAACGTAACAACAGACACCACAGAAATAAAAAAAATCATCAGAAATTATTACAAGGACCTGTATGCCAGCAAACAGGAAAACCTATCAGAAATGGATAGATTCCTGGACACATGCAATCTACCAAAATTGAACCATGAAGACATAGAAAACCTAAATAGACCCATAACTGAAACAGAAATTGAAACAGTAATAAAGGCCCTACCAACAAAGAAAAGCCCAGGACCAGATGGATTCACTGCTGAATTCTACCAGACATTTAAAGAAGAATTAATCCCATTTCTTCTCAAACTATTCAGAACAATCGAAGAAGAGGGAATCCTCCCAAATTCTTTCTATGAAGCCAGCATCACCTTAATCCCTAAGCCAGAGAAAGATGCAGCACTGAAAGAAAATTACAGACCAATATCCCTGATGAACATAGATGCAAAAATCCTCAATAAAATTCTGGCCAATAGAATACAACAACACATCAGGAAAAATCATCCACCCAGACCAAGTGGGATTCATCCCTGGTATGCAGGGATGGTTCAACATTCGCAAATCAATCAATGTGATTCGCCACATTAACAGACTGCAGAAGAAAAACCATATGGTTATCTCAATTGATGCAGAGAAAGCTTTTGATAAAATTCAACACCCTTTCATGATGAAAACTCTAAGCAAATTGGGTATAGAAGGAACATTCCTCAATATAATCAAAGCAATTTATAAAAAACCCACAGCCAGCATCCTATTGAATGGGGAAAAGTTGGAAGCATTTCCACTGAGATCTGGTACCAGACAGGGATGTCCACTCTCACCACTGCTATTTAACATAGTTCTGGAAGTTTTAGCCAGAGCCATCAGACAAGAAAAAGAAATCAAAGGAATACAAATCAAGAAGGAAGAAGTCAAACTATCCCTCTTTGCAGACGATATGATTCTGTACTTAGAGGATTCAAAGAACTCTACTAAGAGACTATTGGAACTCATAGAGGAGTTTGGCAAAGTGGCAGGATATAAAATCAATGCACAAAAATCAACAGTCTTTGTATACACAAGCAATGCCATGACTGAGAAAGAACTGCTAAGATCAATCCCATTCACAATAGCTACAAAAACAATCAAATACCTTGGAATAAACTTAACCAAAGACGTTAAAGTCTCTACGATGAAAATTACAAAACCTTAAAGAAAGAAATAGAAGAGGATACCAAGAAATGGAAAAAATCTTCCATGCTCATGGATTGGAAGAATCAACATCATCAAAATATCCATTCTCCCAAAAGCAATTTATAGATTCAAGGCAATCCCAATCAAGATACCAAAGACATTCTTCGCAGATCTAGAAAAAATGATGCTGAAATTCATACGGAGGCACAAGAGACCTCGAATAGCTAAAGCAATCTTGTACAACAAAAACAAAGCCAGAGACATCACAATACCAGACTTCAGGACATACTACAGGGCAGTTGTAATTAAAACAGCATGGTACTGGTACAGAAACAGATGGATAGACCAATGGAACAGAATTGAAACACCAGAAATCAACCCAAACATCTACAGCCAACTTATATTTGATCAAGGATCTAAAACTTATTCCTGGAGCAAGGACAGTCTATTCAATAAATGGTGCTGGGAAAACTGGATTTCCACGTGCAGAAGCATGAAGCAAGACCCCTACCTTACACCTTACACAAAAATCCACTCAACGTGGATTAAAGACCTAAATCTACGTCCTGACACCATTAAGTTATTAGAGAACATTGGAGAAACCCTTCAAGATATTGGCACAGGCAAAGAATTTCTGGAAAAGACCCGGGAGGCACAGACAGTCAAAGCCAAAAGCAACTATTGGGATTGCATCAAATTGAGAAGTTTCTGTACTGCAAAAGAAACAGTCAGGAGAGTGAAGAGACAACCGACAGAATGGGAAAAAATATTCGCAAACTATGCAACAGATAAAGGGTTAATAACCAGAATCTACAAAGGGATCAAGAAACTCCACAAAAACAAAACCAACAACCCACTTAAGAGATGGGCCAAGGACTTCAATAGACATTTTTCAAAAGAGGAAATCCATATGGCCAACAGGCACATGAAAAAATGTTCAAGGTCACTAGCAATCAGGGAAATGCAAATCAAAAGCACAATGAGGTTTCACTTCACCCCGATTAGAATGGCTCACATACAGAAATCTACCAACAACAGATGCTGGCAAGGATGTGGGGAAAAAGGGACACTAACCCACTGTTGGTGGGAATGCAAACTGGTCAAGCCACTATGGAAGTCAGTCTGGAGATTCCTCAGAAACCTGAATATAACCCTACCATTCGACCCAGCCATCCCACTCCTTGGAATTTACCCAAAGGAATTTAAATTGGCAAACAAAAAAGCGGTCTGCACCCTAATGTTTATTGCAGCACAATTCACAATAGCCAAGACCTGGAACCAACCTAAATGCCCATCAATGGTAGACTGGATAAAGAAATTATGGGATATGTATTCTTTAGAATACTATACCGCAGTAAGAAACAACGAAATCCAGTCATTTGCAACAAAATGGAGGAATCTGGAACACATCATGCTGAGTGAAATAAGCCAGTCCCAAAGGGACAAATACCATATGTTCTCCCTGATCGGTGACAACTGACTGAACACCAAAGGGGAAACCTCCTGAAGTGAAGTGGACACTATGAGAAATGGTGACTTGATCAGCATAGCCCTGACTGCTAATGGACAACTTAATACATTATCCCTCATAGTATTTTTTTTTGTCTGTTCTACTTAATATGACTGGTTTAATTCTGTAATTATCACACAGTTATTCTTAAGTGTTGAAAATTAACTGAAATGTGATCCCTGTTAAACATAAGAGTGGGAATAAGAGAGGGAAGAGATGTATAATTTGGGGCATGCTCGGGCTGACTTGCCCCAATTGGTAGAGTTGGAAACATACCAGGGGATTCCAATTCAATCCCATCAAGGTGGCATGTGCCAATGCCATCTCACTAGTCCAAGTGATCAATTTCAGTTCACAATTGATCATAATGAAAGGATTAAGAGTCAAAGGGAGCACATAAACAAGTCTAGTATCTGCTAACACTAACCGATAGAATAAATAAAGGGGAGAGTGATCCAACATGGGAAGTGAGATACTCAGCAGACTCATAGAATGGCGGATGTCCTAAACAGCACTCTGGCCTCAGAATCAGCCCTAAAGGCACTCGGATCTGGCTGAAAAGCCCGTGAGAGTATTTCAGGCATGGAAAGCCAAGACACTCTGGCAAAAAGATCTCTGTGAGTGAGATCCCAGTGGAAAGAACAGGTCTTCAAAGAGGGAGGTGCCTTTCTCTGAAGGGAGGAGAGAACCTCCACTTTGACTATGACCGTGTCTAAACAAGATAAGAGTCGGAGAACTCAAGGGGCTTCCATAGCCTTGGAAACTCATGACTGGTGCATAGGGAGATTACTGACGCCATAAACAGGAGTGTCAATTTTTAAAGTCAACAACAGGAGTCACTGTGCACTTACTCCTCATGTAGGATCTCTGTCCTTAACGTGCTGTACACTGAGGCTTAATGCTATAACGAGTACTCAAACAGTATATTTCACTTTGTGTTTCTATGGGGGTGCAAACTGTTGAAATCTTTACTTAATGTCTAGTAAACTGATCTTCTGTTAAAAAAAAAAAAGAAGAAATTATCAATTCCCAACTTGACTCTCACTGGGATTAAACATGACAATAGGTCTGATCTGATTTCCTCATCATTTAAAAAAAATCATCTATTATTTTTCACTTTATGTTTCTGTGTGGGAGCAAACTGTTGAAAGCCTTACTTAAGGTATACTAAGCTGATCTTCTGTATATTAAGATAATCGAAAATGAATCTTGATGTGAATGGAAGAGGAGAGGGAGTGGGAAAGGGGAGGGTTGTGGGTGGGAGGGACGGTATGGGGGGGGAGCCATTGTAACCCATGAGTTGTACTTTGGAAATTTATATTCATTAAATAAATAAAAAAATTATGGCTAAAAATATCGAAATATGGCAAAACACAGTTATCTGCCCATGTAAGATAATCAGTGAAGTCTAAGAGAATGGATCATAAAAATGTGCACTAAGAAACATTCTACTAGAGTTAATGTACAAATAAGAATGCACAATCCTAAAAGGAACAAAGAAGTGACTTTCGATTCACCAAACACCTTCAAAGAGGATAACAGCTGATTTTTTGTACAAAAGAATATCAGTCAGAAGTTAGTGGGTGGCAAATTTAAGTCACTGAAAGGGAAACAACCACAGCTATCAGATATGAATTCTGTATTAGATAATGTGACAATTGAAATTGTGTTCCTAGAACGGCCATCAATAAGTGAGAAAAGAAGTTTCTTAGGCTAAAATGAAGGACATTATGCACTAACTAAAACCCATATGAATAAATTAACATCATAGATATTGGTAACAACATAGATATATGTAACAGTGATGCTTTTTTCTTTATGTGTTTACTTATTTTTTCTATGTCAAAGTCCAATGCAAAAAAAAAGTAATTATAAAGCCATGTTGAGGAGTACAGAATGTTTATGACCTAGTGGTGTTAAAGCTGTATAAGTGGACACATATTTAGTAATGGGACCCAAAGCTTTTGTATGTGGGAAGATTTTTAGTGAATATTTTATTTTTACTTTAATGACTGTCCACAGTTCATTTCTTGATATACAGGAGTAATTTGAAATGTTCACAATCCACTGCAATTAAAAAGCAAATTTATTTGATGAAACACTAATTTGAAATCCATGTGTAACTTTTTCATAATATGTGTTTTCCACAAAACATTAAAGATGACCTTCTAAGTAAACTCATTTAATTTCTTCAGTTATCATTCATAATATCTGCCTCTAAGTCACTTATTTTGTAGTAGTCCATGGAAATAGGTTTTCTGGGTACTTTGAGTTGAAAATAATTGGTATTTTAATATAGAGGAAGGAATTAATACAAAATTAAGTTATGTTTGAAGATGGTATGAACAAAATTAATTTGATGAATCAGAAGGGTTAATACTCAGAACATATAATATTAGGCACTACTATAAGCCACAAAATATTTATGGGCTTAATAGTTCAAAGCTCCAAATTAATTACACAGATTCAATAAAAAAGAAAAAAATATGCTTTCAAATATATCAAGAGAGAAAAATCAACACAGAAATCAGCCATTTTCACTGATTCATTAAAATTTATCTGTATAATAAATAACAATGAATGCACTACATGCATATAAATAATGTTAAGTAATTTATTTTAAAGTTTGACTAATTAAGCATACAAAAAAATAGACAACATTATGACAAGGAAGCAAATGATAAAGTTCCTTTTTGGAATTCAGATATAAGTGTTTAAATAAAAAGATATATATATTATAAAAATCTGTCATTTTTTCTCTCACAACAGAAATCCAGCATATCATAATTTCTTGGCACTCTAATGACAGTAGTAACCATCAAGTAAAATGTAGCAAGCAATTTGTACCTACATGTACATTTCATTAAGATTATTTAAGCTAGGGCCGGCGCCGTGTCTCACTTGGTTAATCCTCCACCTGCAGTGCTGGCATCCCATATGGGTGCCAGGTTCTAGTCCCAGTTGCTCCTCTTCCAGGCCAGCTCTCTGCTGTGGCCTGGGAGGGCAGTGGAGGATGGTCCAAGTGCTTGGGTCCCTGCACCCCACATGGGAGACCAGAAGGAAGCACCTGGCTCCTGGCTTTGGATCAGCATAGCTCCTGCCATTGCAGCCATTTGGGGGATTAACCAATGGAAGGAAGACCTTTCTCTCTGTCTCTGTCTCTCTCACTGTCTAACTCTATCTGTCAAATAAAAAAAAAAAAGAAAAAGAAATATTAACTCACAATTTAAATAGACTATCCAGAAGGATTATTTTTGTAGAGTTGTGAAAGTGCCAATGAGGAAAAATGATGATTGAAGATAAAATCCTGAATTTGGACAATTAGTTCTTGCCAATATTAGGTTAACGCTATAGCAAAACAGTAATTGAGAACACTGTAAGGAAATGTAATAACTCATAAAAATTGTCAAAATGTTGTCAGTTTTCTAGTATTAAATTAAGCTTAAATTAAATTTTAATATTAAAGTAATCATATTCTACCCATTATCATTAACTTACAGTAATCTGGGGAAGAGGAGTATGTTCCAAATAAAATGAAAAAGGGATTTCTCATGAAACATGATTGTCTACTACAGAAAATCTATGTGAAACATTATCTTGTATACTGTAAATAATTGTGCTTTGGGGGAAACTGTTATATGTCCAACAACTTATAGTGCAGAAAGTTAAAATAATCAAATGCTGTAAGATTCACCAAAATGTCTAATAAAGTTGGAAGAAATATTTGAGAACCCCCCAAACTAGGAAAGCAAACCAAATAAATTTTCCATGGAAGGAACAAAGAAACAGATTCTTTATTCATAAAGGACTTATGAAGATGAGAAATCTTTTTGGGTGTTCAGATTGGAGGGACAAAAACAATAAAAGAAAACTAACTGCAAACATTCCAAGGTGATATCTCACTATATGAGAAATAATCTTAATTACTTTTTCACACAGAAATAACCTACCAAAATAAAATTTCACATTACATAAGCTTTAGACAGGGGGATTATCTTTAAAACATGTAATTCAATACAATGCAGATGGGAGAATCACAAAATACATGAAAATAACAAGGACCCAAATGAATAAAAAGGCATATTTGGGAAACAGCAAGTAAATTGAGTCTACTTTATATAAAATGTATGTCAAACATTAGACTGAGCCAAAGAAAAAACTACTGAGCATAGTTAGTAGAAGTAAAATAAAAAGAGAAAATCAATAGAAGTTAAAAATATAAACCTACATATACAAAGGTTAGAATGAAAAGGAATTAAATAATCTAATTGTGTGGATTATACAAAAGAAATCAAAGAAACTAGTCTAAGAATTACTTAGTGTTCAGGTATCCAAAATTGACAAGAAGACACAAATCAGTGAATTCAGAAAAGTGGTAACATCAAAAAAAAAAAAGACTTAAATGAGAAAAGGATGATAATCTGCGAAGACATGAGAAAAATCTCCATAGTTTATATGTGTGAAAGCAGAAATAACTATTAACAGATCATTGAGAAATTGTCAGTAAAACTAGAATTGGATGCTTAGTTAATATGCTTTCAACAAACAGTAATATGCAGATTACCTTCTGAAGTAAGATCTAAGGATTAGGTAGCAAAAGCTGCTTCATAGATGCCAAGTCTAAAGGAAAAAAAATCCTACATTAAGTTTGGAAAGTTTAAGAAGTAATTTCAATACATGGAGACCACTGAACTAAGGGAGGCATTGTCAAAGTAAAAAAAAAAAAGTTACAAGTAAAAAGACAAGTAAAATTCTACACATTTAAATTAAAATTAAAATTCCCTAATTTTTTGAATATTTAACAGAGTTAGAATTCAGTTTTTCAGATTTGTTTCATCAACTTGTTAAAATTGTCATATCAATCACATTTTTCAGAGTACCAATTATTCTTTTATCAGAACTAAAAAATATCAAAGGACTGGCTATGGCATACACATTTCCCACAAGTCTCTGGACATCCAGGACAACTGGATCATATTTCCACAATACAGTTGAGAAAGATGACATTGTGATATCCACAGAGTACATAATCACAAAGAAACTCACCAGGAGCAGGACAGTATGAGTGGCCCTTTTTGCTGGGGAAGTTCTTGGGGTAACGCTTATGCTGTGAAGGTACTCATACCTCCTCTGATGATTAGATAAGAAAATCATCATGTATGCACTGGAGAGTAGCATGATACCTACAAAGAAGATGTTCTGGGACAATGCAAGTGTGAAAAATATTTCCATGATGATAGAATTCATTGAGGAAAGTGAGCAGTACTTATTGACATTGAGTAGTTTGGTCATGTTGGAATGAGCTACAGTGTAGATGATCATGTTACTATTGAAAGAAAGGTTGAGGGACCAAAAACAGAAGAAAGCCTGAGTAATATAATTTGTGAGTCCATGTTTAAATCTTGACATGTAGAAGGTGCTGGGGCTGATGGTGATGACTTGGATGATGCTCAAGAGGGATGTAGTACTGATGGAGAGACCCCTCATCACCCTGATCATATAGAGCAAAACCTTACATTTTAAGTCATTTAGAAAATTCAGTGACTCGAACATATCTGCAGATAAAATTTCCAGTGTTGTGAGTAGCATCATTATATGGACAAATGCCAAGTGACACGTGGTCACATCAGTGGGCTTAGGTCTATGATCTTGGTGGATTGTCAAGATGTGGAAGAGAAAGAGGAAGGTGTTGGCTAAGATTCCAATGGCAGCTTGAAAAACATACATATTTTTTAATGATAGCATAAGTGGAAACTTTTTTTCATATGAACAGCATTACAGGAAACATTTAAGATACCTGTAAAACAAAAACAGATCTTATGTCAGCAGTGTTCTTTCTTCTGTCATAAAAGTTATCACAAATATGATTTTTATTTTACCCACTTATTTTTAAGGAACCCCAAATATTTTGTACGGATTTTTGGTAGTAAGATTTCTGCATTCTCTGTAACAAATGAAATTTTTCACTACATCCATATTCTGAACCCTTTAAAGATTCCTATATTTGTGAATTTCAAACATTTTTGCAGCAAGATAAACTTAATTGCATTTTTCTGTAAATGTTTTTAAATACTCTACACACATATGTCTGGTGTGAAATGGCTCAATCTCATAAATGAATGGTAGAAGTAGAAAAATTCCTCTACAACCACATGACATGCATGAATTAATGAGAGGCACATAGCAGAGTTGGTAAAGTCATTGTTGAATTTGCTTCGAAGGCTTAATCAACTAGAGCAAAAGAACTATGTATCATAAATGAATAATTGTTCCATAAACATGTATCTGGCTGGCGCCATGGCTCACTAGGCTAATCCTCTGCCTTGCGGCACCGGCACACCGGGTTCTAGTCCCGGTCAGGGTGCTGGATTCTGTCCCGGTTGCCCCTCTTCCAGGCCAGCTCTCTGCTATGGCCAGGGAGTGCAGTGGAGGATGGCCCAAGTGCTTGGGCCCTGCACCCCATGGGAGACCAGGAGAAGCACCTGGCTCCTGCCTTCGGATCAGCGCAGTGCGCTGGCTGCATCGCACCGGCCACGGCGGCCATTGGAGGGTGAAGCAACGGCAAAAGGAAGACCTTTCTCTCTGTCTCTCTCTCTTACTGTCCACTCTGCCTGTCAAAAACAAAAACAAACAAATAAACAAACAAAAAAAGTGTATCTGTACCCATGGAACCAGAAAAAGTACCAGGACCATATTGACTAGAAGATTAACCATCTCCACATTTCAAGGATCATAATCAATTCAATTATATATTTAAGCAGTGTATGATATTGGTCCCAGTACTTCTTCCATTCATTTATGAGATTGAGCCATTTCGCACCAGACATATGTGTGTAGAGTATTTAAAAGTATTTATTTTGGTATATATATATATATATATATATATATATATATATATATATATATATATATATATATATGAAATTATAGTGTCCTCATACGTTATGAGATGTTTGGTGAAAGAGATAACATAATTACATGAAAGCAAGTAGCTAAGGATTTCAATATTTCCTTCTCCTGCCACAGTGATATTTGGCTGATTATCCCTGCCTCATTTCTCTCATTTGGTAAATGCCCACCATGCACTGAAACAGACTTGCTCTATCAGATACTCAATTGTTATTTGTTTCTAATGAGGCTCTTGTTAACAACATACAGTCTGGGTGAGAAAAAAAAAACATGGCTCTTGTGGATGAGCAATAATATATGAAATATAATCATTAAGATGATTTCTTTTTTTAACTTTTATTTAATGAATATAAATTTCCAAAGTACGGCTTATGGATTACAATGGCTTCCCCCCCATAACGTCCCTCCCACCCACAACCCTCCCCTTTCCCATTCCCTCTCCCCTTCCATTCACATGAGGATTCATTTTCAATTCTCTTTATATACAGAAGATCAGTTTAGCATACATTAAGTAAAAATTTCAACAGTTTGCTCCCACACAGAAACATAAAGTGAAAAATAATAGATGATTTTTTAAATGATGATGAAATCAGATCAGACCTATTGTCATGTTTAATCCCAGTGAAAGTCAAGTTGGGAATTGATAATTTCTTCTTTTTTTTTAACAGAAGATCAGTTTACTAGACATTAAGTAAAGATTTCAACAGTTTGCACCCCCATAGAAACACAAGGTGAAATATATTGTTTGAGTACTCGTTATAGCATTAAATCTCAATGTACAGCACATTAAGGATAGAGATCCTGCATGAGGAGTAAGTGCACAGTGACTCCTGTTGTTGACTTTACCAATTGACACTCCTGTTTATGGCATCAGTAATCTCCCTATGCACCAGTCATGAGTTTCCAAGGCTATGGAAGCCCCTTGAGTTCTCCGACTCTTATCTTGTTTAGACACGGTCATAGTCAAAGTGGAGGTTCTCTCCTCCCTTCAGAGAAAGGTACCTCCTTCTTTGACGACCTCTTCTTTCCACTGGGATCTCTTTCATCTAGGTGTGTTTTTTTTGTTGTTTTTGTTTTTTTGCCAGAGTGTCTTGGCTTTCCATGCCTGAAATACTCTCATGGGCTTTTCAGCCAGATCAGTATGCCTTTAGGGCTGATTCTGAGGCCAGAGTGCTGTTTAGGACATCCGCCATTCTATGAGTCTGCTGAGTATCTCACTTCCCATGTTGGATCACTCTCCCCTTTATTTATTCTATCGGTTAGTATTAGCAGGTACTAGACTTGTTTATGTGCTCCCTTTGACTCTTAGTCCTTTCATTATGATCAATTGTGAACTGAAATTGATCACTTGGACTAGTGAGATGGCATTGGCACATGCCACCTTGATGGGATTAAATTGGAGTCCCCTGGTATGTTTCTAACTCTACCATTTGGGGCAAGTCAGCTTGAGCATGTCCCAAATTGTGCGTCTCTTCCCTCTCTTATCCCCACTCTTATGTTTAACAGGGATCACATTTCAGTTAAATTTCTTTTTTTTTTTTTTGACAGGCAGAGTGGACAGTGAGAGAGAGAGACAGAGAGAGAAAGGTCTTCCTTTTGCCGTTGGTTCACCCTCCAATGGCCGCTGCTGCAGCCGGTGCACCGTGCTGATCTGATGGCAGGAGCCAGGATCCAGGTGCTTTTCCTGGTCTCCCATGGGGTGCAGGGCCCAAGCACCTGGGCCATCCTCCACTGCACTCCCTGGCCATAGCAGAGAGCTGGCCTGGAAGAGGGGCAACCGGGACAGAATCCGGCACCCCAACCGGGACTAGAACCTGGTGTGCCGGCACCGCAAGGTGGAGGATTAGCCTATTGAGCCACAGCACCGGCCACATTTCAGTTAAATTTCAACACTTAAGAATAACTGTGTATTGATAATGTATACTAAGCTGATCTTCTGTATATTTAGATAATCTAAAATGAATCTTGATGTTAATGGAAGGGGAGAGGGAGTGGGAAAGAGGAGGGTTGTGGGTGGGAGGGACGGTATTGGGGGGAAGCCATTGTAATCCATAAGTCGTACTTTGGAAATTTATATTCATTAAATAAAAGTTAAAAAAAAGAATAACTGTGTATTAATTACAGAATTAAACCAGTCATATTAAGTAGAACAGACATAAAAAACTACTAAGAGGGATAATGTATTAAGTTGTTCATTAACAATCAGGGCTATGCTGATCAAGTCACCATTTCTCATAGTGTCCATTTCACTTTTGAAAATGCACATTAATTCCTTGTATCTAACAACTGATAACTGTCTGCAACATATATGTGTACTCCAAAATATCATATTATTTGTTTGTATTTTAAAGCTAATTTTGTATCCTATTTTTATGTGAAAATCTGGCAGTTGCATCATGGAAGGATCACTGAAGGTGCAATAATATGTTGTCGACATGTAAGAAAGAGTCTGAAGATGGTTACTTACAGTTTGGTTAGGGTGTAGTCAAGGAGAATTGAGTCCTTTGTTAAACAAAGTAAATACTTAAACATATCAACATACAGCTCAGTTCTCACTGGAAGAACTGAAAATCTGAGATTACTGGGGCTGAGAGTGAAGCCTCTGAGCATTCTCAGAGACAGAAAGTGTGGGCAATGTTCACCTTCTTTATCCTGCCTTTCATCTTATATGTCAAAATATTCACTTCATCTTGGATCATGGTGAGGAAAACACAATTAAATGAACCTGGACTTTTTGGCCTTCTCCCCACTAACCCTGAGAGCTGCTCTGGCTGCTACACACACACCCAGAGCTCGACCTCCTGGAAAGCTACCACCACTGTCCTCTTCTTCCAGGTGGCATCATGCTTACCTATGGGGACCTCATCAGTGACGATGAGATGTTCTATAACATTTGCAAGATGTGCCTGGAGGTGGAGGGGAAGATGGCCAGTGGGCAGAGGGTAACATTGATGATTCCTTCCTTTGCATGAATGCCTCTTCTGAAGGTCCCTAGGGCAAAGGTACTGAAAGCACAGTAATCACTGGTGTTGATGTTGTCATGAACCATCACCTGCAGGAAATCAGAGTCACAAAAGATTCCTTCAAGAAGCATATTAAAGATTACCTGGAATCAATCAAAGGCAAACTTGAAGAACAGAGACCAGAAAGTAAAACCTTGTATGATAGAGGGTGCACAACAAATCAAACATATCCTCGCTAATTTCAAAAACTATCAGTTCTATTTGGGTAAAAACATGAATCCACTTGGCATGGTTGCTCTGCTGGTACTACCGTGAGGATGAGATGACCCCATTTATGATTTTCTTTAAGAATGCTTTAGAAATGGAAAAATGTTAACAAAATTGACAACTGCTTTGGATCTATCACTGCTTATCAGAACTGGTTGCTGCTTGTATCCACACAACACCAGGATTTACAGGAAATGGGACTGATATTATCTCGAGACCTTCATTTATTTTGGCTGTGATTTACTTGGAATGAAGGCATTGTTTTTAAGGGAAAAATTTTCTTTTAGGTTGTCTAAAAATTATATGCATTTGAACTAAAAAATATAGATAAATAGACTAGGAACCAAAAGACTGATGATGAAATCTCTGGGCTTAGATTAGGCACGTACATAAAACAGAAGCAGTATGACAAAAAGATGCCATCTATATAAAATCGAGGGCTATTTGGTACACAAAGTATGTTTTAAAAATATTTACTCAAAAGGCAAAGATATGCACACACACACACACACACACACAGAGGTAGTGAGAGAGCCAGGCATCTCCCATTCACTGGTCACTCCCAGAGATGCCCAAGAAAACTGGCCACAAATAGGAGTGAGGAACTCAATTTCAGTCACTCATTTGTGTTCCAGGAACCCAGGTACAGGTATCTGCTGCTGCCTAGTTGCACCAGAAGAAAGAGTCAGAGGGGTCAGAAGCATATATACAGGACATGAACCAACACACTGATAAGGGATGCAGATGTCCAAGCATCAGCTTAACTCACTGTACCACAATGGTTTCCTCAAGAAACATGATTTTGATAAAGCCTCTTTTCTTATCTTTATGACAATATAAATTATTAAAGTATTGTTATATTATGAATGGTAACTTTAGGGATATTTGACAAATGAATGTACAATGATGTTATAGTCCCTGTAGACTTAAGAATATAAGTATATATGATAGAATTTACTATTTTATTATGTTAACAATACTGTCTTCACTACAAGTTTTACCATATTTATTATCAATTTGACCTATGACATTGACAATATTAAAATAATTGAGAATTTTTGATACACCAATCATGGGGAGTAGGTTAATTGCATTCATTGATAAAATGAGTCAGTTTGCATATTCGATTAGAAAAAAAAATCCTTTCCACCATGATTAGTTTCACAAAAATAGTTTTTTAAAAATGGACAAATTCTAGAAGAATAAACGGGATAAGCACCCAATAGCATTGAATGAATGCAATGTGTCATCTACTTAGAAACTTAATTTAATGTAGATATAGCACAGAGTTGATGAGGAATATGTAATCCTAAACATTGAATTCCTAGTCTCACTGAGAAAAATTGTAAGTAACAAAAGTGTCGCCACAGAATTGGGAGACAAAAAATATAGCAGAACAAGGTAACAATTGGGGACACCCAAAAATAGTCCATGAAATTGCACTTTTTTAAAACCACCAGGATCAAGTAGACACCAGGAAAGGATAAAACTATGTTTTACAGAGGTAATAACATGTCACCCCAGTACATCACACTGTTATGGAATTCATAGCCATAGCAAACCCGCCATGTCAAATTTATAAAACAATGAAAAATGCTCTAAGTTCCCTGATCAGGCCCATGTTGGGCCCAGGGTACTGGAATATCACCCTCCCTAGGGCATGAATGCAGTTTCAAAATGAAGACTTAGAGACCTAAGACTCTGCAATATTTGATCACATCAATAAATGTTTTCTGGCGGTCAGATTTGTTGAAGGGCAGATGCCTATGTGGCCACAAGTGTACATCCCTGCAATTTTGGTTCACTTTATTCACAATATCATGGTTGCCTCCTCTCTTTCTTCCACATTAAATACTCAAAACTACAGAGAACAGTATTCTTAGTCAAGTTAGATAATATGAATAGGAAAGTGGTAATAATTTAGCAATTTAATTGAAATTGAGGAGGGACTTTTTATACATAAAATTTTTAAAAACAAATGCAGCCTAAATCTTTTGAAGGACATCAGAAATGTTGATGGTAGGGATTATTTTTTATCATAAACACTATTCCCTTCATGTGTTAGGAATTATTTTTTTCTGATCTCTTTAAAAATTGTAATTTTTAATCAGTGTTAAAATGTTTATTTAAAAAACTAAATACTAAACGTAAATTTATTTTAAGGATGCATTGGAACTAATTTTTTTTAATATTTTTCACCCAGACTAATAATTTTTTAAAATATTTAATATACAATAGAAAATATTTCTAGATAATTTTCTGGTAAGCAAGCAAAAGAATATGTTAGTAGCAATCACTATAACGGATTTTTTTCATGGCCACCTGTTGAATTCATTATTGTTTAATATTTTTTTTTAAACTTTTATTTAATGCATATAAATTTCCAAAGTACGATTTATGGATTACAATGGCTTTCTCCCCATACCGTCCCTCCCACCCACAACCCTCCCCTTTCCCACTCCCTCTCCCCTTCCATTCACATCAAGATTCATTTTCAATTATCTTAATATACAGAAGATCAGCTTAGTATACATTAAGTATGGATTTCAACAGTTTGCTCCCACACAGAAACATAAAGTGAAAAATAATAGATGATTTTTTAAAATTATGATGAAATCAGAGCAGACCTATTGTCATGTTTAATCCCAGTGAGAGTCAAGTTGGGAATTGATAATTTCTTTTTTTTTTTTTTTTTTTTTTTACAGAGGATAAGTTTAGTATGCATTAAGTAAGGATTTCAACAGTTTGCACCCCCATAGAAACACAAGGTGAAATATATTGTTTGAGTACTCGTTATAGCATTAAATCTCAATGTACAGCACATTAAGGATAGAGATCCTGCATGAGGAGTAAGTGCACAGTGACTCCTGTTGTTGACTTTACCAATTGACACTCCTGTCTATGGCATCAGTAATCTCCCTATGCTCCAGTCATGAGTTTACAAGGCTATGGAAGCCCTCTGAGTTCTCCGATTCTTATCTTGTTTAGACACGGTCATAGTCAAAGTGGAGGTTCTCTCCTCCCTTCAGAGAAAGGTACCTCCTTCTTTGATGGCCTGTTCTTTCCACTGGGATCTCACTCGCAGAGATCTTTTGCCAGAGTGTCTTGGCTTTCCATGCCTGAAATACTCTCATGGGCTTTTCAGCCAGCTCCGAATGCCTTTAGGGCTGATTCTGAGGCCAGAGTGCTATTTAGGACATCTGCCATTCTATGAGTCTGCTGAGTATCTCACTTCCCATGTTGGATCACTCTCCCCTTTATTTACTCCATCAGTTAGCATTAGCAGGTACTAGACTTGTCTATGTGCTCCCTTTGACTCCCAGTCCCTTCACCATGACCAACTGTGAACTGAAACTGATCACCTGGAACAGTGAGATGGCATTGGTACATGCCACCTCGATGGGATTGAATTGGAATCCCCTGGTATGCTTCCAACTCCACCACTTGGGGCAAGTCAGCCTGAGCATGTCCCAAATTATACATCTCTTCCCTCTCCCATTCCCACCACCATGTTCAACAGGGATCACATTTCAGTTAATTTTCAACACTTAAGAATAACTGTGCATCAATTACAGATCTAAACCAGTCATATTAAGTAGAACAGATAAAAAAAACTACTAAGAGGGATAATGTATTTAGTTGTTCATTAACAGTCAGGGCTATGCTGATCAAGCCACCATTTTCCATAGTGTCCACCTCACTCCAACAGGTTTCCCTCTTGGTGTTCAGTCAGTCGTCACCGATCAGGGAGAACATATGGTATTTGTCCCTTTGGGACTGGCTTATTTCACTCAGCATGATGTGTTCCAGATTCCTCCATTTTGTTGCAAATGACTGGATTTCGTTGTTTCTTACTGCGGTATAGTATTCTAAAGAGTACATATCCCATAATTTCTTTATCCAGTCTACCGTTGATGGGCATTTAGGTTGGTTCCAGGTCTTAGCTATTGTGAATTGAGCTGCAATAAACATTAGGGTGCAGACCTCTTTTTTGTTTGCCAAATTAAATTCCTTTGGGTAAATTCCAAGGAGTGGGATGGCTGGCTCGGACGGTAGGGTTATATTCAGGTTTCTGAGGAATCTCCAGACTGACTTCCATAGTGGCTTAACCAGTTTGCATTCCCACCAACAGTGGGTTAGTGTCCCTTTTTCCCCACATCCTCGCCAGCATCTGTTGTTGGTAGATTTCTGTATGTGAGCCATTCTAACCGGGGTGAGGTGAAACCTCATTGTGGTTTTGATTTGCATTTCCCTGATTGCTAATGACCTTGAACATTTTTTCATGTGCCTGTTGGCCATTTGGATTTCCTCTTTTGAAAAATGTCTATTGAGGTCCTTGGCCCATCTCTTAAGTGGGTTGTTGGTTTTGTTTTTGTGGAGTTTCTTGATCTCTTTGTAGATTCTGGTTATTAATCCTTTGTCTGTTGCATAGTTTGCAAATATTTTTTCCCATTCTGTCGGTTGTCTCTTCACTCTCCTGACTGTTTCTTTTGCAGTACAGAAACTTCTCAATTTGATGCAATCCCAATAGTTGATTTTGGCTTTGACTGCCTGTGCCTCCCGGGTCTTTTCCAGAAATTCTTTGCCTGTGCCAATATCTTGAAGGGTTTCTCCAATGTTCTCTAGTAACTTGATGGTGTCAGGTCAATCATTTGTGAATGAAGGTGAAATAAAGACTTTTCATTGCAAACAGAAATTGAAAGAATTTGTTGCCACTCGTCCAGCCCTGCAAAAGATGCTTAAAGATGTGTTACACACAGAAACACAGAAACACGGTCATCAATATGAAAGAAGGTAAAGGAAGGAAACCAAGGAAGGAAACCTCACAGCAAAAGATCACAGGGAATTCAAAGCATATATTAGAACTTATCTTTGGCAAATGGCAGGGCAAAGTTACCACTTATCATTAGTCACTTTGAACGTGAATGGCCTGAACTGTCCAGTTAAAAGACACCGATTGGCTGATTGGGTTAAGGAACAAAACCCATCTATTTGCTGCTTACAAGAAACACATCTTTCCAACAAAGATCCATACAGACTGAAAGTGAAAGGCTGGAAAAAGATATACCATGCCAACAGAAATGAAAAAAGAGCGGGCGTAGCCATCTTAATATCGGACAACATAAACTTTACCACAAAAACTGTTAAGAGAGACAAAGAGGGACACTATATCATGATTAAGGGATCAATTCAACAGGAAGATATAACAATTATCAATGTATATGCACCTAACTACAGGGCACCGGTTTATCTAAAAGATTTGTTAACGGACTTAAAGGGAGACTTAGACCCCAATACAGTAGTACTGGGGGGACATCAATACTCCACTCTCAGAAATAGACAGATCATCCGGTCAGAAGATCAACAAGGATACAGTAGATTTAAACGACACTATAGCCCAAATGGATCTAACAGATATATACAGAACTTTCAATCCTACAGCTAAAGATTTTACATTCTTCTCAGCAGCACATGGAAGCTTCTCTAGGATTGACCACGTACTAGGCCATAAAGCAAGTCTCAGCAAATTCAAAAGAATTAGAATCATACCATGCAGCTTCTCAGACCATAAAGGAATGAAGTTGGAAATTAGCAATTCAGGAAACCCTAGAGCATACGCAAACACATGGAGATTGAACAACATGCTCCTGAATGAACAATGGGTCATAGAAGAAATCAAAAGAGAAATCAAAAACTTTCTGGAAGTAAATGAGGATAACAGCACAACATACCAAAACTTATGGGACGCAGCAAAAGCAGTGTTAAGAGGAAAGTCAATCCCTCCCCACATTCGAGTTTTCTGGGCAGAACAATTCAGAATCCCGAGAAAACATGCTATTTCTATTTGTTACCATGGCACTGGATGCATTTGCTGTACAGAAAGATTGAGCTTTTCTCCAAAACCACTTTGACGGTGATTTTTTGGTGAAATTTCCCCCGAATTCCACAAGTTTTTCCTTATATGCCTGGAGTAAAGCAGAAATATCCAGTGTGTTGTGGCTATCTCAATCCCAGATCTTGCTACAGCCTCTGTGTGTGTTTGTGTTTTCTGGGATTCATCTATGGACTTGAGGGTTTTGAATGCATTTTAGCGTGTAACATTTTATTTTCTGTTGGCAAACGCTAATTGGTTCCAAATACAGTCAATCCCTCCACACATTCGAGTTTTCTGGGCAGAACAATTCAGAATCCCGAGAAAACATGCTATTTCTGTTTGTTACCATGACACTGGATGCAATTGCTGAACAGAAAGATTGTGCTTTTCTCCAAAACCACTTTGACAGTGATTTTTTCGTTCATTTTCACTCGAATTCCACAACTCTTTGTCCACATATGCCTGGAGGAAAGCAGAAATATCCGGTATGTTGTGTCTATCTCAATCCCAGATCTTGCTACAGATTCTGTGTTTTTTTTGTGTTTTCTGGGCTTCATCTATGGACTTGATGGTTTTGAATGCATTTTAGCATGTAACATTTTATTTTCTGCTGGCAAACGCTAATTGGTTCCAAATACAGTCAATCACTCCACACATTCGAGTTTTCTGGGCAGAACAATTCAGAATCCCGAGAAAACATGCTATTTCTATTTGTTACCATGGCACTGGATGCATTTGCTGTACAGAAAGATTGAGCTTTTCTCCAAAACCACTTTGACGGTGATTTTTTGGTGACATTTCACCCGAATGCCACAACACTTTGTCGGGATACAGCTGGAGGAAAGCAGAAATATCCGGCGTTTGCGTCTATCTCAATCCCAGATCTTGCTACAGATTCTGTGTGTGTTTGTGTTTTCTGGGCTTCATCTATGGACTTGAGGGTTTTGAATGCATTTTAGCATGTAACATTTTGTTTTCTGCTGGAAAACACTAATTGGTTCCAAATACAGTCAATCCCTCCCCACATTCGAGTTTTCTGGGCAGAACAATTCAGAATCCCGAGAAAACATGCTATTTCTATTTGTTACCATGGCACTGGATGCATTTGCTGTACAGAAAGATTGTGCTTTTCTCCAAAACCACTTTGACGGTGATTTTTTGGTTCAATTTCACCCGAATGCCACAACACTTTGTCGGGATACGCCTGGAGGAAAGCAGAAATATCCGGTGTGTTGTGGATTTCTCAATCCCAGATCTTGCTACAGCCTCTGTGTTTGTTTGTGTTTTTTGGCTTTATGTATGGACTTGATGGTTTTGAATGCATTTTAGCATGTAACACTTTGTTTTCTGCCGGAAATTGCTAATGGGTTGCACATGGAGTCAATTCGTCCACGCATTTGTGTTTTCTCGGCAGTACAATTCAGAATCCTGAGAAAACATGCCATTTCTGTTTGTAAACATGGCATTGGATCCACTTGACGGACAGAAAGATTGTGCTTTTCTCCAAAACCACTTTGACGGTGATTTTTTGGTTCAATTTCACCCGAATGCCACAACACTTTGTCGGGATACGCCTGGAGGAAAGCAGAAATATCCGGTGTGTTGTGGATTTCTCAATCCCAGATCTTGCTACAGCCTCTGTGTTTGTTTGTGTTTTTTGGCTTTATGTATGGACTTGAGGGTGTTGAATGCATTTTAGCATGTAACATTTTGTTTGTTACCGGCACACGCTGATTGGTTCCACATGGAGACAATTGTCCACGCATTCGAGTTTTCTCAGCAGAACAATTCAGAATCCAGAGAAAACATGCCATTTCTGTTTGTAAACATGGCATTTTATCCACTTGCTGGACAGAAAGATTGTGCTTTTCTCCAAAACCACTTTGACGGTGATTTTTTGGTTCAATTTCACCCAAATGCCACAACACTTTGTCGGGATATGCCTGGAGGAAAGCAGAAATATCCGGTGTGTTGTGGCTATCTCAATCACAGATCTTGTTACAGCCTCTGTGTTTGTTTGTGTTTGTGGGCTCTATGTACAGACTTGAGGGTGTTGAATGCATTTTAGCATGTTACATTTTGTTTGTTACTGGCAAACCCTGATTGGTTCCACATGGAGACAATTGTCCACGCATTCGAGTTTTCTCAGCAGTACAATTCAGAATCCTGAGAAAACATGCCATATCTGTTTGTAAACATGGCATTGGATCCACTTGCTGGACAGAAAGATTGTGCTTTTCTCCAAAACCACTTTGACGGTGATTTTTTGGTACAATTTCACCCAAATTCCACAACACTTTGTCCGGATACGCCTGGAGGAAAGCAGAAATATCCAGTGTGTTGTGTCTATACCAATCCCAGATATTGATACAGCCTTTGTGTTTCTTTGTTTTTTCTTGGCTTTATCTATGGACTGAGGGTGTTGAATGCATTGTCTCATGCAATATTTTGTTTTCTGACGGCAAATGCTAATGGGTTCCACATGGAGTCAATTCGTCCACGCATTTGTGTTTTCTCAGCAGTACAATTCCGAATCCTGAGAAAACATGCCATTTCTGTTTGTAAACATGGCATTGGATCCACTTGCCGGACAGAAAGATTGTGCTTTTCTCCAAAACCACTTTGACGGTGATTTTTTGGTTCAATTTCACCCAAATTCCACAACACTTTGTCGGGATATGCCTGGAGGAAAGCAGAAATATCCGGTGTGTTGTGGCTATCTCAATCCCAGATCTTGCTACAGCCTCTGTGTGTGTTTGTGTTTGTGGGCTTTATGTATGGACTTGAGGGTGTTGAATGCATTTTAGCATGTAACATTTTGTTTGTTACCGGCACACGCTGATTGGTTCCACATGGAGACAATTGTCCACGCATTCGAGTTTTCTCAGCAGAACAATTCAGAATCCAGAGAAAACATGCCATTTCTGTTTGTAAACATGGCATTTTATCCACTTGCCGGACAGAAAGATTGTGCTTTTCTCCAAAACCACTTTGATGGTGATTTTTTGGTTCAATTTCACCCAAATTCCACAACACTTTGTCGGATATGCCTGGAGGAAAGCAGAAATATCCGGTGTGTTGTGTCTATCTCAATCCCAGATCTTGCTACAGCCTCTGTGTTTGTTTGTGATTGTGGGCTTTATCTACGGATTTGAGGGTGTTGAATGCATTTTAGCATGTAACATTTTGTTTTCTGCTGGAAAACACTAATTGTCCACATGGAGTCAATCCCTCCACACATTCGAGTTTTCTGGGCAGAACAATTCAGAATCCCGAGAAAACATGCTATTTCTATTTGTTACCATGGCACTGGATGCAATTGCTGAACAGTAAGATTGTGCTTTTCTCCAAAACCACTTTGACGGTAATTTTTTGGTTCAATTTCACCCAAATTCCACAACACTTTGTCGGGATATGCCTGGAGGAAAGCAGAAATATCCGGTGTGTTGTGTCTATCTCAATCCCAGATCTTGCTACAGCCTCTGTGTTTGTTTGTGTTTGTGGGCTTTATCTACGGACTTGAGGGTGTTGAATGCATTTTAGCATGTAACATTTTGTTTGTTACCGGCAAACGCTGATTGGTTCCACATGGAGACAATTGTCCACGCATTCGAGTTTTCTCAGCAGAACAATTCAGAATCCAGAGAAAACATGCCATTTCTGTTTGTAAACATGGCATTGGATCCACTTGCCGGACAGAAAGATTGTGCTTTTCTCCAAAACCACTTTGACGGTGATTTTTTGGTGAAATTTCACCCGAATGCCACAACAGTTTTTCGTATATATGCCTGGAGTAAAGCAGAAATATCCAGTGTGTTGTGGCTATCTCAATCGCAGATCTTGCTACAGCCTCTGTGTGTGTTTGTGTTTTCTGGGCTTCATCTATGGACTTGAGGGTTTTGAATGCATTTTAGCGTGTAACATTTTATTTTCTGCTGGCAAACGCTAATTGGTTCCAAATACAGTCAATCACTCCACACATTCGAGTTTTCTGGGCAGAACAATTCAGAATCCCGAGAAAACATGCTATTTCTATTTGTTACCATGACACTGGATGCATTTGCTGTACAGAAAGATTGTGCTTTTCTCCAAAACCACTTTGACGGTGATTTTTTGGTTCAATTTCAGCCGAATGCCACAACACTTTGTCGGGATACGCCTGGAGGAAAGCAGAAATATCCAGTGTGTTGTGGCTTTCTCAATCCCAGATCTTGCTACAGCCTCTGTGTTTGTTTGTGTTTTTTGGCTTTATGTAGGGACTTGATGGTTTTGAATGTATTTTAGCATGTAACACTTTGGTTTCTGCCGGCAAACGCTAATTGGTTCCACATGGAGTCAATCCCTCCACACATTCGTGTTTTCTGGGCAGAACAATTCAGAATCCCGAGAAAACATGCTATTTCTATTTGTTACCATAGCACTGGATGCATTTGCCGAACAGAAAGGTTGTGCTTTTCTCCAAAACCACTTTGACGGTGATTTTTTGGTTCAATTTCACCCAAATGCCACAACACTTTGTCCGGATACGCCTGGAGGAAAGCAGAAATATCCAGTGTGTTGTGTCTATATCAATCCCAGATATTGATACAGCCTTTGTGTTTGTTTGTTTTCTCTTGGCTTTATCTATGGACTGAGGGTGTTGAATGCATTGTCTCATGTAATATTTTGTTTTCTGATGGCAAATGCTAATTGGTTCCACATGGAGTCAATTCGTCCACGCATTTGTGTTTCCTTGGCAGGACAATTCCGAATCCTGAGAAAACATGCCATTTCTGTTTGTAAACATGGCATTGGATCCACTTGCCGGACAGAAAGATTGTGCTTTTCTCCAAAACCACTTTGACGGTGATTTTTTGGTTCAATTTCACCCAAATGCCACAACACTTTGTCGGGATATGCCGGGAGGAAAGCAGAAATATCCGGTGTGTTGTGGATTTCTCAATCCCAGATCTTGCTACAGCCTCTGTGTTTGTTTGTGTTTTTTGGCTTTATGTATGGACTTGATGGTTTTGAATGCATTTTAGCATGTAACACTTTGTTTTCTGCCGGAAATTGCTAATGGGTTGCACATGGAGTCAATTCGTCCACGCATTTGTGTTTTCTCGGCAGTACAATTCAGAATCCTGAGAAAACATGCCATTTCTGTTTGTAAACATGGCATTGGATCCACTTGACGGACAGAAAGATTGTGCTTTTCTCCAAAACCACTTTGACGGTGATTTTTTGGTTCAATTTCACCCGAATGCCACAACACTTTGTCGGGATACGCCTGGAGGAAAGCAGAAATATCCGGTGTGTTGTGGATTTCTCAATCCCAGATCTTGCTACAGCCTCTGTGTTTGTTTGTGTTTTTTGGCTTTATGTATGGACTTGAGGGTGTTGAATGCATTTTAGCATGTAACATTTTGTTTGTTACCGGCACACGCTGATTGGTTCCACATGGAGACAATTGTCCACGCATTCGAGTTTTCTCAGCAGAACAATTCAGAATCCAGAGAAAACATGCCATTTCTGTTTGTAAACATGGCATTTTATCCACTTGCTGGACAGAAAGATTGTGCTTTTCTCCAAAACCACTTTGACGGTGATTTTTTGGTTCAATTTCACCCAAATGCCACAACACTTTGTCGGGATATGCCTGGAGGAAAGCAGAAATATCCGGTGTGTTGTGGCTATCTCAATCACAGATCTTGTTACAGCCTCTGTGTTTGTTTGTGTTTGTGGGCTCTATGTACAGACTTGAGGGTGTTGAATGCATTTTAGCATGTTACATTTTGTTTGTTACTGGCAAACCCTGATTGGTTCCACATGGAGACAATTGTCCACGCATTCGAGTTTTCTCAGCAGTACAATTCAGAATCCTGAGAAAACATGCCATATCTGTTTGTAAACATGGCATTGGATCCACTTGCTGGACAGAAAGATTGTGCTTTTCTCCAAAACCACTTTGACGGTGATTTTTTGGTACAATTTCACCCAAATTCCACAACACTTTGTCCGGATACGCCTGGAGGAAAGCAGAAATATCCAGTGTGTTGTGTCTATACCAATCCCAGATATTGATACAGCCTTTGTGTTTCTTTGTTTTTTCTTGGCTTTATCTATGGACTGAGGGTGTTGAATGCATTGTCTCATGCAATATTTTGTTTTCTGACGGCAAATGCTAATGGGTTCCACATGGAGTCAATTCGTCCACGCATTTGTGTTTTCTCAGCAGTACAATTCCGAATCCTGAGAAAACATGCCATTTCTGTTTGTAAACATGGCATTGGATCCACTTGCCGGACAGAAAGATTGTGCTTTTCTCCAAAACCACTTTGACGGTGATTTTTTGGTTCAATTTCACCCAAATTCCACAACACTTTGTCGGGATATGCCTGGAGGAAAGCAGAAATATCCGGTGTGTTGTGGCTATCTCAATCCCAGATCTTGCTACAGCCTCTGTGTGTGTTTGTGTTTGTGGGCTTTATGTATGGACTTGAGGGTGTTGAATGCATTTTAGCATGTAACATTTTGTTTGTTACCGGCACACGCTGATTGGTTCCACATGGAGACAATTGTCCACGCATTCGAGTTTTCTCAGCAGAACAATTCAGAATCCAGAGAAAACATGCCATTTCTGTTTGTAAACATGGCATTTTATCCACTTGCCGGACAGAAAGATTGTGCTTTTCTCCAAAACCACTTTGATGGTGATTTTTTGGTTCAATTTCACCCAAATTCCACAACACTTTGTCGGATATGCCTGGAGGAAAGCAGAAATATCCGGTGTGTTGTGTCTATCTCAATCCCAGATCTTGCTACAGCCTCTGTGTTTGTTTGTGATTGTGGGCTTTATCTACGGATTTGAGGGTGTTGAATGCATTTTAGCATGTAACATTTTGTTTTCTGCTGGAAAACACTAATTGTCCACATGGAGTCAATCCCTCCACACATTCGAGTTTTCTGGGCAGAACAATTCAGAATCCCGAGAAAACATGCTATTTCTATTTGTTACCATGGCACTGGATGCAATTGCTGAACAGTAAGATTGTGCTTTTCTCCAAAACCACTTTGACGGTAATTTTTTGGTTCAATTTCACCCAAATTCCACAACACTTTGTCGGGATATGCCTGGAGGAAAGCAGAAATATCCGGTGTGTTGTGTCTATCTCAATCCCAGATCTTGCTACAGCCTCTGTGTTTGTTTGTGTTTGTGGGCTTTATCTACGGACTTGAGGGTGTTGAATGCATTTTAGCATGTAACATTTTGTTTGTTACCGGCAAACGCTGATTGGTTCCACATGGAGACAATTGTCCACGCATTCGAGTTTTCTCAGCAGAACAATTCAGAATCCAGAGAAAACATGCCATTTCTGTTTGTAAACATGGCATTGGATCCACTTGCCGGACAGAAAGATTGTGCTTTTCTCCAAAACCACTTTGACGGTGATTTTTTGGTGAAATTTCACCCGAATGCCACAACAGTTTTTCGTATATATGCCTGGAGTAAAGCAGAAATATCCAGTGTGTTGTGGCTATCTCAATCGCAGATCTTGCTACAGCCTCTGTGTGTGTTTGTGTTTTCTGGGCTTCATCTATGGACTTGAGGGTTTTGAATGCATTTTAGCGTGTAACATTTTATTTTCTGCTGGCAAACGCTAATTGGTTCCAAATACAGTCAATCACTCCACACATTCGAGTTTTCTGGGCAGAACAATTCAGAATCCCGAGAAAACATGCTATTTCTATTTGTTACCATGACACTGGATGCATTTGCTGTACAGAAAGATTGTGCTTTTCTCCAAAACCACTTTGACGGTGATTTTTTGGTTCAATTTCAGCCGAATGCCACAACACTTTGTCGGGATACGCCTGGAGGAAAGCAGAAATATCCAGTGTGTTGTGGCTTTCTCAATCCCAGATCTTGCTACAGCCTCTGTGTTTGTTTGTGTTTTTTGGCTTTATGTAGGGACTTGATGGTTTTGAATGTATTTTAGCATGTAACACTTTGGTTTCTGCCGGCAAACGCTAATTGGTTCCACATGGAGTCAATCCCTCCACACATTCGTGTTTTCTGGGCAGAACAATTCAGAATCCCGAGAAAACATGCTATTTCTATTTGTTACCATAGCACTGGATGCATTTGCCGAACAGAAAGGTTGTGCTTTTCTCCAAAACCACTTTGACGGTGATTTTTTGGTTCAATTTCACCCAAATGCCACAACACTTTGTCCGGATACGCCTGGAGGAAAGCAGAAATATCCAGTGTGTTGTGTCTATATCAATCCCAGATATTGATACAGCCTTTGTGTTTGTTTGTTTTCTCTTGGCTTTATCTATGGACTGAGGGTGTTGAATGCATTGTCTCATGTAATATTTTGTTTTCTGATGGCAAATGCTAATTGGTTCCACATGGAGTCAATTCGTCCACGCATTTGTGTTTCCTTGGCAGGACAATTCCGAATCCTGAGAAAACATGCCATTTCTGTTTGTAAACATGGCATTGGATCCACTTGCCGGACAGAAAGATTGTGCTTTTCTCCAAAACCACTTTGACGGTGATTTTTTGGTTCAATTTCACCCAAATGCCACAACACTTTGTCGGGATATGCCGGGAGGAAAGCAGAAATATCCGGTGTGTTGTGGCTATCTCAATCCCAGATCTTGTTACAGCCTCTGTGTTTGTTTGTGTTTGTGGGCTTTATCTACGGACTTGAGGGTGTTGAATGCATTTTAGCATGCAACATTTTGTTTGTTAACGGCAAACGCTGATTGGTTCCACATGGAGACAATTGTCCACGCATTCGAGTTTTCTCAGCAGAACAATTCAGAATCCAGAGAAAACATGCCATTTCTGTTTGTAAACATGGCATTGGATCCACTTGCTGGACATTGTGTATGGTCTTTACGGTTTTGAGTGAAGTTTAGCATGCAATTTTTGCTTTTCTGCCGGCAAACACAAATTGGTTGCACATGGACTAAAATCCTCCACACATTCAAGTTTTCTAGGCAGAAAGCTTCAGAAATCTAAGCAAACATGTTTGTAAACATGACATTGGATCCACAAGCCAAAGAGAAAGTTTGTGCTTTTCCCAAAACAACTTTGATGATGATTTTTGGGTTAAATTTCACCCAAATTCCACATTTTGTGTGGATATGCCTGGAGGAAAGCAGAAATATCTGGTGAGTTGTGGCTATGTCAATCTCAAATCTTGCTACAGCCTCTGCATTTGTTTTTGTATTCTGGGCATTATCTAGTAACATTAGGTTTTGATTGAATTTTACCATGTAACTTTTTGTTTTCTTCCCTCAAAAGCTAACTGTTTCCACATGGAGTCAAATCGTCCACACATTTTGCAAACAAGACATGGGATCTACTTGCTGAAGAGAAAGATTGTGCTTTTCTCCAAAACAATTTTGATGGTGATTTTTTGATTAAATTTCAACCTAATATTTGTCTGTGTAAACATGACATTGGATCCACTTGCTGGACAGAAAGATTTGCTTTTCTCCAACACCACTTTGACGGTGATTTTTTGGTTCAATTTCACCTGAGTTCCACAACACTTTGTCCAGATATACCTGGATGTAAGCAGAAATATCTGGTGTGTTGTGGCTATCTCAACCCTAGATCTTGCTACAGCCTCTGTGTTTGTTTTTGTTTTCTGGACTTTATCTACGGACTTTATGGTTTTGAATGCAGTTTAGCATGTAACCTTTTTGTTTTCTGCTGGCAAATGCTGATTGCTTGCACATGAAGTCAAATCCTCCACACATTCGAGTTTTCCTGGCAGAAAAGTTCAAAAATCTGAGTAAATATGATATTTTTATTTGTAAACATGACAATGGTTCCACTTGTGAAAGAGAAAGATTATGCTTTTCTCCAAAACCACTTTGACGGTGATTTTTTCGTTAATTTTCACCTGAATTCCACACCACCTTGTCCGGCTATGCCTAGATGAAAGCAGAAATATCTGGTGTGTTGTGGCTATCTCAATCTGAAAATCTTGCTATAGCCTCTGTTTTTTTTTTGTTTTGTTTTGTTTGTTTTTTCTTTTTTTTTCTGGACATTATCTTCCGACTTTATGGGTTTGACAGAATTTTAGCATGTAAGTTTTGGTTTTCTGCTGGCAAACTCTAATTGGTTCCACATGGAGTCAAATCCTCCACACATTTGAGTTTTCTAGGCAGAAAACTTCAGAGATCCGAGAAACCATGGTATATGTCTTTGTAAACATTACATTGCATCCACTTACAAAAAAGAAAATTTGTAATTTCCTCCAAAACCATGTTGATGGTGATTTTTTGCTTAGATTTCACCCAAATTCCACACCTTGTCCGGATATGCATGGATGAATGCAGAAATATCTGGTCTGTTGTGGATACATCCCATATCTTGCTACAGCCTCTGTGTTTGTTTGTGTTTTCTGGACATTATCTACCGACTTTACAGTTTTGAGAGAATATTAGCATGTAACCTTTGGTTTTCTGCTAGGAAAAGCTAATTGGTTCCACATGGATTCAAATTCTCTGTACATTCAAGTTTTCCTAGCAGAAAGCTTCAGAAACCTGAGTAAGGATGATATTTTGTTTGTACACATGACATTGGATCTACTTGCTGAAGAGAAAGATTGTGCTTTTCCCAAAACCACTTTGATGATGATTTTTGGGTTAAATTTCACCTGAATTCCACAACAGTTTGTCTGGATATGCCTGGAGGAAAGCAGAAATATCTGTTGAGTTGTGGCTATGTCAATCCTAGGTCTTGCTACAACCATTGCATTTGTATGTGTGTTCTGGACATTATATAGGGACATTAGGTTTTGAGTGAATTTTATCATGTAACTTTTTGTTTTCTGCCTGCAACACTAATTGATTCCACATGGAGTAACATCCTCCACACATTCAAGTTCTCCTGGCAGAAAGCTTCAGAAACCTGAGGAAACATGATATTTGTGTTCGTAAAGATGTCAGTGGTTCCACTTGCCTAAGAGAAAGATTGTGCTTTTCTCCAAAACAACTGTGATGGTGATTTTTTGGTTAAATTTCACCCAAATTCCACACCACTTTGTCCGGATATGCCTGGAGGAATGCAGAAATATCTGGTGTGTTGTGGCTATCTCAATCCAAGATCTGGTTACTGGTTACTGACTTAAAACCTATGTGAAACTGGTATCAATTATAAGCTAGTATCAATAATCTAGTATCAGTAAACTAGTATCAATTATAATATTGACAATACCAGTTACAATCTTAACAATTCCAATTATAATCTTGACATTAATCCAGGTATTGATTTTAATCATACGTAGAACATAGACAAATTACATTTTTTATCATTAATCTATGTTTAGTCTATCTGCTTCCAAGCTTGAGCGATCCTGCTAGGGGGTTTCTGTGCTCTGCCAAGTGTGATGTAGTGGACTGCTATTATTCAACTGTTTTAGATCATAGTTTCAGAGCAGAATCTCATGGTGTGTGGGGGGGCACCTTTCCAGAATGGAGTCTCAAGTGCTCCAAACTGGAGTCCCTACTGTTAAGGTGTTACTTCAAGATATTAACCCTTTATCAGTTATATAGTTTGCAAATATTTTCTACCACTCTTCACTTTGCTTAGTGTTTCCTTTGCAGCACAAATCTTCTAAGCCTGATGTAATCCCTTTTGTCTCTTTCTGCTTTCATTGCCTGTGCTTCTGGGGTCTTTTCCAAGAAGTCTTTCCTATGCCAATATCTTGCAGAGTTTTCCCAATGTTTTCCTCTAGTAATATGTTGATATCAGGTCAGATTTAGATTCATGATCAGTTGTGAGTTGATTTTTGTATGGGTGTAAGTACAGGTTTTGTTTCATATGTCTGCATGTTGAGATCCAATTTTCCCAACACTATTTGTTGAAGAGACTGTCCTTTCTCCAGGGATTGATTTTAGCTGGTTTGTCAAAGACTAGTTGGTTGTAGCTGCATGGATTAATTTTTTTGGTTTATATTTTGTTTCATTGGTATACATGTCTTTTTTTCTTCCAGTCCCAGGCTATTTTGTTTGTAACTGCCCTGTAGTATGTCTTGAAATCTGGTCTTCTGATACTTCCAATTTTTTCTTGTTTAATGTTGCTTTAGTTATTTGGGGGTCTCTTGTGTTTCTACACAAATTTTAGCATTCTTTTTTCTAGATCTGAGAATGTTCTTGGAGTTTTGATTGGGATCTCATTGAATCTATAAATCACCTTGGGTAGTATAAACATTTTGATGATATTAATTTTTCCAGTGCACAAACATGAAATATTTTTCCATTTTTTTGTGTGTTCTTCTATTTCTTCCTTTAATGTTTTGTAATTTTCATTGTTAAAATCTTTCAAATTCTTAGTTACATTTATTCCAAGGTATTTAATTTTTTAGTAGGTATTATGGTTGGTATTGTGCTTACAAGTTCTTAGCCTGGACTCATCATATACAAATATATTTAGCTTATCCAATTCCCAAAGGATTCAAAGTTCACTTTTTTGGTACATTATAAAAATTGTAAAAGGAGTTGTTAATTATCCATCCCAGATAATAATTCCTGTCAGATCATTCATAGAAAGATACAATTATAAATGTGGATGTTAATTATAAGTGTAGGTGTTGATGAATCCACCATAGTTTACTGTGGTATTTTTGGTTAAATTTTAAATCATTCCTGATTGCAAACTGATGAGTATCATAACATTTGTGGCAGTGAAGTGTGTTCATAACTTACATTCCTACTTTCTCTGAATTCTGAATGATTCAAGCTGGACATGGAAAGAAGTCAAAATGTAAGCTTTCTAGCCCACAGAGTTGTTGGTCTTGGTGCTTAGCAACAAAGATTCCCTTCCATTGCCCTAGTACATTACATTGCATCCTTACCTAGTCACTTACAGAGTATAGGTTTTTTGCTAAATTTACAGTATAAAACAGGGCAGACAAGAACTCATGTTCTCTCATAGGCATCCTAGAAAAGTGCTAAATAAAGAAAAGGGGGGGGTGGTAGCTCATTGCCTCTTTCCAATATCTCCATTCATGCAAGTCATTCATAAATCCCACATAGAGGAACAAGTGAGCAGGGGTCAGGAGCAGTGCTCTAATGATAAGGAATTTTACTTTGTGGAGGGGGTTGTATCCTTGTCAGCCTACATTCAAAAAAGATACTCTGTCCCAGGAAAACAAGAAGACTAGGAAAGTCAGCATAACCAAATTATTTCTTTTAATTTTAAAGACTCTCTTGTGTCCAACTGTGGTCACTATGTTAAAAGGAATATTTAGAAGAACGTGAAAATTTTGAATGTTGAGCAAGGAGTTGCTCTCCTATGACACGGGTGAATCTATTGTAAGAACAATATGCATGAGTACATTCTTATAGAATATTTCAGCAGTGGTTTTTGATTTCTTACAGATTTGAGTTTTATAAAATGATGCCAAGTCATAATATTTACTTGTTTACTCAAGAGACACAAATATTTTCCTTTAAAGTGAAGAAACAAATTGTAAATGTTGAGAAGCAATTAATTCTAGTATGTGGTAATTTGCAGTAACCAGTAAGGATGGCTAAAATACAAATTTAAAATGCAAACCAAGAAGTGAAAAATGTTTTTGTTACTTTAAAAATGAACATTACAAATTCTCTCCTTAAAATATATTTCACCAGTGACGTGGCTCACAAGGCTAATCCTCTGCCTGCAGTGCTGGCACCCCAGGTTCTAGTCCCAGTTGGGGTGCTGGTTCTGTCCTGGTTGTTCCTCTTCCAGTCCATCTCTCTGCTGTGGCCCAGGACAGCAGTGGAGGATGTCCCAAGTGCTTGGGCCCTGCACCCACATGGGATATTGGGAGGCCATGGTGGCCATTTGGGAGGTGAACCAATGGAAGGAAGACCTTTCTCTCTGTCTCTCTCTCTCACTGTCTAACTCTGCCTGGCAATAAATAAATAAATAAATAAATAAATAAATAATGCTTTGTACACTCTCAGTTCTTATTCTGAAGATGTTAAAGTGTATCACATTTTTATTGAGAAGCAAAGAAAAATGTTTCATTTTAGAATATTAAAAACATACAATTTTAAATTTTGCTGAACAGTTTGTAATAGTTGAATTTGTATTTTTAGGCATAAATATGTTTTATTCTTGATGTATTATGACAGATATATTATTTTAATGGTAGTGGAATGTATGAGATAAATGATCCAACAGATTTTTTTCATTAGATCAAACTTTCCATGGGGTACCTAAACTTAGAATGAGTTTGATATCACAACACTATTTACATTCTCTGTAAGAAAAATAAAGGATATTTGTCAATAGATTTCAAATCACAGAATGAGATAGTCCAATTATTTTTGGTTCTCAGTGATGTATTGCTGTGTTTTATAACACCATGCATTCATGAAAAATAGATATTTATTAAAAAGTTCACATTTGTACCAATTTTTTTTCTGTAGGTCTAAAATTTTTCTAAAGGTCAATCTTTCTGTAAAAAGTTCATATGTGTTGCCTGATGTAATCAATTTTTTTCTAGATTTATTTTTATTTATTTGAAAGACAGAGTTACATAGACAGGTAGAGACAGAGAGAAAAGTCTTCAATCTGCTGGTTCACTTCCCAATTGGCTGCAAAAGTCAGAGCTGAGCTGATCTGAAGCCCAGAGCTGGGTGCTTTTCTCAGGTCTCCCACATGGGTGCAGGGGCCCAAGGACTTGAGCCATCCTCTGATGCTTTCCCAGGTGCATTAACAAGGAGCCAGGTCAGAATTGGAGCAACTGGGACTCAAACCAGCACCCATATGGGATGCTGGGACCATAGGCTGGGGTTTTAACATGCTGTGCCACAGCACTGGCCCCTGAATTCAATTTCTAAAGTGTATACACTGACAAGAAGAATTACACAAAGTACACTCATCTAACAAGGCATATCTTTGCTAAATTTAAAGACAATGGCTTTACCTGCTACACCTAATGCTAGGCTTAACTATTTGGTTTGGAGCAATACTCATCTTCAGTTTTCATAGGTTTTATCAGAAAGTATTTGATAGTAAATCCTTTTAGTGAATATATGAAATAGATCAAACATTGAATTTGTGAAAAAAAATGCTGCCATTCAGATCATGCCAAGTCTAAGGCTTTGCCACTTCATGATTATAGATCCTTGGGCAAACCAGTTACTTACCTCTTCATGCCTCAGTTGCATTTTCTTTAAAGTTAAGATAACAGGAGCTACCTCCATTTTTCTGGAAACATAAAATTCTGGAAACATCACCTGGTATAAAATAAATGTTAGCAATTATTATTATTATCTATTCACATTTTCCTAAATAAAGGTATTTAAATATCTGTGCCTTTATGCTTAATGTTGTAGTGTACACATTTAGATACAACTCAAAATTTATTTGAAATTATATACATTCAAATTTTGTAAAACTTCATGTTTTGCTTGACATTGTAACTCAAACTGGATTCAATTCATTTTAATTTGATGAGTGAGCCATTTCTTATCTAATTCCCTAGATAATATAACTTATTCACTCATTTGTGCTTTGTGATGATACCTGCCTCTTTTTCAATACAGTAACTAAACTGCATCATTTTAGGTCAAAAATAAATCAATAGAGTAAATTGGTATTTAAAGAAAGGGACTATTCTTTGACAGTAATCTTAAACTAGCATATTGATGCACTTTGGTAAATGCATTGGAGACTTGCTAATTGTGTATGTGCATTTATGAATGTATGTAGGTTACATGGATGTGTGTGTGTGTATGTGTATGTGTGCTCAATTTAAAGCTACACTAAAATTGTAGCATTATACTAAGAAATAATTCTAGAAAATCATGGTTTGCAATAATTTTTGCTCTTTGGAGATTATGATGTTTAGATGATGCCTAAAATGTTCCTGTGAATTGCCGGCGCCGCGGCTCACTAGGCTAATCCTCCACCTAGCGGCGCCGGCACACCGGGTTCTAGTCCCGGTCGGGGCGCTGGATTCTGTCCCGGTTGCCCCTCTTCCAGGCCAGCTCTCTGCTGTGGCCAGGGAGTGCAGTGGAGGATGGCCCAGGTGCTTGGGCCCTGCACCCCATGGGAGACCAGGAAAAGCACCTGGCTCCTTGCTCCTGCCATCGGATCAGCGCGGTGTGCCGGCCGCAGCGCGCTGGCCACAGCAGCCATTGGAGGGTGAACCAACGGCAAAGGAAGACCTTTCTCTCTGTCTCTCTCTCTCACTGTCCACTCTGCCTGTCAAAAAAAGCAAAAACAAAAACAAAAACAAAAAAAAAAGTTCCTGTGAATTTTTTTTAGAATTCTAGTAATATACAACACTGAAATTCATACAGAAGGGGAAAATGGTTGGGTTCAAAGATATCATTAGACTATAGAACCAATCAGCCATAATTCAGGGCCCCAAATTAAACTACTTGTATGAGAAAATTTAAGTAGTTGTATTGATGTCACATATTGTTTGCAAACAAAGATATCTTATTTGAAAGCCAGATTTACAGAGAGAGAAGAGGCAGAAAGGAGAGAGAGAGGTCTTCCATCTGCTGGTTCCCTCCCCAATTGGCTGCAATGACTAGAGCTGCACTGACCCAAAGCCAGGAGCCAGGAGCTTCTTCTGGGTCCTCCATGTGAGTTCTGGGGCCCATGGACTTGGACCATCTTCCAGTGCTTTCCCAGGCCTTAGCAGAGAGCTGGCTCAGAAGTGGAGCAGCCGAGACTCGAACCAGCATCCATTTGGGATGCTAGCAGTGCCAGGCTGCAGCTTTACCCGCTATGCCACAGTGCCAACCCCAAATGTATCTTAATATAACTGTATTTGATAAACACATAACATTAGTGTTGAAAGAATAAATACTTACAAACCTCAATGAAGGCAATTTGTCATTAGGTAACAAAACCATGAAATACTATTCAATTTATTTCTAGTCCAGATATTTTTTATAAAGAAATTTTAAGCAGAATTATATTGATGCCAAAATATTCACAATAGAATGATTCCCAAAAGTGCAAACATATGGTAATCATTTACATTGGATGATGCTTGATAAAATTCATCCATAAATTTAATGTAGTCTATCATTTAATAAATCCTTTAAATTAATTGAATTAGTTGAGGATATGCTTTGAATAGTGTCTATAAAAAGTGTAGGGCAATAATTTATACTGACAATCATTTAATGTGTAGAAATCAATGCCCATAATGTTAATTGCATGATAGAATTATAGATTTTCTTGAAACTTTCAATATTCTTGTTTTCCATGCTGCCTTGTTTTACAATGAGAAAAACATTTAAAAAATTACTTGAGAGGGAGAGACTGTAGCAGAGCTCTCATCTGTTGGTTCACTTCTCAAACACCAACAATGTAGATCTGAGTCAGCCTAAAGCTAGGAGCTGGAACTGAATGCAAGGCTCCCACATGAGTGGGGAACCCTACTACCTGACCAGTCAGCACTGCCTCTCAGGGTCTGTGCTGGCAGGAGAGTGGAGTAAGCATCCAGAGCCAAGATGTGAAGCCAAGTTCTCCAACATGGGACACTGTTCCTAAATGGCATCTTTTTAAAAAAGATTTATTCCTTTATTTAGGAGGCAGAGAGAGGCAGAGAGAGAGAGAGAGAGAGAGAGAGAGAGAGAGAGAGAGAGAGAGAGAGGTCTTCCATCCTCAGGGTTTTTCTCCAAATAGCTGCAATGGCCAGAACTGGGCCAATCAAATGCCAGGAGCCAGGAGCTTCCTTCAGGTCTCCCATGTGGATGCAGGGGCCCAAATCCTTGTGCCATCTTCAACTACTTTCCCAGGCCTTAAGCAGATGGCTGGATCAGAAGAGGAGCAATCAGGACATAAACTGACACCCATATGGGTTGTCAGGGCTGCAGGTGAAGGCTTAACCTACTAAACTGTAGCACCATCCCCCCAAAATGTCATCTTAACTGCTAAGCACGATGCCCTCCCAATGTTATCTTCATTAGAAAAAAAGGTATACCTGCATCCTTTTTGTAAGTTTGACTGTGAGTTGAACTATAGGAACTAGTTGTCTCCCTCCCTCAGGCTGGGCTGGTTGTCTAGAACACTCTGGGTCACCACTGACCCCAGGCCTCTTGGGTAGACCCCCTCATGCAGCACAGTCCCCTAGCCCATGGTGGGGCATGAGTGGAGAGGGGTGGTGAGGACCAGGGCAGCACTAAATCAGGTGACTGTGGAATTACTCTGGGCAAGGCTGGTGGATCACACTGCTGCTGGTGATTGGGAGCACAGACCACTGATGCAGATTCTCATGGTTGGGAAGCAGCAGCTCAGTGGCCAGTGCCTCACACACACATTCCACTGGTGGGCTGGCTGCAGGCTCTGCCTGTGCCCACAGAATAGAGCAGGTGGAGCAACTACCTGAATGAGGAGAGGGTAGATGGCACGCAGCATAGTCATAAGTAATGGAGGAAACAATTTCTCAAAGGTCAGAAGAGTTTGAATTTCTGGAGCAAAACTGCAAAGTACTTTTAAGACACTCAAAGTCAGTGACTTGCAACTGGGTGTCTGATTTTACAAAATTCCTTGAAAACAGACCCATTGCATAAGTATCTGACACATCAGAGGGAGAGAATCTGACTCTGAGGACATCCTATTTTCATTTCCACATTTTGTTGACTCTATCTTACAGCCACTCAGAATTTGAACCCTATTGTCAATCTGATTGCACCATCTACTTCAAGTAAAATACCTCAAGTCATTTTCCAATCCAGTGAAGCTGCACATTGCTGCACCATTCAGAGGAAGAAAACATCCCAATGTCTCTCCTCCAAGTTGCCCAAGGCTCATGCAGTCAGTGTGTTGCATCCTGCAGCTGATGCCCACCTTTGTAGCCACCAATCCTGCCAGTAAATGCAGCCAGCATCTCCAAGTGTTAAGGACAACCCCTTTTAAAGAATCCACCTAAATGTAACACTGCAAGGGGAAAACATACCTTGTGCAGCTGGGTCACCAAACAGAGATGTGAGTGAAAATGTGGCAGAAGTTGATGAAAAAGAGGGTGCTCACTTTCACTTTTCTGTGCCTACCTCAGAGACAGTCGTGTATGGATATCAGCTGGCCCATGTCCTCAGGACAAAAGCTGATGATGGATTCTCAGGTGCCCAAAGCAGCTGTCATATCTCTTGTACCTCAGTGCTTTTTACAAAGCCCATAGATGCCAATGGTGAGCTCAGATGATACCAGGCTCTCCCATTGCCTCCATTCCTGGGTTTTCCCATTTAGCAGCTAAAGTCTTTTCTCAGATTGACTCTTCCAGAATAAGAAGTCCCATCTGTAGTTATCCAGGATGTGACAAGACCTACTTTAAAATTTCTCATGTGGGACAACAGCTGTGTTATCTGCAATAGCCTGCATCACCTATGGGTGCCAGTTCAAGTCCTGGCTGCTCTGTTTTGGATCCAGCTCCCTGCTAATGTACCTGGAAAAGCAGTGGAAGATAGCCCCAGTACTTGGGCCCCTGTACTCACATGGGAGACCCAGATGAAGATCCTGGCTCCTGGTTTCAGCCTGGCCCAGCCCTGACCATTGTGGCCATTTAGGAAATGAACCAGTGGATGGAAGATCTCTATCTCACTCTTGCTTTCTATAATTCTGACTTTCAAACAAATAAATAAATAAATCTTTAAAAAACTCTCATGCGATAGTCCCCAGGACAACACATACAGGAAAAAACCCTTTTAGCTGTAAGTGGAGAGGTTGTGAAAGGTGGTTTGCCCCTTCAGATGCACTGTCCATGGCCCTTCAGGCCAGGGCTTTAACCCACTGCACAACAGCGCCGGTCCCAATTTTTATCCTTTTTAAGGAATGACCATACTGTTCTCCATAACATCTGTACTAATTTGTGTTTTCACCCACCATATATGAAGGTTTTCTTTTACCATATGCTCTCTAGCATTTGTTATTTTTTATCATTTTGGCATAAAGATGATATAGTATTGTTCATGGTTTTGTGTATTTTTAAATCAGATAATTTGTTTATTAAATATTTGTTTATTTGAAAGGTGGATTTAGAGAGAGAGGGAAAGACAGAGATAGCTTTCATCTGCTGGATCACACCCCAGAGTTTCAACAGCTGAGCCTGGGGCATGTTGAAGTCAGGAGCTTCATCCAAGTCTCCCATGTGAGTGGCAAGGACCCAAGTCCTTCGTCCATCTTCTGCTGGTTTCCCAGGTATTTAGCAGTGAGCTGAATTGGAAGTGGAGATTCCTAAACTCAAAGTGGAACTCACATGATATGCTGGCCTCACAGATTGCAGCTTACCCCACTTTAGCCACAATGCCAGCCCCTCTATCAATTTAATTCCTCAAAAATAGTTCAGTAATGTTGGCATCCATCTCATTTTTTCTGTTATTATTCAACTTATTGATGTCTTATTTTTGTTCACATTATTCCTCTCAATTGCTCTACCTGAGGTGAGTAGGGCTGCTGTGTTGCTTAAATGCAGTGTATGCTTTAGATTACTCATTTACTGAGTGCATGTCATTCACATAGCACTTCATTGAAGTTCTACTATGTCCCAAATCCTCTTCTAGGCACAGAATTCAGACCACTTTTCTCTTAGGCCTAGATCTTGCCTTTAACATACTACTTGGAATTTAGTAGCTCATGAAATCTGCAGACTGCATAAATGAATGAATATTTTGAGGTCTGTGCTTTCATGGAGGAACTTCATAAGAGACAGAAGGAATAAAATAAATCAAAAGTATCCACAGTATATAGAGTGTATACTATTTTACAAGTCACAGAGAAGAGGAAGAAGAAGGAAAGTAGTGAGACTAGAAAGTTTGTGGCAAGACTAACAGGCACTGGTCAAGAACTTAATAAGCCCATTAGGAAAGCAGTAAGGTTTCTTTACCCCCCTGTAGACTCTGCTCTCCAGAGGTGAACAGGGTCCTCTAAACCCACTTGCTGCACACACAAAAACCTGAGCATTGTATTCTCCCACAGGTGTTGGAGACTGATATTGTGTTCTGATTTATATTTACATAATGGCTAGTGACCTCGGGCATATTCACATGTTTTGACCATTTACATTTCTTCTGAAAAATGTCTATTCAGATCCTTGCCTGTTTCTTCACTGTATTTTTTGGAGTTTTTCCAATTTATGTAAATGTTCTGGAAATCTGTAAACATTCAGAGTTTTAATTTTTCCTGCCATTCTGTTCGCTGTATCTACACTCTGATGTTTACTTTGTTGGGAAGAAGTATCTTAGTTTGATATACTCAAATGTCTCTGTTTTTATTTTTGTTACTATTGCTATTGGAATCTTACCCAAAAGCTATTGTCTGTTGACAATATTTAGAGTTTCCCTATGTTTACTTGGGTTTTGGTCTTATGATTAGATTTTTAATTCACTGTGAGTTCACTTTCACATAGTGTAAGAGATGTTGGAGTCTATTTTCAGGCTTCTACATATGGATAATCAAGTTCCTCTGCACCACTTGTGAAAGAGATTCTTCTTTCTCCAGGTCATTTTAGTTCCTTTGTTAAATATGAGTTGCTGGTAGAAATTTGGGTTTATTTCTATGCTACCTATTCTTGTCCATTGAACTATGTGTCTGTTATTATGTCAGTGCTAACACCTCTTCTTTTTTTTTGCAGTTTATTTATTTATTTGAAAGGCAGAGTTACAGAGAGGTAGAGGCAGAGAGAGAGAGGTCTTCCATCCACTGGTTTACTCCCCAAATGGCCACAATGGCTGGAGCTGTGTTGATCTGAATCCAAGTGTCAGGAGCCTCTAACAGGTCTCTATGCAGGTGCAGGGGCCCAAAGACGTTGGCCATTTTCTACTTTTTTCTCAGGCTATAACAGAGAGGGGTATAAGAAGTGGAGCAGCTGGGAAACATACTGGCACCCATAAGAGATGCCGGCACTGCAGACGGTGACTTTACCTGCTTTGTCATAGTGCTGACCCTTGTAATATGTCTTAAAATATGGTGTGATGTCTCCAGCTTTTTTTTTGCTTTATAATATTGCTTTAGATGTTAAGCATCTCTCATGTTTCTATATGAATTTTAGCATCATTTTTTCTAGCTCTGAGAAGAACATCGTTGGTATGTTGATTGGGATTGCATTGAATTTGCAAATTGCTTTTGGTAGTATGGACATTTTGATATTATTCTTCCCATCCACAAACACAAGTTTTCTGTGAGACTGTCAAAAAGCCTTGACAAAAATTGGACTTTATTACACAAAACTTGATCACTTTGGGGGATCATTTAAATCCATATTTTTGCACTAATATTTGATAAATAATGAAAGACTTTCTCTGAGCATTTTAGTAGGAGAAACTAAAATATTTATTTTATCAATTTCTTCAAATATTGTTTAGATGTGATATTCAAATATTGTTTAGAGCCACTGTCTGTATTCCCTCTAAATTAGGATCTTTTTGCTTTTTGCCTGTTAAACTTGCCCTTGATTCAACAACCCTTTTTAATGTAATGTAAACTGAAAATGTCATTTCATAAGCTAAAAAAATGACAAAGAAGGAAAAAGAAGGGAGGGAGGTTGAGTATATAATTATGTTCTCTGAATTCTTTCTATAAACCATATTGAATCTTTTAAAAGGTAATTAAAATTAAAACTCTAAATTGGACCATTATGACCAATATTTAAAACAAGTGATTAAAAACTGTAGATGCCTTCAATTTTGATTATCATTCTTATTTAGACTATCTGAAAGAAATCCGGTTTCTCACTTTAAAATATACCAGTGTATTAGAATTCAGTATTAAATGACTTTGTTTAAAAGTGTTATTTAATCTATTGCTTTAAGTAGTAATACTATGGCCTTTGTAAAACAAAATCCTTATCATTTTTCATAAAACAGAAAGGGCCTTTAAAACATCATCACTAAAAATATTAAGAGACCTAAATTATAACATTCTTAAAACCCAAGTGATACCATTCAAAATTTTCAAATATGCAGGGATAGTTCGTGTCAAGTAACTAAATAATTGTTAAGTGTATATATGTAATAGCTTCTATAAATTCTTTTGGCAAGGGCTGGCACTGTGGCATAGTGTGTGAGGCTGCCACCTGCAGTGCTGGTATTCCATAGGGGCATCAGTTCAAGACCTGGCTGCTCCATTCCCTATCCAGCTCTCTGCTGTGGCCTGGGAAAGCACTATAAAATGGTCCAAGTCCTTGGGCCCCTGAACCTGCATAGGAGACCAGGAAGAGGCTCCTGGCTCCTGCCTTCTAGTTGGCACAGCTCCAGCCATGGAGGCCAACTGTGGAGTGAACCAGTGAATGGAAGACCACTCTCTCTGCCTCTCCTTCTCTCTGTGTGTAATTCTGACTTTCAAATAATATAAATAAATCTTTAAAAACTTCTTTTGGCAAATAGATGAAGCTATTTGTTATACATTTCAAATAAATAGCAAACATACTAGAAAAATATATTGAATAAAATTTAAGCAACTCATAGCTATACACAGAAATTTCTCACCATAACAACATAGCAACCACTAAATTTCCAAACTTAATTTTCCACAACTTAGAATCTTTAACTCCAGAAGGAGTACTAAATTGACAGAACAGTGGCCTATGTATCAGGATACCTAATTCTAATACAGAATTATCCCTGCTACAACTTACCTATGTGACCTTGACCAATTCACTTTACTTCTCTGGGCCTTGGCATTTAGCATCCTCATGTGATAAAGGAGGCTTGGATAATATCAGTTGTACTCAAGATAGACTTCAACGATCTCTCAGTTTCCAAACAGGCACCTTAAGGGAAAGTAAAACTTTAGATCAAAGCTTACATTTTTAAATATAAATATATTTTAAACTGTTTCTACAACTAGTACAAAACAACACATTCAAATGTGTACCATGCCACTTTTCAATATTTGGGAATAATTAATGCATCATTTTAGAGCATTGTCTTGAGGCCAGCGGCGTGGTGTAGCCAGTAAAGCCACTGCATGCAGTGTGGGCATCCCATATGGTGGCCGGTTCAAGTCCCGGCTGCTCCACTTTCCATCCAGCTCTCTGCTAGAGCCTGGGAGAGCAGTAGGAAGTTGGCCCAAGTCCTTGGGCCCCTGAATCTGCATGGGAGACCCTGAAGAGGTCCTGGCTCCTGGCTTCAGATTGGCATATCTCTGACCTTTTAGGCCATCTGGGGAGTGAACCAGCAGATGGAGGACCTCTTGCTCTCTCTCTTCCTCTTGTTCACTATCTGTGTAACTCTGACTTGCGAATAAATAAATAAATCTTTAAAAAAAATCAAAAGAATATTGTCTTGCACACAGTGAACCACTAAGTACAAGATATTATTAGTAATATTAGATTGAAATATTGAAGTAAACTAGGCAATAAGCCTTAAGATGCAAATTAATACCAAGAAATATAATCTCAAATTTCTATGTTCAACAAGGTAGTCTCTTTTTCACTACTAACTTTATACTGAATAAGATATTTTGATATTTTGTTAAGAGTAAATTTATCGGGGGCCAGCGCCGTGGCTCACTTGGTTAATTCTCCACCTGTGGTGCTGGTATCCCATCTGGGCAAAGGGTTCTAGACCTGGTTGCTCCTCTTTCAGTCCAGCTCTCTGCTATGGCCTGGGAAGGCAGTGGAGGGTGGCCCAAGTGCTTGGGCCCTGCACCCGCATGGGAGACCAGGAGAAAGCACCTGACTCCTGGCTTTGGATAGGCACAGCTCCAACTGTGTTGGCCATTTGGGGAGTGAACCAACGGAAGGAAGACCTTTCTGTCTTTCTCACTGTCTATAACTCTACCTGTCAAATAAAAAAAATATCAGTTTTTCATAAAAACTGCAGTATTGAAAAGGTTCTAAAATCCCTCTAATTCTAAATGTCTGTGACTGCTAACTCATTAGCACATATTGCATTCTTTATATCTGGGTAATCATGATAATTCACTTTTAAATGATTAACAGATCTGCTTTACATATAAATGCATGCTTTACCAAAAATCATACAATAAGCAGGCTACATACTTTACTTCAAGTAAAACTGCCATATCCAGTACTACAATTGTAAATAAGACAGTTTCAATTGTTCAGCATTATCAATTATAAATTCCAATAGCGTAGCAATAGTCATAAGAATAAAGGGGCTGATGCTGTGGCATAGCAAGAAAAGCTGTGGCTTGCAGTGCCGACATCCCACATGGGTGCCAGTTCAAGTCCTGGCTACTCAAATTACTATCCAGCTTTTTAGGCAAGTAAGACTTACTATCCAGCAGTAGAGGATGACCCAGACCCTTGGGCTCCCGCACCTGCATAGGAGATCCAAAAGAAGCTACTGGCTCCTGGCTTTGGATCGGCACAGCTCCAGCCATTGTGGCCAAATCAGGAGTGAACCAGTGGTTGGAAGACTGCTCTCTCTCTTTCTCCTTCTCTGTGTGTGTAACTCTGACTTTCAAGTAAAATAAATAAATCTTTTTTAAAAAAGGACTAAATAAAAAGGAAGGTGAAGATTACAAAATTGTTTAACTTTCATTTAAGAAATATAAATTTCCAAAGTACAGCTTTTGGATTACAGTGGCTTCCCCTCCCCCATAACTTCCCTCCCACCCATAACCCTCCTATTTCCTGCTCCCTCTCCCATCCCAGAATATTACAAAATTGTATGAAGGACATTTGTACAGTATACAAATATACTGATTTCTAATGTAATATTTGAATACTTGAAGCAGGAAGGCTAAGTACTTCTTTGCCAAAATAACATGTTTTGTCCAGTGTAAAACCCATTTGCCATCCCAATACACAAAGGGATTTGGGGCAATAAGGAAAAAAGAAGTCCACACATGCAGAAATGTTAAGCAAAACAAAATAGAGAATGTATTTAGTTTCATGCAAATCACATGAGAATTAGTAGTATTCCACCAATTTCCAACAAATATTTTTAACTTTAATGAATGAATGAATTTTCAGTTACATAGCAGAAAACTTCTACCCTCTCCCATAAAACTGAAAGAGAAACTTTTCAAAAGTAAAAACTGATGAAAGAATTCTGCAATACACGTTAATGTTAAGTAGCCCAGCAGAGTTTATTTAGAAATACAAACACACACACAGAAAATAAATACATTAAAATCTTACTGAATAGTTCAGTAATAGTTCAGGATCCAATATAGTGTGCAAAAGATTCTGGATTTCCCAGTCACTTTGTATAGGAAATGATTTGCTTTGCTATGTAGCATGTAACTTTAGATTCCTGAACACCTCCACTTTGCTTCTTACCCTGAGTCCCAGCAAATACAGGAACACAGCTGTTGAATCATTCATTTTCTGGATTTGGGAATATCAAAGAATTAATGAGTATAGAAAGTTGTACAGCAGAGACCAAGAATATCCAAGGGAGGTCAGGAAAACCAATTGAACAAGTCAAAATACTATGAATGTATACTGAATGCTCTGTTTTTAATATGTCTTACTTACCTAAAAAGACATGAGGGCTATTGCTCTCTCTCTCTTAATACAACTAAGGAGAAGATATCACCAATGCTCGAGAAAAATGAATAGACAGCAGAGCTAATACAAAATCCCAAAAATCCAAAATAGAATAACTGGATATGCACTCTTTACACACATCCTGAAGTGGCAATGAAGTAGAACAAATCTAAAATTAGAAAAAATTCTTTTTTTAAAGATTTATTTATTTATTTGAAAGTCAGAGTTACACAGAGAGAGGCAGAGAAGAGAGAGGGGTCTTCCATCCACTGGTTCACTCCCCAGTTGGTTGCAATGGCCAGAGTTGCACCGATCCAAAGCCAGGAGCAAGGAGCTTCTTCCAGGTCTCTCACATGGGTGCAGGGGCCCAGGACTTGGGCCACCTTCTACTGCTTTCCCAGGCTATAGCAGAGATCTGGATCTATATGAGAAGCCAGCACTGCAAGTGGTGGTTCTACCCACTACACCACACTGCTGGCCCTGAAAATTCTTGTCAAATTAAGAACATTTAACCTTTGTTTTAGAATGAATTATTAAAATATCTAAACTGGGGGAATACATAATTTCTTTCTTTAGAAATCAGAAGAGAAAAACAACACTTCAAGGCTACTGTGACACCACACAGAGAATGGAGAATCATGACCTCAATTAGCCTAGGGACAGAATAAAAGGGAGGGAAATAGGAACAACAGAATTAAGATGAATAAGCTTTGACAGCTGAGAGAATCTGAATGTAAAGAAAAGGCATGCAGTTAACTGAAACAATAGAGATAAGTCTGAGAGGAAAAAACATTGTTAAGACATATTAATGGGGCCAGAGCTGTGGCTTAGTAAAGTCAAAAAAAAATCTAAAATTTGTTTTTAAATTATATAATTAAAAAAGATAAAAAAGATGTTCAATCTAAGTCTCTACAGCATAAGATAAACATCAATTTTCCCAGGTTCTATTTGCATTTATTAAAAAAGTTTCATGGGTATAATCACTAGAGTGGCTCCAATAAGTCTTTTTATAAAACTTATTTTTTTATTTTGACAGGCAGAGTGGACAGTGAGAGAGAGAGACAGTGAGAAAGGTCTTCCTTTTTCTGTTGGTTTACCCCCCAGTGGCCGCTGCGGCCAGTGTGCTGCGGCCGGCACACTGTGCTGATCCAAAGCCAGGAGCCAGGTGCTTCCTCCTGGTCTCCCATGCAGGTGCAGGGCCCAAGCACTTGGGCCATCCTCCACTGCACTCCTGGGCCATAGCAGAGAGCTGGACTAGAAGAGGAGCAACTGGGACAGAATCTGGTGCTCCCACCAGGACTAGAACTCGGTGTGCCTGAGCCACAGGTGGGCCTCCCTCCAATGAAAGGGGCTAAAATCCATCAAAATAAACTCTAGGCACTGTCCTTGTGCTCCCAGTGACTTTTTCACTCTAGGGTCTCACAAACCTTCTGAATTCTTTAGATCACCTGTGATGTCCATTTGTTCTCAAAGATGCAAGCAATTTCCCCTCTTGGAACCTTGTTATTAACTGTGCTGTATGAGAAATGAAGTCTCCTACACATCTTGTGCTTTTGATTCTCCAAATCAGGTTGTCTGCTAGGACTTTGGCCATGAATATAGGACAGCAATACCTGAACATGATTACTGAGATCTCTTTAATAAAGGATAGATTGGGGCCAGCACTGTGGTGCAGTGGTGTAATCCTTTACCTGCAGTGCTGGTACCCCATATGTGTACCAGTTCTAGTCCCCATTTCTCCTTTTCCCATCCAGCTCTCTGCAATAGCCTGGGAAAGCTGTAGAAGCTGTTCCAAGTGCTTTGCTCCCTGCCAAAATGTGGGAGACCTGGAAGCTCCTAGCTCAGATTGGCCCAGCTCCAGACATTGCAGTCATTAGGGGAGTAAATGAGCATATGGAAGACATTTCTCTCTGTCTCTTCCTCTCACTGTCTGTAAGTACACCTGTCAAATAAATAAATAAATTCTTTATATATATGTGTACATTTATTTATATTTGCATGTATATAAATATATTCATACATATTCTATCGTTTGAGGTAAGTCAGCTTGAGCATGTCCCAAATTGCACATCTCTTCCCTCTCTTACTCCCACTCTTATATTTAACAGAGATCACTTTTCAGTTAAGTTTCAACACTTGAGAATAACTGTATTGATTACAGTATTCAACCAAAAATATTAAGTAGAACAAATAAACAACAAAAATACTGAGAGGGATAACATGTTAAGTTGTTCAGCAACAGTCAGGGCAAGGCTGATCAAGTCACCGTTTCTCATAGTGTTCATTTCACTTTAACAGGTTTCCTTTTGATATATAATAATTATAAACAGATAATATCCAAGATGGTGGAATAGTGAGGGCATGCACCGGTAGTCCGGGAAAATTTAGTTTAATAATAGCAGAGTTACAGTAGCCTCAGAAAAAGGATCAGGAAAAAAAATTGCAGAGGAAACTCTTCCAGAGCTAGTGGCTGTGACTCAGAGGACCTACTGGGACAGCAGGGTCACCCACCGCACGGAAGCTGAAGTGTGGGAGCCACAGAATCTGAGTGCCAGTGCAGGAAGGGGGGTCAATGTGACACAGACACCAGCCGGGAGAGGAGGGATGCCCAGGGCTCCGAGTCCACACATCAGCGCTGGAAGCGGAGGTGAGCTCAGTAACCGGAGACATTGGCAGGGAAACGGCGGACAGAATTTTAGAGGGAAGCAGGCTTTGAAGTGGGAAAGTTCAACAGACTGACTACAGGAGAGAAGGAAAAAAAAGGTGGGGGTGTACTGGTACAGACAAGTTCCTCTCTCCCCAACCTTGCAAAGGCAAGCAAGAGACAAAGAGCTGGGATATACATAATAAAAGAGGAGAGTTAAGGCTACAATTCAATAGCATAGGAAACCCAGTGGGAGCTGCAGGAGAAATGGAGGCTGCACAGACTCTTTGGGTAGAAGACAAAGATTGGAAGCTAAATACCATCCATTCTGCTCAGCCTTGCAGTATTACTTACGTCCTGAATAAAAAATAAAATAAAATAAAATAAATAAATGAATAAATAAATAAATAAATAAATACATAAATAAATAGAGATTTACCATGCATAACCTGAGGGTGTCACCTTTGCACACCTGTAACCCTGAAGAACCAAGCAGAGCTCTCAGACCACACCCATCTCAAGCCTCCAAGGCTCCTCCAACAGCAGGCAGTCCACTTAACACGGACATAGCATAAAAAAAAAAAACACCTCACAGTGAGGGAAAAAGAATTAATCATGCCAAGCAATAAACACAGACATCGAGGGAACAAGATCAACAATGACACTATGACGCCTCCAAATAAACAAAACACCCCAAGCCAAGATTATGAAGATGATGAGATAGAAGAAATGCAAGATACGGATTTCAAAAAATTTATGATAAGAACATTTAGAAGTTTTCAAAAGCAAATCCTTGAACTACAGAAATCCTTATTGGACAGGGTTGAAAATCTCTCTCGTGAAAATGAAATTTTAAGGAAGAATCAAAATGAAACGCAGAAACTAGTAGAACAGGAAAGTGTGATAGTGAAGAGAAATCAAAATGAAATGAAGAGCTCAATAGATCAAATGACAAACACATTAGAGAGCCTTAAAAACAGAATGGGGGAAGCAGAAGAGAGAATATCGGACTTAGAAGACAGAGAACAGGAAACGATACAGTCAAACCAAGGAAAAGAAGAGGAAATTAGAAATCTAAAAAATATTGTTGGGAATCTACAGGATACTATTAAAAACACCAACATTGGAGTTCTAGGAGTTCCTGAAGGCATGGAGAGAGTGAAAGGATTAGAAGGCCTTTTTAATGAGATACTAGCAGAGAACTTTCCAGATTTGAAGAAGGACAGAGACATCCTAGTACAGGAAGCTCATAGAACCCCCAATAAACATGACCAAAAGAGATCCTCACCATGACACGTTGTAATTAAACTCACCACAGTGAAACATAAAGAAAAGATCCTAAAATGTGCAAGAGAGAAACATCAAATTACTTTCAGAGGATCTCCAATCAGACTCACAGCAGACTTCTCATCAGAAACCCTACAAGCTAGGAGGGAATGGCGAGATATAGCACAGGTGCTAAGAGAGAAAAACTGCCAGCCCAGAATATTATATCCTGCTAAGCTCTCATTTGTGAATGAAGGTGAAATAAAGACCTTTCATAGCAAACGGAAATTGAAAGACTTTGCCGCCAGTCGTCCGGCCCTGCAAAAGATACTACACTCAGAAACACAGAAACACAGCCATCAATATGAAAGAAGGTAAAGGAAGAACACCTACCAGTAAAAGAGCATGGGAAGCTCAAAGCATATACTAGAAAATATCTCCGGGAAAATGCAGGGCAAAGTCACTGCGTATCAATAATCACATTAAACATTAATGGTCTGAATACTTCAGTTAAAAGACACCAATTGGCTGGTTGGCTTAAGGAACAACACCCAACTATTTGTTGCCTACAAGAAGCACATTTCTCTAACAAAGAGGCATGCAGACTGAAAGTGAAAGGTTGGAAAAAGATATTCGATGCCAACAGAAGCCAAAAGAGCAGGTGTAGCCATATTAATATCAGACAAAATAAATTTTAATACAAAAACTGTTAAGAGAGACAAAGAAGGGCACTATATAATGATTAAGGGTTCAATTCAACAGGAAGATATAACTATTATAAATGTATATGCACCTAATTACAGGGCACAGGTCTATTTAAAAGATATGTTAAGGGACTTAAATGGAGATTTAGATTCCAATACAATTGTACTGGGGGACTTCAATACTCCACTCTCAGAAATAGATAGATCATCCGGACAGAAGATCAACAAGGAAACAGCAGATTTAATCGACGCTATTGCCCAAATGGATCTAACAGATATCTACAGAACTTTCAACCCTACATCTACAGACTTCACATTCTTCTCAGCAGTGCATGGAACCTTCTCTAGGATTGATCACATACTAGGCCATAAAGCAAGTCTCAGCAAATTTAAAAGAATTAGAATCATACCATGCAGCTTCTCAGACCACAGCGGAATGAAGCTGGAAATTAGCAACTCAGGAAATCCCAGAAAGTATGCGAACAAATGGAGACTGAGCAATATGCTCCTGAATGAACGCTGGGTCATTCAAGAAATCAAAAGAGAAATCAAAAACTTTCTTGAAGTAAATGAGGATAACAACACAACATATAAAAACTTATGTGATACGGTAAAAGCAGTATTGAGAGGCAAGTTTATAGCAATAGGTGCCTATATCAAGAATTTGGAAAGGCACCAAATAAATGAGCTTTCAGTGCATCTCAAGGACCTAGAAAAACTGCAGCAAATCAGACCCGAATCTAGTAGGAGAAGAGAAATAATTAAAATCAGGGAAGAAATTAACAGGACTGAATCCAAAAAAACATTACAAAAACAGATGGATAGACCAATGGAACAGAATTGAAACACATAATATAATATTATATATTATAATATAATATATATTACATATATATTACATATATATAATATTATATATTATAATATAATATATATTATATATAATATATATTATAATATATAATGTAACATATTATATTGTATAAAGAACTATATAATATAATATATATTATATATATAATATATATATATTATATAGTTATATATATATATATATATATATATATATATATATATATATATATATATATATATATATGATGGACCAAAATGTGGCATTCTCTATTTGGCAAAAGGGACAGGCTCCAATATCTACTGTCTATGTCTGTATGTCAGTATAATGCAGGAGGTAACCCCTCTACCAAATAAGAAAAGCTATGTCAGTTCAGCTGGACATCATTCTGCTGACTGTTGACCTTATTACTGTTAGTCTGGATGCTTTCATTGGTTGCAATCCAGGACCCAATTTTCCCATAGATATAAACATCATCAAACATGAAAATTTGGTAAGAAAAGCTTAAACTGAGAGTTATGATTAATAACTATTTCAATAAAATTTCTCAGAACCCATCTAATCCAAACCTTGGACAATTGGAAGCTGTTGTACTTGGCCCACCCATAAATGAAATGGATTCTAAATCCTTTAACTACAAGGAGAGTATCATAGACATTAATGCTCCAAACTGATCCAGTTCCCTGCTAACGTGTCTGGAAAAGCGGCACAGGATGACTCAAATATTGGGGCTCCTGCACCCATGTGAGAGACCTGGAAGAAGCCCCTGGCTTGAGGAGTGAACAAACCAGGAGGAAGATCAATCTCTCCCACTCTCTCTTTCTAGTGCTGCCTTTCAAGTTCTTAAATAGATCTTTTAGAATGTAGATCACTTCAATAAATTTGCCATTGCTCAGTCATGATGACTTTTACTACCTTAAGTTCTTTTTCAAAAGATTTATTTATTGGAAAGGCAGAAAGAGGAGCTGGTGGTTGTGGTGAAGTGGACAAAGCTGCTATCTATTACATTGGCATCCTGTATGTGCACCAGTTCAAGTATCAACTATTCCATTTCTGATCCAGCTCCTTACCAATGGACTGAATAAGCAGTGAAAGATGGTCCAAGTGCCTGGGATGCTGCCACGCACATTGGAGGAAAGCTCCTGGCTTCAACCTGGCCACACTCTGGCTATTGAAGTCATCTCAAAAATGAATTAGGTAGTAGAAGATTTCTGCCTCTCCCTCTCTCTGTAACTCTTTCAAATAAGTAATTAAATATTTTAATATGATAAAAAAAGGCAGAGAGACACAGAGAGAAAGCAAGAAGGAAAGAGAAGCAGAGAGATCTCCCATCTGCTGGTTCACTTTCTGTATGGCTACAACTGTGCAAGACCAGGTTCTCAAGTCCCCATTTAGGTTACAGTTCTCCAAATTAGATGACAGGAATGAAAGAATTTGAGCTATCATCCATTGCTTCCCAGGGATATTAACATGAAACTGATTTGGAAGTGGAGTACCCAAAACTCAGATTAGCACTGCAATATAGGATGTGGGCATCTGTTGTGACGGCTAACAAATTGGAAAACCAGAGGAAAAATCAACAGATTCCTGGACATACACAATATACCAAAATTGAGTCATGAAGACACATAGAAAAGCTAAACAAATCAAAAACCAAGACAGAGATTGGATGAGTAAAAAAGACCCTCCCAACAAGGAAAAGTCCAGGATCAGACAGCCTCACTATTGAATTCTACAGGACTTTTAAAGAACTAATTCCAATTCTTCTCAAACTATTCAAAGCAATTGAAAGAGAGACAATCCTCTCAAACTCCTTCTATTAACCCTGCAGCACCTTAATTCTTAAACTAGAAAAAGATACAGTGGAGAAAGAGAACTATAGAAAAATATCCCTGATGGGGGCCAGTGCTGTGGCACACTGGGTTGATCCTCCACCTGTGGAGCTGGCATCCCATATGGGTGCCAGTTCTGGTCCCGGTTGCTTCTCTTCTAGTCCAGCTTTCTGCTCTGGACTGGGAGGGCAGTGGAGGATGGCCCAAGTGCCTGGGTCCCTGCACCCACTTGGGTGACCAGGGAGATGCTCCTAACTCTGGCTTCTGATTGGACCAGCACCACCTGTTGGGCTATATGGAGAATAAACAAGGAGAGAAAATACTTATGTCTCTCTGCCTCTGCCTCTGCCTCTCCCTCTCTGTAGCTCCACCATTCAAATAAATAATTCTTTTGAAAAAGTCAACAAACAATAAAGGCTGGTGGAGAGGTAGAGAAAAAGGTACCCTAACCTGCTGTTGGTGGGAATGAAGCTAGTACAGCCATTATGGAAGGTAGTATAAAAGTTCCTCAGAAATCTGAAAACAAACATACCATATGATCCTGCCATCTGACTCCTGGGAATTTATCCACATGAAATGAAATAGAATATGCATAAGCATGAGTTATCTGTACCCTCTTGTTTATTACAGCTCAATTCACAATAGCTAACATGGAATCAACCCAGATGTCCATCAACTGGTGACTGGAAAAAGAATATGAGCTATATATACAGTGTAAAATACTATTCAGCCACAATTGAGAATGAAATCCTATCTTTTGTAACTAAATGGATGAACTGGAAACAATTATGCTTCATGAAAGAAGCCAGTCCCCAAAAGACAAATACCATATGTTTTCTCTGGCTGGTGGTAATTAATATATAGACAACAAAAAGTAGCATAGGAGTTAATTTGACATTTTGAGATTTGAATATTGTTCATAGCACTTTTCTGTACTCTTTGATAGAGTATACAACATATACTCATTGATATTTCTGCTACTACTTGCTGAATTCTTTATTTTGTAGAGGGTTAAAGCTTGTGATTCTAAAATAAAATCAAAGCATGCAGCTGTAAAAATTAAAAGAAAATAAAACAAGAAGGAGGGAGTTGGAAATATGAGACCAAGGGAAGATAGGGTAGGATGTTATCAGTTTGCTCTTAAATCTGTATATATAAATTACATGAAATTTGTTCACTTAATATGCATTTAAAAATATAAACTTAACACTAGAAGAAAAAGACCTGAGATCAATGCTTTCTGGATCACCACTAATAAAATTTAGTCTTCATTTATGTCTGACCATATTTAATTTCTTATTTATTTATTTTATAAGAAAATTAACATCGCCATTCCTAACAAGTTCATCCTGCTTCATCCATATCTATCAGTTCCCATTCTGCTAATAATTTTTCATGAACTTAAATCCATATCATCTTAAAAAGATGCAATGCGGGGCTGGCGCTGTGGCATAGCAGATAAAGTTGCTGCCTGCAGTACTGGCAAGGCATATGGGTGCCAGTTCAAGTCGTGGCTGCTCCACTTCTGAACCAGCTCTCTGCTATGGCCTGGGAAAGCAGTAGAAGGTGGCCCAAGTCCTTGGGGCCTTGCACACATGTGAGAGACTCGGAAGAAGCTCCTGGCTTTGGATTGACACAGAGCAGCCATTGCGGCCAACTGGGAGTAAACCAGCAGATGGAAGACCTCACTGTCTCTGTCTGTCTGTCTGTCTGTCTGTCTCTCTCTCTACCTCTCCTCTATTTGTGCAAATCTTTCAAATAAATAAATAAATCTTTAAGAAAAAAAACCTGATTCATGTTATTATTTATGTGTTTTAGAGGCTTTGCAGATGTTGATTACATGTGCCATGAAAACCCATTAAAATGCAAATCCTATAATAGGCAACTCCATGTTCACTAAACTGGTAAAATCCAGTGCATGTGTTGAGAAAAACACACTAGCAATAAATTTCAAAATGCTGTTAAATATTATAAGTGGCTGTCAAAGAGCTAAAAATCTGACAGTGACTCATTATGTCATTTATTTAGTACATAATGCTGAGAAGATCAGAAGTATTTGTTAAAACTTCTGCTAAAATGCACTAGATTTATAATTTTTAAATGCATCTTTCCTATATGTAATGCAGTCCTGTGCTACTTTAGAGTATCAGAAATTTAAATTGTTGGACTGTTGCTGTGGTGGAGCAGGTTAACACCCTGGCCTGAAGCACCAGCATCCCATATGGGGGCCGGTTCAATACTCAGATGCTCCACTTCTGATCCTGCTCTCTGCTATGGCCTGGGAAAGTAGTAGAAAATGGCCCAAGTCCTTTGGCCCCTGTACCCATCTGGGAGACCTGGAACTAGCTCCTGGCTCCTGGCTTTGGATCAGCCCAGCTCTGGCAGTTGCAATCAATTAGGGAGTGAACATTAGATGGAAGACCTCTCTCTTTCTCTCTGGCTCTCCTCTCTGTTTGTAACTCGACTTGTAAATAAACAAATAAATAAATCTTTAAAAAAATTAAGAAATTTAAAATGTGAAAGGTTTTTAAAAAATGTATTTATTTATTGTGAGGCAGAGTTACAGATATAGAGAGGAAGAGAAAGAGAGGTCTTCTATCCACTGGTTCACCCCTAAATGGCCAGAATGGCTGGAGCTGGGCCGATCTGAAGCCAGGTGCCAGAAGCCAGGAGTCAGCAGCTTCCTCCAGGTTTCTCACATGGGTGCCAGGGCCCAAGCACTCAGGGCGTATTCCACTGCTTTCCTAGGCCATTAGCAAAGAGCTGGATTGGAAGTGCAGAAGCAGGGACTCAAACTGGTGCCCATGTGGGATGCTGGTGCTGCAGGTGGATGCTTACTCTACTATGCCACAGAGTGGGCCCAGGGAAAGGTTTTAGGAAGACATCTTTCATGTAGACTAGGCTGCAATATTGCAAGGCAAGGTTTAGCTTTTATTCCCACACATCAGTATTCATCTTTTAGCAACTATAAATACTGAATATCATACATATAGACATAAATATAGGTAACTGCAGATTTTGTTGTCATTCTTTCTAATTCTCTTTTTAATGTCTGCTAATAGGCCATCTTATGGATTATTATATTGATGTTACCTGTACACAACCGTAAGGCATTTCCACTGTTGAATGTGTTTATGTGTACAGGCAGTTTTGTTTGTGTGTACATGAATGCACATTTGATGGAGATAGCATTGACAGTAATACTGTGAGAAATCCTAACACTGATTTCATACTTTCTGTCCTCCGCAGAGATGGCTGTCATTGAAGTAGACCACAGGGCCCCCTTTTGCTGTTATGGACTGAAATGTGCCTCCCTAAAACTCAAACACTGAAGTGCTAACCACCAACATGACTCTACCTGAAGAAAGTGCTTTTAAGCAGATCAAATGATAGATGTGTCTGCCTCATCGGAGAAAGTCTTCTGGAAAAATTGAGCCTATTAGGACCTTGATCTGATATTTTCAACCTCACAACTCTGAGAAGTAAAATTCCATGATTTAAATCATATTCTCTGTGGTATTTTCTTAGCAAATTAATATATCCTCATTTCTGCCAGCATGTTCTGCTGTCATCTAGAAGGTCCTTGTGATTAGCAGACACACATAGAAACTAAAAACTATGATTTTAGATGACCAAGTATCTACTAACACAAAAAAGATATCCCAGAAGCAACCTACTACCATCCTCCAGGACCCAGAAAAAAACAGGAATGAGTCAAGTTGCAGGGCAGTAGAAAAAAGTGAATAATGAAAGATCACAGCATAAATAAGGAAGGGTTTGGTGCTGTGGCATAGTGGGTTAAAGCCTTGACCTGCTGTGCATGCATCCCATATATTGCTGCTAGGAGACCAGGTGCTCCACTTCCAATCCAGCTCCCTACTAATGCACCTGGGAAATCAGTGGAAGATGGCCCATGTTCTTGGGTGCTGGCACCCACATGAGAGACTTGGAAGAAGCATCTGGCCTTTCAAATAAATAAATAAATCTTAAAAAAATAGAAGCAGTGTTAGCACTGTTGGAAAAACAGACACATAGTTCAATGGAAAAGAATAGGCAGCTGAAATAAACTGACTTTTCTATAGGCAACTCCTATTTAACAAAGGAAATAAAACAAACAGGAGAAAGAAGAATCCCTTTAGCAAATGGTTTAAAGGAAAGTGATTATCCATATGTAGAAGCCTGAAAATATGCCCCAACACCTCATACACTTAAAAGTCTAAATATAAACCAAAAACTAAGTAAACATATGAGAAACTGTAAAACATTAGCATAGACAACAGTTTTGGGTAAGATTCCAAAAGCACAAGTAACAAAAATAAAATATACAAATTTGAGCATATCAAATTAAGATACATCTTCACAACAAAGTGATCAACAGAGTGAAGATACAATGGGCAGAATGGCAGAAAACATTGAAAACTCTGAATATGACAAACGATTGATAGCCAGAACATGCATATATAGAACTGGAAAAACTCCAAACAAGAAGCAAAATGTACAGTTAAGAAATGGGCAATGATCAGAATAGATGTTTCTCAGAAGAAGAAATCTAAATGGTCAAGACATATATGAACATGCCCAATATCACTAGCCATTAGGGAAATGTAAACCAAAACCAATAGCAGACTCCATCTGTGGGAGAAGACAATGCTTGGGTTTTCATTTGTGCAACAAGTGGGTTTAGAGGACCCTGTTCACCATTAGAGGGCAGAGTCTACATGGAAGTAAGGAAACCTTAATGTTTTCCTAATGGGCTTGTTAAATTCTTGACCAGTGCCTATTATCTTTGCCACATACTTTCCAGTCTCACTACTTTCCTTCTTCCTCTTCTCTGTGGCTTGCAAAACCAGTATACCTTCTATATACTGAGGATACTTTTGTATCATTAAAAAGTCTAAGTTAAAGGCCAATCAAGGGGCCAGCACTGTAGCATAGCAGGTAAAGCTACCACCAGCATTGGCATTCCATATGGGTGGAGGTTGAGTCCCGGCTACTCTGCTTTCAATCCAACTCTCTGTTATGGCCAGGGAAAGCGGTGGAAGATGGCCCAAGTCCTTGGGCAGCTGCACCTGTGTGGGAGACCCAGAAGAAGCTCCTGGCTGCTGACATTGGATCAGTACAGCTCCAGCCATTGTGACCAATTGGTGAGTGAACCAAAAGATGGAAGATTCTCTCTCTCTCTCTCTCTCTCCCCTTCTACTCTGTGTAACTCTGACTTTCAAATAAATAAATAAATCTTTTTTAGAGAGCTAATCAACATATAATACTAGCTTAAAAATCTTTCTTTTGTCTTGGGTCTCAGTTTTTAAAATCTGATTTCTCAAAGGGAAAAATGTGAGAGAGATGAAGAGTACCTAAAAAATAATTTACTGTAATGATTTACTATAATTACTGTAATAATTTACCATAAAGAACCACATAGGATTATAACTTGTCTAGAAAACAAAGGAGATTCAAAGTTGCTATTATTTCATGGTTATTTTTTCTTATTTTTAATATCAAGGTGGTATATAAATATTACGCACTCCTAGGTATTTGTGTTGTTTGATATGTTTTATTTTTTAAGCAGAAATTCAAAGAGATAACTGGGTAACATGGAGTTCTGTGTTTCTGATTACTTCTCTCAATTAGAGATCATGGGATTAGAGTTGGTGCTAGATTAAGAATGCTTAAATCTTTATCCACTGACTTCACACCAGCATTTACTATGTTAAACAATATTCTTTGGGTAGATTGCTCTTTCTTGCCAGACTGTAAACTTCATGGGGTCTAGAAACATATTTGCTTTGACACTAAAACTCAGCATCTTGACAGTCATTTAGTTGAATAAATAAATGATATACAAAATAAATATTTCTGCCTCTCAATAACTGCCTAATAGAGAAGGAAATAGAAATCAATTTGGTGACTCTCAGTATTAGGTGAATATATAATTTGTTGTTCTGACATAAGCTTGGTCATAAAAAGGGCATACTAATAATTACACAGAGTTGAAGTGTATGAAAACCTAGGGCCAAGCGGGTTAAATGTTCACCCTAGCTATGTAAGGCATTCCATGTCAATAGGAGAGGGAGGAGGAAGAGGGGAGGGAGTGTAGGTGGGAAGGTGGTTACGGTGGGAAGAATCACCATGCTCATTAATTAGCAGCAAAGAGAGAATCTGTGATCATTTGTTGCTTAAGAAAGGGTGATAGGCATTATTTAATTATAATGCAGGCATCAGTGTTTTCCTGTCTCTGAAATAGGAAGTCTATAACTCAGAATTCCTTGCTCTTTCATCAAAACAATTCAAAACAAAAACCTAATTAAGCATAAGAGGAAGTTATGCATTAGAAGTCTATTCTAATCTCTAGGAGGTTCAGGAGTTGGAAAATTCATCCAAAATCTTGCTGCAAAATGTCCCATACATTTTCCATGACCACTACCCATAAGCATAAGCTCTTTTAAAGAAAAGATTTATTTATTTGAAAGTCAGAGTTACACAGAGAGAGGAGAGAGAGAGAGAGAGAGAGAGAGAGAGAGAGAGAGAGAATCTTCCATCTGCTGGTTTACTCCCAATTGGATGCAATGGCCAGAGCTGAGCTGATCCAAAGCCAGGAGCTAGGAGCTTCTTCCAGGTCTCCCATGTGGGTTCAGGGGTCCAAGGACGTGGGCCATCTTCTACTGCTTTCTCAGGCCATAGCACAGCTGGATCAGAAGTGGAGCAGCCAGGACTCGAACCGGTGACCATATGGGATGCTGGCACTGCAGGTGGCAGCCTTACCTGCTACGCCAGAGCACCAGTCCCCATAAGCCCTATCTTCTGTAGAACCAGCACCCCAGACACCAGCCACCACATGGCATCCCATGGCACACTCACCCCTGGCAGTGTTCTGCAGCTCCTGCTCCTCTCCACTTTCACTGGAAGAATCTGCAACTCCTTTTTTTCATGCAAGTAATTCTGATTCAGATGATGTCCCTGACACAATTGGCTGGCAAGTGCCATGGCATGTGTCCATGACCTAGCTAAATGCAAAGCTGGAACATTTTAAACTTTTCACTGCCATGGTGAGACACGGACTCCATCTAATGAAGTAGGGGATTTTTCAGGGAGCCTAGAGAATCAAATATGACAAAATGACAAATCTTAAGCAAAGAGTGCCATGGTAGAGATGAAGAGAACCCAAAATGTATTTTTCTATCTTTTCTGAGTTAAGTGACTAAAAACAAAGCCAATGAGGGTTAAACAGACCCATTCTGAAAATTCCTTAACATCTTCATTTCCATCCAAATTAATAGATTACTTGAAGAAAATAAATTTTACATAAATGAAAATGCAGTACCACAGACAAGCGTACAGTACATGGGCCCTCAGTTAGCTTCAAGCCATCTGGGTCCATTAATGTGTTCTTCCAGAACCAAAGCTGCAGTACAATAGAACCACAGCCTCTGACATTCCTCCTCCACCCTGATGGATTTTGGGTTTTCCTCCCACCTCCCCTCTCCTGTGAATACATCAGTAGCAGGACAAATGGAATCCAAAGATACGATGATGTTATTTAACGTGGAATAAACATAGTGTTTTAGTCAGTACAATCCTCAATACTACAATAATAATTCTGAGTTCAGTGATTATGAAAGTATATGAAATCTATTCCTAAGTAATCATAACATCAAGAGCTGAATGTAGACTTTCAGAGTGAAAGAAACAGAGAATTGTGTAGAGATGTGTATCTCTATAATACAGATTTAGCGCTGTACTTTATAGACAGTACACCATGTTTGTATTTTCTTTTCTTTTTTTTTTTGCATTCTGGCTTAGTTTATTACATCCAGCTTGTCACTTTGGAAATTTTATGATTAGACACTAATATATGACAAATTTTGAATCCTTACAGATAATATAGAGCACCCTAGGCCCTCCCAAGGGCAGGAAACAGACCAAGAGCTCATAGACTGGCTGCAACTGCAAGAAGCAGATGAAGATATCATCAGAAAGATACATATTCCTGAAGTGTGGCTGCTGAGCAGTTCTGCCCTTATGGATCTCATCTCTGTTTCAGATCGTTAAAGAAAGTTACATGCTTTTTGACATTTCTAAAGATTTCACTAATGAGAATCTAAGATATCTTCACTACGCTAAGAGCCTCAGAACAGCCCAAAGACTTGGGTCATTTTCTACTGCTTTCCGAGGCCATAGCAGAGAGCTGGATCAGAAAAGGAGCAGCAGGGGCCGGCGCCGCGGCTCACTAGGCTAATCCTCCGCCTAGCGGCGCCGGCACACCGGGTTCTAGTCCCGGTCGGGGCGCCGGATTCTGTCCCGGTTGCCCCTCTTCCAGGCCAGCCCTCTGCTGTGGCCAGGGAGTGCAGTGGAGGATGGCCCAGGTGCTTGGGCCCTGCACCCCATGGGAGACCAGGAAAAGCACCTGGCTCGTGGCGCCTGCCATCGGATCAGCGCAGTGTGCCGGCCGCAGCGCGCCGGCCGTGGCGGCCATTGGAGGGTGAACCAACGGCAAAGGAAGACCTTTCTCTCTGTCTCTCTCTCTCACTGTCCACTCTGCCTGTCAAAAAAAAAAAAAAAAAAAAGAAAAGGAGCAGCAGGGACTAGGGCCGGAGCCCATATGGGATGCTGGCACTTCAGGCCAGTGCTTTAACCCACTGTGCCACAGCACTGGCCACAATGTAGTATTTCTAATAGAAGAGTTGGTTAAGTCATTAACTCCTCTAAAATACAACTTAAGTGTTAGTTTTTAAACTTTGATTCATTCATGAGAAAAATAAAAGGTTAATTTTCTCTCTTTGCTTCTGGGTATGTAAATTTTATTCTAAGAAATTAATTATGACTTTTACATCTCAGACCCTATTATGAGTAAGTAGAGAATATTGTGGGGTCATACGCTCATTCTATCAAAGGAACATTTCTCCAATTAAAGAAAACATTATGGGCATCCCATATGGGCACTGGTTCAAATCCTTGCTGCTCCACTTCTGATCCAGCTAATTGCTATGGTCTGGGAAAGCAGTAGAAAATGGCCCAAGTGCTTGGGCCCATGCACATGCATGGGAGACCTTGAAGCTCCTGGCTCCTAGCTTTGGATGAGCCCAGCTCCAGCCGTTGCAGCCAACTGGAAAGTGAACCAGCAGATGGAAGACTTCTCTCTCTCTATGTAACTCTGCCTTTCAAATAAATAAATAAATAAATATTTGAAAAAAAAAAAAAAGATGTCCAAGTCTTACATCAGAGTACTGGGGTTCAGTGCCTAGCTCTGGTTCCTAACTCCAGCTTCCTGCAAATACCGATCCTATAAGGCAGCAATGATGGCTCAAGTATTCAGGTTTCTGCCCACTCATGGGAGATTAAGATTGAGTTCATGGGCTGGTGCCATGGCTCACTTGGTTAATCCTCTGCCTGTAGCACTGGCATCCCATTTGGGTGCCGGGTTCTAGTCCTGGTTATTCTTCTTCCAGTCCAGCTCTCTGCTGTGGCCCGGGAGAGCAGTAGAGGATGGCCCAAGTGCTTGGGCTCCTGCACCTTCATGGGAGACCAGGAAGAAGCACCTGGCTCCTGGCTTTGAATTGGCATAGTGCCAGATGTAGTGGCCATTTGGGGAATGAGCCAGCAGATGGAGACCTTTCTTTCTGTTTCTCTCACTATCTTTATCTCTACCTGTCAAATAAATAAAAAAAAAATTGAGTTCACACTCCTGGCTTCAGCCTGACCCAGTTCTGGCTGTTGCAGGCATTTTGGGGAGTAAAGCAGAGAATCAGAGTGCATTTTCATTCTCTCTCCCTCTGCCTCCCAATTAAGTAAAAAAAAAATTAAAGAAACTCAAACTGGACTAAAGGTAATAATATAGGTAAGTGTCCCACTTCTTTCATATGACCAACCACTAGGTACTAAAAGTTTTCATTTTTTTCCACTCACCACATCCTTTTCCCATGACATTTAATTTCCTAGGTTTTAATTTTTCTTTTCCCTAGGTAAAATGTGACCACTTGGTGCCAATGCTATAGCATGAGGTAAGACGCTGCCTGCAATGCTGGTATTCCATATGGGTGCTAGCTGAGTCCCTGCAGCTCCCCTTCCAATCTGGCTTCCTGCTAATGGTCCCAGAAAAGCAACAGAAGATAACTGGGGCCCTGCCACCCACATGGGACACCCAGATGAAGTTCCTGTCTTCAGTCTGGGCCAGCCCAGGCCACTGCAGCCACCGAGGAGTAAACCAGCAGATAGATAATCTCTCTTCCACTCTGCTACATTTTCAAATACATGCATGAATCTTCCTTTAAAAAATAAAAATAAAAACCACTTAAGCTTTCAAAGGTATACAAGAAAGAAGCTTACAGCACTGATAAATTCAGGACCTAAAACATCTTAATGATTGAAAAAATCAAAGCAAAGAGCAATATACAGAAAAGCATATATTTTGGTCCTGAAATTTCTAAACCATGAACATGATTATTACATAAATATATTTATATATTTACAAGATTTGTTTTATTTACTTGAGAAAGGTATTCCATCTGCTGGTTCATTCCCCAAATTACTGAAAACCTGGGGCTGGGCCAGGGCAAAGCCAGGAGTAGGGGCCAGTGCTATGGCACAGCAGATTAACACCCTGGCCTGAAGCACTGGCATCCCATAAGGGCACTGGTTCAAGACCCGGCTGCTCCACTTCTGATTGAGCTTTCAGCTTATGGCCTGGGAAAGCAGTAGGAGATGGCCCAAGTCCTTGGGACCCTGCAACTAAGTGGGAGACATGGAAGAAGCTCCTGGTTCCTGGCTTCAGATCAGTGCAGCTCCAGCCATTGCAACCATTTGGGGAGTAAACCATCAGATGGAAGACCTCCCTCCCTCTCTCTCTCTGTGTGTGTGTGTGTGTTTGTGTGTGTGTAACTCAAATAAACAAATCTTTAAAAGAAATCCAGGAGTCAGGGAAATTTCATCCAGGTCTCTCACTTGGGTGCAGGACCCAAGGATTTGTACCATATTCTTCTGTTTTCCCAGGTATGTTAGCAGGGAACTGGATCAGTAGTAGAACATGCAGTTGGTTCCCATAGAGGATGCTAGTGCTGCAGGTGCTGGTATAACCCATTTTGCCACAGTGCTGGCCCTGTAACAATTTTTAATTCCTAGTAATTAACAGGGAAGAAAGAAGTATGGCAGGATACCTTTTTTTAAAAAAATTATTTTATGTATTTGAAAAAGTTATATAGAGAGGTAGAGAGTGAGGTAGAGAGAAAGAGAGAGAGAGAGAGAGAATCTTCTGTCTGCTGGTTCACTCCCCAAATGGCTACAATGGACAGAGCTGAGCTGATCTGAATCCAGGAGCCAGGAGCTTCGGCAAAAAGGCCCAAGGACTTGGGCCATCCTCTACTGCTTTCCCAGGTGCATTAGCAGGAGGCTGGACTGGAAGTGGAGCATCTGGGACTCTAGCAGCACTCATATGGGATGCCTGTATTTCAGGCCAGGGCTTTAACCTGATGTGCCACAGTGCTGGCTCCAACAGGTGACCTTTTACTCTCAATAATCTCTTCTTGGTATTGGCAGCAGTTTATAATTTTTTGTTTATTTGCCTTCTTCTTAATCTATATTTTCAAAAAATTACAAAAAGTTCCAGCACCCTGAGAACCTCCATCACAAGGGCATACAATCAGATGTTTGTCCAGAAAAGGGTGGTGTAGATGCAACGTGGAAAATGCAAGGTGAGTTGATTCATCCTTCTCAGGCTGTGGTTTCCATGGGCAACTTTTACAACCAACTGCCTTATTTGTTCCTCTTCCACAGAGTGGAAAACATGTTAAGTCATCCTATTTAGCCAAAAGCCAGTGGCAGCACTTAAATATGTCATCAATCCAGGGCCAGCATTGTGGCACAAAGGGGTAAGTTGCCAACTGTAACAGCAGCATGCCTTATGGCACTGCTTTGAGACTCACCTCCTTCATTTCTCATCCAGCTCTTTGCTTGGGAAAGCAGCAAAGATTGCCCAAGAGTTTGGGTTCCTGCACCCATATGGGGGACTGGGACAGAGTTCCAGGGTCCTGGTTTTGGCCTGGCTCAGCCCCAGCTATTGTGGCCATCTGGAAGTGAGCCAGCAGATGAAAGACAGAGATCTCTCTCTCTCTCTCTCTTCCTTTTACCTAAACATACATTAAATAAATAAATGAAAATGCATCCATATAGCAACTTTTTGAGGAAAAGTCTTCTGATTATTGCAGGTATTGTCTCAATGCATAAAAAATATTCAGACACAAAAATTATAAACTGATTTATATTTATATTTTGCAACCACATACTTTTCAGAAAAAATTGTCTGCCATTCAGTATCAGGTATCAGTCTGAAAGCATTCATTAAAAAAATCAAGTAATTTTACTAAACACAAAAACCTCTAGTATAGGCTGCATATAAACCAGTTGCTTCCATGGGTATACACAGATTGATTTTTGTTAATTTACAGGGATCACTGCACTTCCCTGGCATGGAGCTGTCTGAAGAGTTTAAACACTGAGGGTGTGGCATTATTTCTGATATTTGCTTATTATCCAGAGTGCATTCATTAAATATCTATCATGAACTTCACACTCTATAAATCTGTTTCAAATATGTTGGTATTTAATGGTACTTACACACTTACAAACTGAGCTAATCCTCCTAACTTCTCTCTGGAATAGCTATGCCTTTGACATTGCCTTTTTTTCACACATATGGAAATGCATAATATGCTTCTGTATGGTACTTCAGAATTTATAAAAGGCTTTTCAGGTAAGATTTACATAACATCATGTGAAAGTGGCCAAAGGACACAGTCTTCTCATTACTGAGGGGAGAGGTATGAAGTGACTCTCTGAACAGTTACTCAGATGCTATCAGTCAGGTTCAGAATCTTATTAGGTATCAGATACACATCTAGATTTTTTCCCCTACTGTCTCTTTGTCAGAATTCCCAGCCTATGAGTGAACTTCAGTCTGAATGAATGCTAATATTCAAGGTTCTAAGTGAAAAAATTACTGAGGTTTGTATGGGTGAGTAAAGCATGTGTCTAAATGTTACTTGTATTTAATAATAAGTATTGAATCATATGAAACCGAATATAAGATTATGCAAATTTTTAAGATGAAGAGCATATATTTAAAACTGCATTCTTAAATTTTGCAAACGTGTTGAAACACCTTACTGGAGCATGTGTTTGGCATAGTGGGAAAGCCTTCCACACCCCAGTCAGAATGCCCAGGGCTCAAGCCCTAGCCCTGCTTCTGCTTCTGGCTTCCTGCTAACAGAACCCTGGGAGGCAGCAGCTGATGGCTCAAGTACTTGAGTCCCTGCCACCTATGTGGGAGACCCACACTGGGTTCCTGGCTTCAGCCTGACCCAGCTCTGGTTGGTGCAGACATTTGAGGAATGAGCAGTAAATGGAAGGGCTCTCTCTGCTTGCAAATAAACAAAAATAAATATAAAAACCTTTTCTTAAGGTGTCTTGCTCACATCTAAATGATTTTCCTTTTCACAGTAAAATACCTAACTGTCCTCTTTAGTAGCAATGCATGTTTTGCTCTCCATGTCCACTCCTAAGCTCCAAGTACTGGCAGCTCACCTTAGCATGGTGACTGGTTCCAATGTTCAAGTACTCATCTCCCATTCTCTTTTGGTGGGTCTACCGGAAAGAAAGGAGAGTATCTACAGTAGTTAATATCTTACTGTTGCTCTTGCTGTCCACCTGCAGGCCTGAAGGATGACCAACTGAATACACACTGTGAAGTTCTGGACATAGTTTCCAAAATTCAGTCACTTTGCAGCTGAGGGACTCAGTCCTGTCAATCACCTGAAAGCCTGCAGGAGTAGGGAGAAGCTGTGTTTGAAGAATTCAGAAATAAAGTGCATTGAAGCCAACCACTACCACCCCCACCACACCCCTAATTCAGGGTTCTGGCAAACCCCAAACCAGGAGTTTGGGACCAGGAGTGGTTCAGGAGGTGACCTCGACTCCTTACTCTGAACAGCTCCAAAGTGCCTGGTACACCCAACAGGAGCTCAGCGCTTCGACCTCCTGCCCTCCTGCCCTTGCCACCAGGATGCCCGGCTCCCAGAGCCTCCAGGAGGCCTGCAGCAGCCCTGCAGGTCCAGGCGCACTGGGATGTGCATCCAGAGCTAAACCAAAATACAGGCCCAGCTCAAGTGTCACCTCCCCACAAAGTCACTGTCTCCTATTCCCTCCCGGAAGGCTGCAGGCCAGCACCTGGCACTGGGAGTCATGGCATTTGGGGTTCACCCACTCTCCCACAAAGGAAGATGCCCCCATGGGAACCCTACTCCACCTGCGGACAGGGATGGGGGAAGAAGGGCCGAGCCAGCCTCCACCCTAGGACTGCAGCCTGGGAAAGTCCAGGGCCCCAGTGCCCTTGCTGGGCATGGGGTCTCACTAAGTGTGCTCTGAGTCAGGGCCTCAGCCATCAGCAGCTCCCTTGCTTCCAGAATCTGCTGCAGGGCAGCTCAGGCTCGACCTGGTGGGGGGCCTTGGGCCAATCCTCGCTGCCCTGGGGCCAGACCAGGGCTGCCAGACGTGTCCCATGCTGGGCTGGCTATAAAGGTGGTGGTCATTGGTGGGCATATGGTAGTTGCAGTGTGTGCGGGTGATGTGGGTGGTGTTAGGTTCTTGTCCATTTTGTTCCTTGGGGCTAGAATGCAGGTGGTGACCTGAGAGTCAGGAGGGGCAGGAGAAGAAGAGACAGACCTGGTGAGTGTGACCACCCACCTCTCCTGCCAGCCCTGCTGGCTGAGGCTTGCAGAATGTGCTGCACTTGGGGAAGCAATGAAGGCCGAGTCTTAGCAGGAAAACCAAGTGTGCGGTGCTGATTTGCTCACTGACGCAGCATCTGTGTGGTCTGCATGGGCAAACAAGGGGGAGGGCTTGGTAGGAGGGCTCTGGAGGTGCACTGGGCCCTTTTGCAGCTGCCTGCTGTAGGCATCCAGGGCAGCAGAGTCCTGCGGGGTCCCTAGAGATCCTGGCTGTGCTGTGCTTCCATCATCCACCCTCCTGCACTGCTGCTGGGGGCAGTGCTTCTTGCCGTTGATATCTCATTCGAGTCCATGGTCATTTTCTCATGATGGGCTGATCTCACACAGTGACAATCATGGAACAAATCACTGTTCTGTGGAATCTGCCTCCCAGGAGTGCTGCAGGTGGACAGGGGGACACGGGTGACTGATGGCACCTCCTGTGAATGGTCTCTGGCCCATCCAGGACCGAAGGTGGAAAGGGAAGCAGAGGAGCCGGCTCAAGGCAGTCCTGCTGCAGGTTCCATCAGGAGCAAAATGTCTCCCGATTGTGGTAAACCTTGCAGGGAAACTGTCTCCTTTTGTGGGCCAGAGACAGTATCTGCTTTATTAGCTGTGCAGTGTATTGATAATTAAAATTTGGGCAGTCCTATCTTTAGTCCTCACAGCGTAGTTACATTCTGAGGAACTGATGAAACTGCTCAGTACTTCAGGACTGAGTGTAATATTAGGTGGGTAAGTCTGTTGTTGGCTTTTGGTTTATAGCTATTAGGTGACTTTATTTGGTAAAAATGCATTCAGGCTCAGTAGTGTACTCAAGGATGACCACTTAGTGAATTGTCTTTTTTTTTTTTTTTAGATTAAGAGTATTGAAGACTGGGTTGAGCTACCTATGGCAAAACTCCACCATTCCTGGGAAGGCCACAATTGGCAAGAAAAGCAGGTAGCAAGCTTTCATCAAGTAAGTTGAGATTCCTGTGTTTGCAATCTGAACAGCTCTCTGCTGAACTGGGAGGGCAACTGCTCTGATCACAACTCATTAGAGAACTGCTCTTGCAGACCTTCCCTGAAGGAAGCACTGTTGTGGTCAGAAGCATTCCAGGAGCTGCTGGCCAGCAAATGTGAATTAGACTTGAATTTAATCCATTGCAAGTATCACAAGAGTGCAGAAAGGCTGTGTCCTCAAATGAGCAGCTCACCAAGGAGAATTCGACTTAAACTAGAAGTTCTGTTTATCTCCATTTATTCCTCAGCATATTCACACCAGGTGGGGAAGATAAATCACCTTTCAGCTCTGCAATGGCAGTGCTCTTGGTTGAGGCTGAGGATGCTTTTCATTGCATGCAGTGTTTGCAAGAGACTTAGTTCCCTGAGGATTTATGCCTCTCCTGTGAATACATTTTTGGCATTAAAACAAACTGAAGTATTTATGTTTTAGTAGTATGGAACCAACTTAAGTATTTTGCCTACTGGCACCTTTGTCTTTAAAGAGCTAAATCTGCAGGATTACAGGATTGAGTAAAAACTAGAGAATAGCTAATCCTAGTACTAGAAAAGCACAGGGATTATTTGATCATTAGCTTCCTCATATTCCTCATGTTTCTTTTTCTTTTTCTACCCTACCTTCTCTTCCCTACCTACAGATGATCTGGCTGTATTGGAGGCTTTTCTAAAAACTGAATTCTGTGAAGAAAATATAGGCTACTGGCAGGCTTGTGAAAACTTCCAAAAAAATCCACCCACCCCAGAAGCTATCCTTATATCCAAGATAAATATATGCACTCTTCTTAGAAAAAGGCCCAAAAGAGGTAAGACACAATTCCTCATTTCAGCATAAAGTGCACACTCTTGACATCAAGAAGCAACAGAGGAAGTAAAGGCATAAGACTAAAGCAAGGGCCAGGGAATCTGAAAAGCTTCCTCTCCTGGTGTCCTGGCTTTCAAATAAGTATCCCCCTACCTGGCAGGTGAAGCTCATCACACATTACAGATTCTGATTTTCACTTTCAAAGAGCAGAGCCCCCTTCTTCTAACAAAGGATAATGAGTGATCTTTGTTTCAGATGAACATGCTTTCAAACCAAAACTCTTATTATCCAAAATATACAAGAAGCTACAACTCCCAGCTTTACAGCTGCCTGGAAAAGGGTGTATTGCTTGATGGAGAATAACTTTTTGAAGTTGTATTTATTTGCAAGGCAGAGTTACAGAGAGAAAAAAAAGAGGGAAAGACAGAGGTTCACTCCCTTCCTCCAGGTCTCCCATGTGGGGGTAGAGGACCAAGCGCTTGGGCCATTCTCTGCTGCTTTACCCAGCAAAGAGCTGGGGAAGAAGTAGAGCAGCTGGGAGTCAAACTGGCATCCATGTGGGATGTTAGTGCTGCAGGCAGCAGTGTAACTTGCTATGCCACAGCACCAGCCCCCAGAAAGAACTCTTATCCCTGGTCTTTCTTTTGAGTCAGAATGCTACCAGGACTTGTGTTGAAAACCACAGATCACCACAGAACCCCATGAGAAGAAAAAGGAGCCCCAGAGTAGAGTACATGTTCTGTTTCCTAAGGCAGAAGATTTTGACTGCCAGAGACTGACATTCAATTCAGCCTGGGTGTTTGAAAAACATCCCTCACAACTGTTGATTCCAGTTCAGGTAGTAAATTAGGAAGCTGGTGACTCTCCAGGAGATACCTGTATCAGAACAGCTTCCAACACCGTGAAGACACAGGCAGGAAATATGTGGTTTGAGTGGGGTGGGTCTCGCTGGAAAAGCAGGACTCTGAGATGGAAGATAATGCAATGGAATGCTGTTGATCTAGACTCATTTAAAATCAATAGGTCTGGGATTCTGTGGCCTTAGCTACCTAGCTCTACATCTTTCCTTAAATCCATCCATGTCACCACATGGTTTTAGTTCTAGGTTTTAAGTCCAAACTAATGTAACTTGTTTATTATGTAGAATCATCCATTCTATTGTTGTGTATTGCTGAACCGGAAGTGATGTTTGAATTGTTAAATGGTATTTAAAATAGTGAGTGCTCATGTGTAGAAAACCACAGTGGCTGTTCCAAGTGCCAAAAACTCTTGAAGGCAGCTAAGCTTTGAAATGGTCTTTGAATATTTGAATACATTTATTTTGATAAATAATGTCATTGAATACTCAGAGTCCAGGTGTGAGTTGATTTGATTTTGGTAACTGGAAATATGACCAACATAAGATCTTTGTAGTAGAGAAGAAGCATGCATTACTGAATCTGTGCAGGGAGAACAGACAGCCCCCAGAGCTGAGATGAGGGTGGCAAGGAAGATGCTCTTTTCTAAACCTAAGTCACAGCACATCTTTAGAATGACCCAGGGTTAAAATTACTAACAGAATTTTTTATTAAACATCAAGGTCTTTGATGAGAATAGAACATTGACCTAAATCCCTTCTTGAGGATTAAGAACCAGCTAAATAGCAGGCTGTGGTGGTGACGTCGAAGGGGTTGGGGCCCAGGGTCGGGGGTCACAGGTCCCAATGGCTGGCCCAGAATGGTCGCGGGCTCCCCGGGTCATGGGCCAGCACTGTGGCACGGAGCTCCAGAGGTCAGGGGAAGCCTGCTGGGCCAATTCCTGCTTCCTTCCTTGGGCAGAGGTCAGTGATCACAAAGTGACCTAAAGTGACCAGTTCAGGGCAGGAATCCCTGAGGCACCACTGGGTCCTGGGCCTGGCCCATGGGTGGGGCAGAAGCAGAGGGGAGATGCACAGGACCTGTGGGCCAAGGCTGCAGGTGTTCCTGTTGGCCCCCGGGCACCCACGGGGCCTCAGCCCCTCTCACAATGGAACCACATGTGTACCTCAGACCATTTTTACCCCTAATTCCACTTTAAAGAAAGGTTTATCAAGGTTGGTGCCATGGCATGGGGGTGCAACCACAGGCTTCAGGGCCCACATCATGGGTGCCAGTTCGAGTCCCTGCCATCCCACTTCCTGTCCCACTCCAGCCAATGAGTGCAGCGGTGATGGACAGGTGCTTGGACCCCACACCACACAGGAGACCTGGGCGGGGGTGCGTGGGTCTTCAGCCTCGCCCAAACATTGGGGGATCAAACCAGCAGATGGAAGACCCCTGTTTCTATGCCTTTCAAATAAATCTCTTAAAATAAATAAAAAAGAAATGCAAAAAAAAGGACCAGCTAAATAGAAGTGAACTGTATGGAGACAAACACCAATGTTACAGTACTCAACTCTCCACTGCTCCAATGAACAAAGAAGACAAATAAGAGGGATATAGGACTCCCCTTTTTTGTTATCCTTCCCTTGGTTCCAACTAGCATGGGCTTCCAGAAAATGTACAGGGAATCCATTCTCTTCTGTGGTCAATACATGATCTCAGAATTTCCCTTATTCATTTGCCTAACAGATTTTGATTATGTTACTCTAGGTAAAGGGAAGGCAACAGAACTGTCCTTTTCCCCCAATTTTAAAATCTGTTATTTATTTGAAAGGCAGAGTTACAGAGAAGGGGTAGGGACAGATCTTCCATCTGCTGGTTCACTTCCCAAATTGGCCTCAGCTGAGCCAAGCTAAAGCCAGGTGCTTCTTCCAGGCCTCCCATATGAATGCAGTGGTTCAAGCACTTGGGCCACCTTCTGACGCTTTCCCTGGCACATTAGCAGGGAGATAGATTGGAAGTGGAGCAGCTGGGACTTGAATCAGCACCCATATGGGATGCTGCCAGCAGGCCATGGCTTTACCCACTGTGTTGGTACCGTGTGTGTGTGTGTGTGTGTGTATGTGTGTGTGTGTATGTATTTTTATTTCAAAGACTCATTTATTTATTTGAAAGGCAAGGTTAGATAGGGAGAGACATAAGAAGAGAGATATTTCAACCTCTGGTTCACTCCCCAAATGTCCATAACAGCAGAGGCTGGGCCAAGCCAAATCCTGGAGGCTGAACAGTGGATAATCTTTAGTTAATTTAAAATGAATAGGCTGTAGCTGGTGCTGTGGCATATAAGGTAAAGCCACCACCTGCAGTGCTGGCATACCTTATGGGCACTGGTTCATGTCCCAGCTGCTCTGCTTCTAATCTAGTTACCTGCTAATGTGCCTGGGAAAGCAGCAGGAGATGGCCCAAATACTTGGGCCCCTGAATCCATGTGGGAGACCTGGAAGAAGCACCTGGCTTTGGATTAGCCCAGCTCCAGCTGCTTGCAGCCACTTGGGGAGTAAAACAGCAGACAGAACATCTCTGTCTATTTATGTGTCTCTCTCTATAATTCTGTCTTTCAAATAAATAAATAAATCTTTAAAAAAGGTTTATTAACGTATGCTATAATCCAATCCAGTAAAAGTAAGAGAAGCATTAAATATTGCTACCTATATTTTTAATTTATTTTTTATTTTTTTAATTTTTAAAACTTTATTTAGTAAATATAATTTTCCAAAGTACAGTTTATGGATTACAAAGGCTTCCCCCCCATAACTTTCCTCCCACTCACACCCCTCCCATCTCCCACTCCCTCTCCCATTCCATTCACATCGATTCATTTTTAATTATCTTTATATACAGAAGATCGATATAGTATATATTAAGTAAAGATTTCATCAGTTTGCACCACACAGAACATAAAGTGTAAAATACTGTTTGAGTACTAGTTATAGCATTACTTCACATTGGACAACACATAAGGACAGAGATCCCACATAAGGAGCAAGCACACAGTGATTCCTGTTGTTGACTTAACAATTTGACACTCTTGTTATGGCATCAGTAATCTCCTTAGGCTCTAGTCATGAGTTCCTAAGGCTATGGAAGCCTCTTGAGTTCACTGACTTCAATCTTATTTAGACAAGGTCATAGTCAAAGTGGAAGTTCTCTCCTCCCTTCAGAAAAAGGTACCTCCTTCTTTGATGGCCCATTCTTTCCACTGGGATCTCATTCACAGAGATCTTTTATTTAGGTCCTTTTTTTTCTTTTTTGCCAGAGTGGCTTTCCATGCCTAAAATACTCTAATGGGCTCTTCAGCCAGATCCAAGTGCCTTAAGGGCTGATTCTGAGTCCAGAGTGCTGTCTAGGACATCTGCCATTCTACGAGACTGCTGTGTATCCCACTTCCCATGCTACCTATATTTTATATAGTCTAAGTATTGTATAAACTAAAATATACAACACTAGGAGTATGCTATCAGTAATTACACTACCAATCTCAGTGATTATAAATAAGAATTTTAGTAACTATACTGATTCTGAACAGTGATTCAATGATTCTGTTTTTAAATTTAATAATGCCCATGAACTTAAATGTTTCTGTGTAGCTCCTAATAGAACTACAAGCCTTAGAAGCTCTATGCTGTTTAACATTTCATCTTCAGTGTCAACTCGATTATTACACTGCCAGTTTATAAAACACTTCACAGTCATGTGAACCTTACCATAAGATAGGACTGTGTAGAATAAATCCTTTAACTATAAAGACAATCTTACCTCACAAGGGAGGAAGATCCAGAGGGGTCAAATGACTTGCTAATGTCACTTAGCTCTGTCGGCACAGAAACAAGGAAAGCTCTCAGCTTCCTGCCACCTCCCCTTACACCACCTGCCTAAACTAGATGAGCCTGTAATTTTAAGGACACTCAGGCCCCATGAGTTTAAAGGAATTTTTCAAGGTTACATGACAAGTACCAAAGCCAGAAGTAAAAATTGTTGCTTCCATCTTTCTCTTCCTTATTCACTATGGAAGTCTGATTTACAGTTATGCATTATTCAAATATCATTTACAACCAAGAAGCATTATTTTTCCTCAAATTTAACAACGAAACTACTTTTTTCCAATGAGGAAGTTATTTTAATGGATGATACAAACATACTTGTTTTGTTTTTTAATTTGAGATGCAAAGAAATGAACAAGTAGACAGAGAAGTGGTATTCACCCTCTAGTTCACTGCTGAAATGTTCACAGTGGCCAGGGCTTGCCCAGGAGCAGGGAACCCAATCATCTGAGCCATCACTTGCTAGCTCCCAGGGTCTGCATGATCAGGAAGTTGGAGGCAGGGGCTGGAACCGGGAATCAAACCCAGAAACTCCAATGTGGGACACAGGCATCTGAACCACAAGGCTACACCCTGGCTTCCAGACTTGTTTTTTTTCACCAGTCCTCTGAAAATGAAAGTTAATTACAACCTGAAATCCAAGACTCTGGAATCCTCAGGTGTGTGTGTCTATGCAAGTTTATGCATGAGAGTTAGGTTGCCCAAGAGTCTGCAGTTTAGAGAGAACAGAAGAGTGAAACATGTGTCAGAGGATGTCAGCATTGGAGAGGTGGCTGTGCTCTAGTCAGTGGCTGAGGAGGACAAGTCCACAGAGAGCAGCAGCACCAAGGGAGAATGCTATACTAGCAAGTAAGGAGAAAAAATGTTGAAAAATAAATATTTTAAAAAGATCCAGGACCAGCACTGTGGCAGAGTGGGTTAAAGTTCCAGCTTGCAGTGCCAGCATCCCATATGGGCACTTGGCTCCTGGCTTTCGATCAGCCATTCTCACTGTCTAACTCTGCCTGTCAAAAAAACAAACAGGCAGAGCCAAGATGGCGGAATAGTGAGGGCACGCACCGATAGTCCGGGAAAAGACAGTTTAATAAAAGTGGAGTTACTGTAGCCACAGGAAAAGGCTCAGGGAAAAATTGCAGAGGAAACTCTCCCGGATCCAGTGGAGGTGACACAGAGGACCTACGAGGATAGCAAGGTCACCCACCACATGGAAGCTGAGCCACGGGAGCTGCGCCACCACAGAAACAGAAGCTGAAACCAAGACCAAGAAGCTGCGCCGCTGCAGAAGCCACACCGCAGAGTCTGCGCGCTAGCGCTGGAAGGGGAGGTGAGATAAAAACCTCAGTAACCCAAGACATTTCGGGGAAAGGCAGAAAAAGCCTACAGGGAATGAAAGCCCCACTGGGGAAAGCTCACCAGGCAGACTGGAGGAGAGAAAAAACAAGCAAATAAGGGGAAACGGCACGGACATTAACTTCTCTCTCCACTCACCTTACAAAGCCGAGCAAGACAAAGAGCTGGCACCATTTTACATATGGAAAGAGGTGCTGGCCATTAGCCAAGCAGAAAAACCTGACTCTGGTGGGGAGAAATAACAGGAGGTTAAGACCTAGTTAGTGAAAGTGAGGAGCTAACGAACTGAGACTGAAAATCTGAGGGGAGGGCGAGAGAACTCACCAAGTACACAAACTCGGTAACTTGGGCAAACTGGGGAGAGACTATTGAGAAATTTGAGACCACACTGAGGGCTGCATAAACTCTTTGTGTGGTCCCAGGGGTAACCAGACAAATACCCACAGGTGCCAGATTTCATACATCAACTACCCCCAATTCCACTCAGCTGTGTGGAATTACTTCCCAACTGAGTCAGAAAAAAAAGAGAGAGAGAGAGAGTGAGAGAGTGAGTAAGTGAGAGAACAATCTGGGTGAGTCACCTTTGGCACACCCTTATCCCCAAAGAACCAAACAGAACTCTCTGGCCACACCCATCACAGCCTCTAAGGATCCATCAAAAGCAGACAGTCTACTTAATCTAGAGTCACAGTATAACGAGAAGAAACCAAATATCTCCAATATGCCAAACAAAAAAGGCAGAAACTGAGGTAACAAGAACAAGGAAGACACTATGACACCCCCAAATGAAATAGACACCCCAATTCAAGATTATGAAGATGATGAGATAGAAGAAATGCAAGAAGCGAATCTCAAAAAATTGATAACAACATTAAGAAGTTCTCAAAAACAAATTCTTGAACTACAGAAATCCTTAATGGACAAGATAGAAAATCTCACTCGTGAAAATGAAATATTAAGGAGGAATCAAAATGAAATGAAACAACTAGTAGAACATGAAACTGCAAAAGTGATGAGAAATCATAATGAAATGAAGAATTCAATTGATCAAATGACAAACACATTAGAGAGCCTTAAAAACAGAATGGGTGAAGCAAAGAGAGAATATTGGACTTAGAAGACAGAGCACAGGAAAATATACAGTCAGACCAAAGAAAAGAAGAGGAAATTAGAAATCTAAGAAATATTGTTGGGAATCTACAGGATACTATTAAAAAACCAAAAATTCGAGTTCTAAGAGTTCCTAAAGACATGGAGAGGGAGAAAGGATTAGAAGGCCTTTTTAGTGAGATACTAGCAGAAAATTTCCCAGGTTTGGAGAAGGACAGAGACATCCTAGTACAGGAAGCTAATAGAACTCACCACAGTGAAACATAAAGAAAAGATCCTAAAATCTGCAAGAGAGAAACGTCAGATTACTCTCAGAGGATCTCCAATCAGACTCACAGCTGACTTCTCATCAGAAACCCTACAAGCTAGGAGGGAATGGCGAGATATAGCCCAGGTACTAAGAGAGAACAACTGCCAGCCCAGAATATTATATCCTGCTAAGCTATCATTTGTGAATGAAGGTGAAATAAAGACCTTTCATAGCAAACAGAAATTGAAAGAATTTGTTGCCACTCATCCAGCCCTGCAAAAGATGCTTAAATATGTGTTACACACAGAAACACACAAACACGGTCATCACTATGAAAGAAGGTAAATGAAGGAAACCTCACAGCAAAAGATCACAGGAAGTTCAAAACATTTACATATATTAGAAAATATTTTTGGCAAATGGCAGGGCAAATTTACTACTTAGCAATAGTGACATTGAATGTTAATGGCCTGAACTGTCCAGTTAAAAGACACCAATTGGCTGACTGGATAAAGGAACAAACCCATCTATTTGCTGCTTACAAGAAACACATCTTTCCAGCAAAGATGCATACAGACTGAAAGTGAAAGGTTGGAAAAAGATATACCGTGCAAACAGAAATGAAAAAAGAGTGGATGTAGCCATCTTAATATCAGAGAATGTAAACTTTACCACAAAAACTGTTAAGACAGACAAAGAGGGGCAGTATATAATGATCAAGGGATCGATTCAACAGGAAGATACAATGATTATAAACATATATGCACCTAATTTCTGGGCACAGGTTTATTTAAAAGATTTGTTAAGGGACTTTAAGGGAGATTTAGACCCCATTACAATAGTACTGGGGGACTTCAATACTCCACTCTCAGAAATAGACAGATCAATAGGACAGAAGATCAACAAGGATACAGTAGGTTTAAATGACACTATAGCCCAAATGGATCTAACAGATATATACAGAACTTTCAATCCTACACAGAAAGCATTTACATTCTTCTCAGCAGTACATGGAACCTTCTCTAGGATTGACCACATACTAGGCCATAAAGCAAGTCTCAGCAAATTCAAAAGAATTAGAATCATACCATGCAGTTTCTCAGACCATAAAGGAATGAAGTTTGAAAATCAGCAACTCAGGAATCCCTAGAGTGTATGCAAACACAGGGAGATTGAACAACATGCTCCTGAATGAACAATGGGTCATAGAAGAAATTAAAAGAGAAATCAAAAATTTTCTGGAAGTAAATGAGGATAACAGCACAACATACCAAAACTTATGGGATGCAGCAAAAGCAGGGTTAAGAGGAAAGTTTTTATCAATTGGTGCCTACATCAAGAAATTGGAAAGGCACCAAATAGATTAACATTCAATGCATCTCATGGATCTAGAAAATCTGCAGCAAACCAGACCCAAATCTAGTAGGAGAAGAGAAATAATTAAATTCAGAGAAGAAATTAACAGTATTGAATCCAAAAAAAATTACAAAATATCAGCCAAACGAAGAGCTGGTGTTTTGAAAAAATAAACAAAATTGACACCCCATTGGCCCAACTAACTAAAAAAAGAAGAGAAAAGACCCAAATCAATGAAATCAGAGATGAAAAAGGAAATTTAACAACAGACCCCACAGAAATAAAAAGAATCATCAGAAATTACTACAACGACCTGTATGCCAGCAACAGGGAAACCTATCAGAAATGGATAGATTCCTGGACACATGCAACCTACCTAAATTGAACCAGGAAGACATCGAAAACCTAAACAGACCTGTAACTGAGACAGAAATTGAAACAGTAATAAAGGCCCTCCCAACAAAGAAAAGCCCAGGACCAGATGGATTCACTGCTGAATTCTACCAGACATTTAAAGAAGAACTGACTCTAATTTTTCTCAAACTATTCAGAACAATCAAAAAAGAGGGAGTCCTCCAAAATTCTTTCTATGAAGCCAGCATCACCTTAATTCCTAAGCTGAAAAAAGATGCAACATTGAAAGAGAATTACAGACCAATATCCGTGATGAACATAGATGCAAAAATTCTCAATAAAATTCTGGTCAATAGAATGCAACAACACATCTGAAAGAATATCCACCCAGACCATGTGGGATTTATCCCTGGCATGCAGGGATGGTTCAATGTGCATAAAACAATCAATGTGATACACCACATTAACAGACTACAGAAGAAAAACAATGTGATTATTTTAATAGATGCCAAGAAGCCATATGATAAAATACAACACCCTTTCATGATGAAAACTCTAAGAAACTGGGTATGGAAGGAACATTCCTCAATACAATCAAAGCAATTTATGAAAAACCCACGGCCAACATCCTATTGAATGCAGAAAAGTTGGAAGCATTTTCACTGACATCTTGTACCAGACAGAGATGCCCACTCTCACCACTGCTATTCAATATTGTTCTGGGTGTTTTAGCCAGAGCTATTAGGCAAGAAAAAGAAATTAAAGGGATACAATTTGGGAAGGAAGAACTCAAACTATCCCTCTTTGCAGGTGATATGATTCTTTATTTAGGGGACCCAAGGAACTCTACTAAGAGACTATTGGAACTCATAGAAGAGTTTGGCAATGTAGCAGGGTATAAAATCAATGCACAAAAATCAACAGCCTATATATACACAAGCAATGACACGGCTGAGAAAGAACTAAGATCAATCCCATTCACAATAGCTACAAAACCAATCAACTACCTTGGAATAAACTTAACAGAGGATGTTAAGGATCTCTACGATGAAAATTACAAAACCTTAAAGAAAGATACGGAAGAGGATACCAAAAAATGGAAAAATCTTCCATGCTCATGGATTGGAAGAATCAACATCATCAAAATGTCAATTCTCCCAAAAGCAATTTATACATTCAATGCAATACCAATCAAGATACCAAAGACATTCTTCTCAGATCTGGAAAAAATGATGCTGAAATGCATATGGAGACACAGGAGACCTCGAATAGCTAAAGCAATCTTGTACAACAAAAACAAAGCTGGAGGCATCACAATACCAGATGTCAGGATATACCACAGGGCATTTGTTATCAAAACAGCATGGTACTGATACAGAAACAGATGGATAGACCAATGGAACAGAATAGAAACACCAGAAATCAATCAACATCTACAGCCAAATTATATTTGATCAAGGATCCAAAACCAATCCCTGGAGTAAGGACAGTCTATTCAATAAATGGTGCTGTGAAAATTGGATTTCCACAGGTAGAAGCATGAAGCAACACGCCTACCTTTCACCTTACACAAAAATTCACTCAACATGGATTAAAGACTTAAATCTATGACCTGACACCATCAAATTATTAGAGAGCATTGGAGAAACCCTGCAAGATATAGGTACTGGCAAAGACTTCTTGGAAAATACCTCAGAAGTACAGGTAGTCAAAGCCAAAATTAACATTTGGGATTGCATCAAATTGAGAAGTTTTTGTACTTCAAAAGAAACATTCAGGAGAGTGAAGAGGCAACCGACAGAATGGGAAAAGTATTTGCAAACTATGCAACACATAAAGGGTTGATAACCAGAATCAACAATGAGATCCAGAAATGCCACAAGATCAAAACAAACAACCAACTTAAGAGATGGGCCCAGGACCTCAATAGATATTTTTCAAAAAGAAATCCAAATGGCCAACAGGCACATGAAAAAATGTTCAAGATCACTAGCAATCAGGGAAATGCAAATCAAAACCACAATGAGGTTTCACTTTACCCCGGTTAGCATGGTTCACATTCAGAAATCTACCAACAAAAGATTCTGGAGAGGATGTGAGTAAAAAGGGACACTAACCCACTGTTGGTGGGAATGCAAACTGGTCAAGCCACTATGGAAGTCAGTCCGGAGATTCCTCAGAAACCTGAAGATAACCCTACCATTCAACCCAGCCATCCCACTCCTTGGAATTTACCCAAAGAAAATGAGATTGGCAAACAAACAAGCTGTCTGCACATTAATGTTTATTGCAGCTCAATCAATTCACAATAGCTAAGACCTGGAACCAACCCAAATGCCCATCAAAAGTAGAATGGATAAAGAAATTATGGGACATATACTCTATAGAATACTATCCAGCAGTCAAAAACAATGAAACCCAGTCATTTGCAACAAGATGGAGGAGTCTGGAAAACATTATGCTGAGTGAACTAAGCCAGGCCCAAAGGGACAAATATTATATGGTCTCCCTGATTGGCAACAACTAACTGAACACCAAAGGGGAAACCTGTTGAAGTAAAATGGACATGATGAGAAACAGTGACTTGATCAGCTGTTGTCCTGTCTTTTGATGTACAATGTAATACTTTATCCATGTTAGTATTTTTCTGTTCTAGTACAATTGGTTGAACTCTGTAATTAACACACAATTATTCTTAGGTGTTTGAATTTCAACTGAATAGTGATCCCTGTTAGGAATTTCGAAAACATTATGCGGAGTGAAATAAGCCAGTCCCAAAGGGACAAATATCATATGTTCTCCCTGATTGGTAACAATTAACTGAGCACCAAAAAGGAAACCTGTTAAAGTGAAATTAACACTATGAGAAACGGTGACTTGATCAGCCCTTGCCCTGACTGTTGATGAACAACTTAATACGTTATCCTTCTTAGTAATTTTTTGTTTGTTCTACTTAATACTTTTGGTTGAATACTGTAATCAATACACAGTTATTCTTAAGTGTTGAAACTTAACTGAAAAGTGATTGCTGTTAAATATAAGAGTGGGAATAAGAGAGGGAAGAGATGTGCAATTTGGGACATGCTCAAGCTGACTTACCTCAAATGATAGAGTTAGAAACATACCAGGTTATTCCAATTCAATCCCATCGAGGTGGCATGTATCACTGCCATCTCACTAATCCAAGTGATCAACTTCAGTTCACAATTGATCATAATGAAAGGACTAAGAGCCCAAGGGATCACAGAAACAAGACTAGTGTCTGCAAATACTAGCTGATAGAATCAAAATGGGAGAGAACAATCCAACATGGGAGTGAGACACACAGTGTGTACAGTGATGTACAGTGTGATTTAATGCTATAACTAGTACTCAAACAGTATTTTTCACTTTGTGTTTCTGTGTGGGTGCAAACTGTTGAAACCTTTACTTAATATATGCTAAACTGACCTTCTGTATATAAAGAGAATTGAAAATGAATCTTAATGTGAATGGAAGGGGAGAGGGAGCAGGAAAGGGGAGCATTGTGCGTGAGAGGGAAGTCACTGAGGGGGAAGTCATTGTACTCCATAAGCTGAACTTTGGATTTTATATATGTTTAATAAAAGTTAAAAAAAAGACTAATGTGTGCTAATACTGATAGAATAAAAAAGGGAGAGAATGATGCAATATGGGAAGCGGGATACACAACAGACTCATAGAATGGCAGATGTCCTAAACAGCACTCTGGCCTCACAATCAGCCCATAAGGCATTTGGATCTGGCTGAAGAGCCCATGAGAGTATTTTAGGCATGGAAAGCCAAGACACTCTAGCAAAAAAAAAGGACCTAAATGAAAGATCTCCTCTAGTGAGATCCCAGTAGAAAGAACAGGCCATCAAAGAAGAGGTACCTTTCTCTTAAGGTAGGAGTGAACTTCCACTTTGACTATGACCTTGTCTAAATAAGATCGGAGTTGAAGAACTCAAAACGCTTCCATAGCCTTGGCAGCTCATGCATGACAAGAGCCTAAGGAGATTACTGACTCCATAAACAAGAGTGTCAATTTGTTAAGTCAACAACAGGAATCACTGTGCACTTACTCCCCATGTAGGATCTCTGTCCTTAATGTGCTGTACATTGTGATTTAATGCTATAACTAGTACTCAAACAGTATTTTTCACTTTGTGTTTCTATGTGGGTGCAAACTGTTGAAATCTTTACTTAATGTATGTGAAATTGATCTCCTATATTAAGAGAATTGAAAATGAATCTTGATGTGAATGGAATGGGAGAGGGAGCGGGAGATGGGAGAGTTGCATGTGGGAGGGAAGTTATGGGGGGGGAAGCCATTGTAATCCATAAGCTGTACTTTTTTACTAAATAAAAGTTTAAAAAAAAAAAACAAAAGAAGTGGAACAGCCAGGTCTCAAACCGGCACCCATTTGAGATGCCAGCACTTGAGGCCAGGGCATTAACCCACTGTGCCACAGTGCTGGCCCCATCTTTTTACTAGTTCAGTGTATATAACTATGTTGGTACTAAACCACCTCTACTATATCATCGATAAGACCAATAAATACAAATTCAAACTTTATGTTTTACAAAAATTTAGGGGATTCTATGTTCCAATTTGAATAACACGATAAACATGTTACTGTTATAGCAGCACAGAGACTAGAAACAAATTTGATATCAGGCTTGATATTTCTAATGCTTTATAATCATAATTTTATGTTGTCAAATATTTATTTCACAATTTTAATAAAATACACTCATAAATCTGCTATATCACAATATAATGCAAATGAAAATAAACAACTTACTGGTGGTGTGTTCATTTTCTTTGGCCTGGGAAAACCACCTATTCTTAGGTGTTCAAATTTTAACTGAAAAGTGATGTCTAGGCTATGGGAGCCCCTTGAGTTCACCAACTCTGAACTTGTTTAGTCAATGTCGTATCACAGTGGAGGGTTATAAAGTCAATTGAAAATGAATCTCATTAAGCATAATGTTTGGAATAACACAGGAAGGAGGAATTTTGTAACTGTGAAGCTCTATTGTCCTGCATACTTTCCTACAGATTACATCTAAAGGTACAGTTTAAAATCTTGGTATGGGACCTCAAATCCCATCAAACTGGATAGTAAAAATTTTTAAAGTGAACATATTAAGTGGTAAATTGATAATATAGATAGGATTACATGTTAAATGGATCATATAAATAATATGAAATGTCTGGTCAAAATAAACAGAATTAAAAAGGAGAGAATATTCCAACATGGGAAGCAGTACACAGAGAAGAAACACAGAATGAGAATCACATTAAAAAAACACTCTGTCCTCAGAATCAGCCCATAAGGCATTCTGGTCAGGTTAAAGTTGCATGAGAGCAATTCAAGCATCAAAAGCCAAGACAATGTGGTAAAAAATGTTCTACATAAAGGATCTTGTGAGAGAGACCCCAGTGGAAATAAGTGGCCATAGAAGAAGGATGTACTTTTGTCTGACAGGTGGAGAGTACTTCAACTTTGCTTGTGGACTTGTTTAGATACTGACACAGATTTTGGATACAAAGGCTACTGAAGCTACAAAGGCTATAGTAGCCTTTGTATCCAAAATCTGTGTCAGTATCTAGACAAGTCCACAAGCAAAGTTGAAGTACTCTCCACCTGTCAGACAAAAGTACATCCTGTAGTAGCCTTTGTAGCTTCTATAACCTAGGCAGCTCATGACAAGAGTTTTGGGTGATCACTGATATCATATGGAAGAGTGTTATTTGTTAAATTAACAACAGGAGTCACTGTGCACATACTCTTCATAAAGGACTTCTGTCTGCAATGAATTGTATTATGAGAATTAACTGTAAAACTGGTTCTCGGTTTGTGTGTGTGTTTGTCAGTGTGTGTTTGTTCGTGTGTGTAAATTGTTGAAATCCACTTTGTAAAAGTTGGTCTTCTATGTATAAAGTTAAATAAAAATGTATCTTAAAGGATAATGGAACTTGGAATGAGCAAGGGAAGAGGAGTGGGGTGAGAGTGGAGGAGGGAGGGCAGCATAGTGAGAAGAATCACTATATTCCTAAAGTTGTACTGATGAGATTGGTACTCATTAAATAAAATGTTTCTTTGAGATATAAAAAGAAACAAGAGGAATGATTTGTATGTTTCCTGAGTAATCACTTCACTCACAAGACAAAATACATGATGCAAAAGAATTCATCTTCAACCACACACTAACGAAGAGGAACTCTAGTGGTTAAATTTTAGGGTTTCAAACTCATATTTGAAAGGCATGTGTTAAAAATAGATGAATTCTTATTTCAGCTCAATTCACAATAGCTAGAACCTGGAATCAACCCAAATGCCCATCAACAGTAGACTGGATAAAGAAATTATGGGGCATGTACTCCATAGAATACTATCCAGCAGTCAAAAACAACTAAATCTTGTCATTTGCAACAAAATGGAGGAATCTGGAAAACATCATGCTCAGTGAATTAAGCAAGTCCCAAAGGGACAAATATCATATGTTCTCCCTGATTGGTGACAACTAACCGAGCACCAAAAGGGAAACATGGTGAAGTGAAATGGATACTATGAGAAACAGTGACTTGATCAGCCCTTGTCTTACTGTTGATGTACAATGTAATACTTTATCCATTTTAGTATTTTTTTCATTCTACTTCGAACTATAGGTTGAACTCTTTAATTAACACACAATTATTCTTAGGTATTTAAATTCAACTGAAAAGTGATCTCTGTTAAATATAAGAGTGGGAATAAGAGAGGGAGGAGATGTGCAATTTGGGACATGCTCAATCGGACTTGCCCCAAATGGTGGAGTTAGAAACATGCCACGGGATTCCAATTCAATTCCATCAAGGTGGCAAGTACCAATGCCATCTCACTAGTCCAAGTGATGAACTTCAGTTCACAATTGATCACACTGATAGGTCTAAGAGTCAAAGGGATCACAAAACAAGAGTAGTGTCTGCAAATACTAGCTGACAGAATCAAAAAGGGAGAGAACGATCCAACGTGGGAAGCAGGATACACAGCAGACTCATAGAATGGCAGATGTCCTAAACAGCACCCTGGCCTCACAATCAGCCCTTAAGGCATTCGGGCCTGGCTGAAGAGCCCATGCAAGGATTTAAGGCATGGAAAGCCAAGACACTCTGGCAAAAAAAAAAAAAACCCTAAAGGAAAGATCTCTGTGAGTGAGAACCCAGTGGAAAGAACGGGGCCATCAAAGAATCAAAGAAGGAGGTACATTTCTCTGAAGGGAGGAGAGAACTTCCACTTTGACTATGTATTGTTTACATAAGATCGAAGTCAGTGAACTGAAAATGCTTCCATTGCCTTGGCAACTCATGACTAGAGCGTAGGGTGATTACTGATGCCTTAAACAAGAGTGTCAATTTGTTAACAACAGGAGTCACTGTGTACTTACTCCTCATGTAGATCTCTGTCCTTTATGTGTTGTTCAATGTGAATTAATGCTATAATTATTACTCAAACAGTATTTTACACTTAATTGGTTTGTGTGGGTGCAAACTGTTGAAATTTTACTTAACATAGGCTAAATTGATCTGTACATAAAGATAATTGAAAATGAAACTTGATGTGAATGGAATGGGAGTGGCAGCAGGAGATGGGAGGGTTGTGGGTGGGAGGGAATTTATGGGGGGGAGCCATTGTAATCCATAAACTGTACTTTAGAAATTTATATTTAGTAAATAAAAGTTAAAAATGGATAAATTCAAAGGTGGGAACAGGTTTTATGATGATTATTATTTGCTTTCCCTTTGTTTTCAATTCTGATAATCATACTGTATTTCTAAACACACATCTGCTTGTCACAGATACATGTATAAAATATGGAAAACATCATGCTATTCTACTTTAAGATACTTAAACATGAAGCTAATATTCCTATGGCAACTTATATCTAATCCATCAAAAGTTATTTGCTGTGACCTAATCAAATAATTAGTGTGTTATTCATGGGTAATATTCCAGAATTCAGAAAACTACTACAGTACATTTACTAGAATAAAATAATGAGTCTTACTGTGGGTGCATTTAAATTCATTGCACAAAGCAAAAGTTCCAGTCTCTGGGAATTAATTCAAAACTCTTGAAATCCATTTCTCTATACATTCATCTGATGATCTATCAAATCTTTATTTATAGCTCTGAGAGTCAGATCTTAACTTTCTCTGTTCGCTAGTTTCTTCTATAACTCATGCAAGATATCAACACAAGAATTACATAGAGCCTCTACTGCCACTGTTGTTCTTGTCTAACAGGGAATGGCCATGGCTAATGTGAACTTCAGTGGGAGTAAGACAGTGTACTGGTGTTAGTCCCACAACATCTCCCTGGTTTCCTTTATTGCACAGATATGATTTTCCCTGTTCAAATTCCTGTGTTTTCTCTATACTGCCATTGTCCTAAGTGATATTCTACAAATGTGGGAACCTTAAACTTGAGCTTCCAAGCCTAGGTTCCCTCATCTCAGAGCTCAGAAACTAGTACATGATGAAAAAATAGGTCTCAATTTCATATTGCTTGAGATAAAAATGAAATTTCAGGGATTAATGAGCTAGTTCAGCACCATGGACTTTGTGAGTTTATATGCCCTTTCCTGGAATTTGCTCTCTTTGTTCATCACACACCTCTGCCAACAGGAGTTGTTCCTTCTGGGAATGGAGATATAGCTTCCAAGGGAAACTCCAATATGAGAAAAATTGTGAACATCATACTCACCAAAAATTGGCTAATCATAAGCCACTCCTTCGACTCTTCTGAGTTAATAAGGAAGCTATAGTGATTAATTTGTCCTGAATACAGAAGATTATATAGTCCAAGTGGCATAAATAAAGGGAGTGATGAACAAAGAGTGAGTCTAGCTAATTAAAATAACCTCAAGGATTATTAACTGAATTTAGCCTTTTCTTTTTAAATATTTAATTATTTGAAAGGCAGAGAAATGAAAGACAAAAACAGAGACACAGACACATGAAGCATCTTTTCTTGGCTCACTTCCCAAGATGCTAAAATAAACAGGTTTTGGCAAGGACAGAGCCAGGAGCAAGTAATTTTATTTACATCTGCTATATGGGCACATTCCAAAGCATTTGGGTCATGTTCCATTGCCTTCCCAGGTTCATTAATAGAATATACACAAAGTAACACTACAACATAGGAGGCCAGCATTGCAAGCAGTGGCCAATCCCATTGCAAAATAATGTGTGCCACAAACACTAGTCATTTCAGATCCATCATTAAAAATATTTAGTCATATACCTCTGTTGCCTCATCATGTATTTTTCTATTAATTCAGTTCATAATTTTATTGTTTAAAAAGACAAACAATATACACCTTGAAGTTTTAGACATAACCATTTGATAAGAAGAGGAAATCAAAGGGATACAAATTAAAAAGTGGGAATTCAGATTATTCCTATTTGAAAATGACATGGTTCTCAATATAGGGAAGCCAAAAGAGTCCACTAGTAGATGATTAGAATTCATAAAAAAAAACTTTGTTAAAGTAGCAGAATACAATATTAACACACGAAAGTTAATAGCCTTTCTATACACAGACATTGCCATGGCCAAACATCTAAACAGAAAGATTTCCAACCAACAACCTAAGTATCCATCTCAAGAGTCCTAGAAAACAAGAATAAACCAAATACAAGATGAAATTAATAGCATAGGTCATAAATGGAATGTTAACATTAAAGATAAGCAAAATAAAGATTTTATTTTTAATAGAAGAAACAATCCTTTCACTAGGTTATAAAAACTAGGTTCAAGTAAATAAAATCAAAGAAGGGGAAACTACAATGCATATCACAGATATAGTAGGCATCACTAATTTATATTAACAAGGATAAATAAAAAATGTAAAAAAAAAATGTTTATTTGTGGATACATATAACCTACCAAAACTGAGCCAAGTAGATATAACATATCTGAGAATCCAGGTCTCCCACGGGGTTGTGGCTTTGGGTGATGATCATTGTGAATGTTGTTTTTTAGCTGCAGCCAACATGCTCTCCATGCAGGATGTTGGTTGGTCATAGAGGAAACCACCTGCTAGCAGGAGGTAGGACGTACACAGTGACCTTACTTTCTGCTTGCTGTCACTGCCAATCTACAAATGCCCTTTAGAAGAAGCCTATTGGCAAGCCAGTGGTGGTTACAGGATAGCAGAATAGGGAGGGAGCTTATTTCTCTAGCCCAGGGGAAAATAGTTTTAAATAAGTGGTAGTCTTGGGGAATAGTTATGAAAAAAAGGCAAAGGAAACTCTACTACATGGAGGGCATGGGCACCCATGGCTCAGGACTCCAATATCCAAGAGCCTATGCACCATTACTGCAAAGTGAGGTGAGAAAAGATGGCAGGAGGCTGATACTCTGGTGAAAAAGCAGAAGGAAGACCCTACAGGAAGTGAGGTTTGAAGCTATGTGAGGGAAAGTGCACCAGCCTAACTAGAGGAGAGAAAAAAAGAGGGTATGAACACATTTCTCTCTGATCACCTTACAAAGCCATACAAGCCAATAGAGCAGGTGCCAATTTGGACATACATAACAGCTGCACCAGCTCATTTCTGTGCCCAGCAATCAGCTGAATGGAGATTCCTGACTCCAGTGGGGAGAAATAACAGAAGGTTAGGAGCTTGTGAATGTGTGAAACTTCAGAACCAGGACTGTGGGGAAAAAAATGAGTGTGTGTGGAAGAACTCATGGTGTGGATGAGACTTTGAGCAGTCTCAGTGGGATACCACAAGCTCCAGAAGACCTGGACACCTGGTGAGAGACATTGCTGGAAAATCTTAACTTATACTGAGAATTGCACAGATCCTTTGTGCGGTCCTTGGGACAGAGCAGAGGAATATTTTATCCACTTTGGCTAGTGCTCAGGCACTGGACTCCATCAAGGAGAAGAGCTCAGCTGAGCAGAAATAATTCCTTTCTGATTAAAAAAAGAGAGTGAAGATTTACCATGTCAAACCAGAGAGTATCAACTTAGGCATGCCCTTAACTCTAGAGAACTGAACAGAGCTCTCTGGCTACATCCACTACAAGCCTCTAGACATTCACTGAAAACAGACATTCCACTCAGCTATAGAATCATAGTACAATGATAAAAGCTGCCAAAGTGGGGGAAAAAAAGAAGAAACCAACAAGTACCTCCACAAATGCTGAACAACAAATGCAACAACCCAAGAGACAAGAATAAGGAAGACAACATCATGCTCCCAAAAGAACAGAACACTTCAATACAAGATTATGAAGATGATGAGATAGAAGAAATGCAAGAAATAGAATTCCAAAAATTGATGATAAGATTATACAGAAGTAATCAAAAGCACAAGCATGGACTACTAAAATCCATGGAGAACATGAAAGAAAATCTCTCATGAAATTAAAATCCTTTTTTAATTCTTTTTATTTAGTAAATATAAATTACCAAAGTACAGATTATGGATTACATAGGCTCCCCCCCATAACTTCCCTCCCACTCGCACTCCTCCCATCTCCCGCTCCCTCTTCTATTCCATTCACATGAAAATTCATTTTCAATTCTCTTTATATACAGAAGATCGATTCAGTATATATTAAGTAAAGATTTCATCAGTTTACACCCACACAGAAGCACAAAGTGTAAAAATACAGTTTCAGTACTAGTTATAGCATTACTTCACATTGGACAACACACTAAGCACAGAGCCCACATGAGAAGTAAGTACACAGTGATTCCTGTTGTTGACTTAACAATTTGACACTCTTGTTTATGGTGTCAGTAATCTCCCTAGGCTCTAGTCATGAGTTGCCAAGGCTATAGAAGCATTTTGGGTTCCCCGACTTCGATCTTATTCTGACAGGGTCATAGTCAAAGTGGAAGTTCTCTCCTCGCTTCAGAGAAAGGTACCTCCTTCTTTGATGGCCCCAGTCTTTCCACTGGGATCTCACTCGAGCAGATCTTTCATTTAGGTTTTCTTTTTTTCCCAAAGTGTCTTGGCTTTCCATGCCTTAAATCCTCGCATGGGCTCTTCAGCCAGGCCCGAATGCCTTAAGGGCTGATTATGAGGGCAAGGTGCTATTTAGGCCCCCCAAATGCATCCTCTGTCTAACCTCTTGTTTGTATTAGGTCAGAATACAAAATTTGGGAGGGAAGAATGCAAACCCAACTCAGACCCAGAAACCATTTAGGAAATTGCCGCTCAAGAAAACAAAAGTTGGCTGAAGCACCCAAAACAATGACAGAAAGCCAGAATTGGTGCAAGCCAACAGCTGTGCCCTGATTGAAAAAGCCCATTCCTTCCTTGTTTTGAACTCCATATTCCAGCCTCAAAGTCAAAGCTCACATCAGAAAATTCATTACAAAGCATGATAAATAAGAAAAATGGCAAAAAAGCCAAAGAAATGCAAGAGTCCTCTGTGATATTGGGCTTGATTGAGTCACAAGGAAACCGGCTGTTTCCAGATTCATCCACCCCTCCCAGCTTACTGGCTTTGGAAACTAATTGAATTCACCTGAAAATCTCCATCCAACTTGATTGGAGGGGAATTAATTATCGGTCCCCTCTGCAAAACGGTTCCATTTCTATTTCCAAAACACAAAAACTCATCTTGGTCGTGCTGCCTGGAGATTTCTAAGCATGACACGCCAATTGGTTGTGTTTTTTATTTCCTAATAGATCCTCTGTCTAAACTCTTGTTTGTATTGCGTCAGAATGCAAAATGTGGGAGGGAAGAAGGCAAACCCAACTCAGACCCAGAAACCATTTAGGAAATTGCCGCTCAAGAAACCAAAAGTCGGCTGAAGCACCCAAAACAATGACAGAAAGCCAGAATTGGAGCAAGCCAACAGCTGTGCCCTGATTGGAAAAGCCCATTCCTTCCATGTCTTGAACGCCATATTCCAGCCTCAAAGTCAGCTCACATCTGAAAATTCATTACAAACCATGATAATAAGAAAAATGTGAAAAAAGCCAAAGAAATGCAAGAGTTCCTTTTGACATTGGGCTTGATTTAGTCACAAGGAAACCGGCTGTTTCCGGATTCATGCACCCCTCCCAGCTGATTGTCTTTGGAAACTAATTTAATTCACCTGAAAATCTCCATCAAACTTTTTTGAGGGGAATTAATTATCGGTCCCCTCTGCAAAAGGGTTCTATTTCTTTTCTTTGATTATGGATTCATGCACCCCTCCCAGCTGATTGGCTTTGGAAACTAATTTAATTCACCTGAAAATCTCCATCCAACTTGATTGGAGGGGAATTAATTATCGGTCCGCTCTGTAAAATGGATTCCATTTCTTTTTTTTGAAAACAGAAAAACTCATCTTGGTCGTGTTGCCTGGAGATTTCTAAGCATGACACGCAAGTTGTTTGTGGTTTTCATTTCCTAATGGATCCTCTGTCTAAACTATTGTTTGTATTGCGTCAGAATACAAAATGTGGGAGGGAAGAAGGCAAAACCAACTCAGACCCAGAAACCATTTAGGAAATTGCCGCTCATGAAACCAAAAGTCGGCTGAAGCACCCAAAACAATGACAGAAAGCCAGAATTGGTGCAAGCCAACAGCTGTGCCCTGATTGGAAAAGCCCATTCCTTCCGTGTCTTCAACTCCATATTCCAGCACAAAGGCAAAGCTCACATCAGAAAATTCATTACAAACCATGAGAAATAAGAAAAATGGGAAAAAAGCCAAAGAAATGCAAGAGTCCTTTGTGATATTGGGCTTGATTTAGACACAAGAAAACAGGCTGTTTCTGGATTCATCCACCCCTCCCAGCTGACTGGCTTTGGAAACTAATTGAATTCACCTGAAAATCTCCATCAAACTTGATTGGAGGGGAATTAACTAAAGGTCCCCTCTGCAAAAGGGTTCCATTTCTTTTCCCAAAACACAAAAACTCATGTTGGTAGTACTGCCTGGAGATTTTTAAGCATGACACGCCAATTGTTTGTGTTGTTTATTTCCTAATGGATCCTCTGTCTAAACTATTGTGTGTATTGCATCAGAATACAAAAATTGGGAGCGAAGAAGGCAAACCCATCTCAGACCCAGAAAACATTTAGGAAATTGCCTCTCAAAAAACCAAAAGTCGGCTGAAGCACCCAAAACAATGACAGAAAGCCAGTATGGGAGCAAGCTAACAGCTGTGCCCTGATTGGAAAAGCCCATTGCTTCCATGTCTTGAACTCCATATTCCAGCCTCACAGTCAAAGCTCACATCTGAAAATTCATTACAAACCATGATAATAAGAAAAATGTGAAAAAAGCCAAAGAAATGCAAGAGTACTTTGTGATATTTGGCTTGCTTTAGTCACAAGGAAACCGGCTGTTTCCGGATTCATGCACCACTCCCAGCTGACTGGCTTTGGAAACTAATTGAATTCACCTGAAAATCTCCGTCAAACTTGATTGGAAGGGAATTACTTATCGGTCCCCTCTGCAAAATGGATTCCATTTCTTTTTTCAAAACAAAAAAACTCATCTTGGTCATGCTGCCTCTAGATTTCTAAGCATGACACGCTTATTGGTCGTGTTGTTTATTCCCTAATAGATCCTCTGTCTAAACTCTTGTTTGTATTGCCTCAGAATGCAAAATGTGGGAGGGAAGAAGGCAAACCCAACTCAGACCCAGAAACCATTTATTAAATTGCCGCTCAAGAATGTAAAGTCGGCTGAAGCACCCAAAACAATGCCAGCAAGCCAGTATGGGAGCAAGCTAACAGCTGTGCCCTTACTGGAAAAGCCCATTGCTTCCGTGTCTTGAACTCCATATTCCAGCCTCAAAGTCAAAGTTCACATCTGATAATTCATTACAAACCATGATACATAAGAAAATTGGGAAAAGAGTCAAAGAAATGCAAGAGTCCTTTGTGATATTGGGCTTGCTTTTGTCACAAGGAAACCAGCTGTTTCGATTCATCCACCACTCCCAGCTGACTGGCTTTGGAAACTAATTGAATTCACCTGAATATCACCGTCAAACTTGATTGGAAGGGAATTACTTATCGGTCCCCTCTGCAAAATGGATTCCATTTCTTTTTTCAAAACAAAAAAACTCATCTTGGTCATGCTGCCTCTAGATTTCTAAGCATGACACGCTTATTGGTCGTGTTGTTTATTCCCTAATAGATCCTCTGTCTAAACTCTTGTTTGTATTGCCTCAGAATGCAAAATGTGGGAGGGAAGAAGGCAAACCCAACTCAGACCCAGAAACCATTTAGGAAATTGCCGCTCAAGAAACCAAAAGTCGGCTGAAGCACCCAAAACAATGACAGAAAGCCAGAATTGGAGCAAGCCAACAGCTGTGCCCTGATTGGAAAAGCCCATTCCTTCCATGTCTTGAACGCCATATTCCAGCCTCAAAGTCAGCTCACATCTGAAAATTCATTACAAACCATGATAATAAGAAAAATGTGAAAAAAGCCAAAGAAATGCAAGAGTTCTTTTTGACATTGGGCTTGATTTAGTCACAAGGAAACCGGCTGATTCTGGATTCATGCACCCCTCCCAGCTGATTGTCTTTGGAAACTAATTGAATTCACCTGAAAATCTCCATCAAACTTTTTTGAGGGGAATTAATTATCGGTCCCCTCTGCAAAAGGGTTCCATTTCTTTTCTTTGATTATGGATTCATGCACCCCTCCCAGCTGATTGGCTTTGGAAACTAATTTAATTCACCTGAAAATCTCCATCCAACTTGATTGGAGGGGAATTAATTATCGGTCCGCTCTGTAAAATGGATTCCATTTCTTTTTTTTGAAAACAGAAAAACTCATCTTGGTCGTGTTGCCTGGAGATTTCTAAGCATGACACGCAAATTGGTTGTGGTTTTCATTTCCTAATGGATCCTCTGTCTAAACTCTTGTTTGTATTGCATCAGAATACAAAATGTGGGAGGGAAGAAGGCAAAACCAACTCAGACCCAGAAACCATTTAGGAAATTGCCGCTTATGAAACCAAAAGTCGGCTGAAGCACCCAAAACAATGACAGAAAGCCAGAATTGGTGCAAGCCAACAGCTGTGCCCTGATTGGAAAAGCCCATTCCTTCCGTGTCTTCAACTCCATATTCCAGCACAAAGGGAAAGCTCACATCAGAAAATTCATTACAAACCATGAGAAATAAGAAAAATGTGAAAAAAGCCAAAGAAATGCAAGAGTCCTTTGTGATATTGGGCTTGATTTAGACACAAGAAAACAGGCTGTTTCTGGATTCATCCACCCCTCCCAGCTGACTGGCTTTGGAAACTAATTGAATTCACCTGAAAATCTCCGTCAAACTTGATTGGAAGGGAATTACTTATCGGTCCCCTCTGCAAAATGGATTCCATTTCTTTTTTCAAAACAAAAAAACTCATCTTGGTCATGCTGCCTGTAGATTTCTAAGCATGACACGCTTATTGGTTGTGTTGTTTATTCCCTAATAGATCCTCTGTCTAAACTCTTGTTTGTATTGCGTCAGAATGCAAAATTTGGGAGGGAAGAAGGCAAACCCAACTCAGACCCAGAAACCATTTATTAAATTGCCGCTCAAGAATGTAAAGTCGGCTGAAGCACCCAAAACAATGACAGAAAGCCAGAATTGGAGCAAGCCAACAGCTGTGCCCTGATTGGAAAAGCCCATTCCTTCCATGTCTTGAACGCCATATTCCAGCCTCAAAGTCAGCTCACATCTGAAAATTCATTACAAACCATGATAATAAGAAAAATGTGAAAAAAGCCAAAGAAATGCAAGAGTTCTTTTTGACATTGGGCTTGATTTAGTCACAAGGAAACCGGCTGTTTCGGATTCATGCACCCCTCCCAGCTGATTGTCTTGGGAAACTAAATGAATTCACCTGAAAATCTCCATCAAACTTTTTGAGGGGAATTAATTATCGGTTCCCTCTGCAAAAGGGTTCCATTTCTTTTCTTTGTTTACGGATTCATGCACCCCTCCCAGCTGATTGGCTTTGGAAACTAATTGAATTCACCTGAAAATCTCCATCCAACTTGATTGGAGGGGAATTAATTATCGGTCCCCTCTGTAAAATGGATTCCATTTCTTTTTTTTGAAAACAGAAAAACTCATCTTGGTCGTGTTGCCTGGAGATTTCTAAGCATGACACGCAAATTGGTTGTGGTTTTCATTTCCTAATGGATCCTCTGTCTAAACTCTTGTTTGTATTGCGTCAGAATACAAAATGTGGGAGGGAAGAAGGCAAAACCAACTCAGACCCAGAAACCATTTAGGAAATTGCCGCACATGAAACCAAAAGTCGGCTGAAGCACCCAAAACAATGACAGAAAGCCAGAATTGGTGCAAGCCAACAGCTGTGCCCTGATTGAAAAAGCCCATTCCTTCCGTGTCTTCAACTCCATATTCCAGCACAAAGGCAAAGCTCACATCAGAAAATTCATTACAAACCATGAGAAATAAGAAAAATGGGAAAAAAGCCAAAAATGCAAGAGTCCTTTGTGATATTGGGCTTGATTTAGACACAAGAAAACAGGCTGTTTCTGGATTCATCCACCCCTCTCAGCTGACTGGCTTTGGAAACTAATTGAATTCACCTGAAAATCTCCATCAAACTTGATTGGAGGGGAATTAACTAAAGGTCCCCTCTGCAAAAGGGTTCCATTTCTTTTCCCAAAACACAAAAACTCATGTTGGTAGTACTGCCTGGAGATTTTTAAGCATGACACGCCAATAGTTTGTGTTGTTTATTTCCTAATGGATCCTCTGTCTAAACTATTGTTTGTATTGCGTCAGAATGCAAAATGTGGGAGGGAAGAAGGCAAACCCAACTCAGACCCAGGAAACATTTAGGAAATTGCCTCTCAAAAAACCAAAAGTCGGCTGAAGCACCCAAAACAATGCCAGAAAGCCAGAATGGGAGCAAGCCAACAGCTGTGCCCTGATTGGAAAAGCCCATTCCTTCCGTGTCTTGAACTCCATATTCCAGCCTCACAGTCAAAGCTCACATCTGAAAATTCATAGTCAAAACTGAAATCCGGGCCGGCGCCGTGCCTCACTAGGCTAATCCTCCACCTTGCGGCGCTGGCACACTGGGTTCTAGTCCCAGTCAGGGTGCCGGATTCTGTCCCGGTTGCCCCTCTTCCAGGCCAGCTCTCTGCTATGGCCAGGGAGTTCAGTGGAGGATGGCGCATGTGCTTGGGCCCTGCACCCCATGGGAGACCAGGAAAAGCACCTGGATCCTGGCTCCTGCCATCGGATCAGCGCGGTGCGCCGGCTGCAGCGGCGGCCATTGGAGGGTGAACCAACGGAAAAAGGAAGACCTTTCTCTCTTTCTCTCTCTCTCACTGTCCACTCTGCCTGTCAAAAAACAAAACAACAACAACAACAAAAAAACTGACATCCGAAAATTCATTACAAACCATGATAAATAAGAAAAATGGGAAAAAAGCCAAAGAAATGCAAGAGTCCTTTGTGATATTGGGCTTGCTTTAGTCACAAGGAAACCGGCTGTTTCCGGATTCATCCACCCCTCCCAGCTGACTGGCTTTGGAAACTAATTGAATTCACCTGAAAATCTCCGTCCAACTTGATTGGAGGGGAATTAATTATCGGTCCCCTCTGCAAAATGGATTCCATTTCTTTTTCCAAAACAGAAAAACTCATCTTGGTCGTGTTGCCTGGAGATTTCTAAGCATGACACGCAAATTGGTTGTGGTTTTCATTTCCTAATGGATCCTCTGTCTAAACTCTTGTTTGTATTGCGTCAGAATACAAAATGTGGGAGGGAAGAAGGCAAAACCAACTCAGACCCAGAAACCCTTTAGGAAATTGCCGCTCAAGAAACCCAAAGTCCTCTGAAGCACCCAAAACAATGACAGAAATCCAAAATTGGAGTAAACCTACATCTGTGCTCTGATTGAAAAAGCCCATTCCTTCCGTGTTGTGAACTCCATATTCCAGCCTGAAAGTCAAAGCTCACATCAGAAAATTCATTACAATCCATGATAAACAAGAAAAATGGGAAAAAAGCCAAAGAAATGCAAGAGTCCTTTGTGATATTGGGCTTGCTTTAGTCACAAGGAAACCGGCTGTTTCCGGATTCATCCACCCTCCCAGCTGACTGGCTTTGGAAACTAATTGAATTCACCTGAAAATCTCCGTCAAACTAGATTGGAGGGGAATTAACTAAAGGTCCCCTCTGCAAAAGGGTTCCATTTCTTTCTCGAAAACACAAAAACTCATCTTGGTCATGCTGCCTTGAGATTTCTAAGCATGACACGCCAATTGGTTGTGTTTCTAGTTTCATAAAGGATCCTCTGTCTACACTCTTGTTTGTATTGCGTCAAAATACAAAATTTGGGAGGGAAGAAGGCAAAATCAACTCAGACCCAGAAACCATTTAGGAAATTGCCACTCAAGAAAACAAAAGTCGGCTGAAGCACCCAAAACAATGACAGAAAGCCAGTATGGGAGCAAGCTAACAGCTGTGCCCTGATTGGAAAAGCCCATTGCTTCCATGTCTTGAACTCCATATTCCAGCCTCACAGTCAAAGCTCACTTCAGAAAATTCATTACAAACCATGATACGTAAGAAAATTGGGAAAAGAGCCAAAGAAATGCAAGAGTCCTTTGTGATATTGGGCTCGATTTAGTCACAAGGAAACCGGCTGTTTCCAGATTCATCCACCCCTCCCAGCTGACTGGCTATGGAAACTAATTGAATTCACCTGAAAATCTCCGTCCAACTTGATTGGAGGGGAATTAATTATCGGTGACCTCTGCAAAAGGGTTCCATTTCTTTTTCCAAAACCAAAAACTCATCTTGGTCATGCTGCCTGGAGATTTCTAAGCTTGACACGCCAATTGGTTGTGGTTTTTATTTCATGATGGATCCTCTGTCTAAACTCTTGTTTGTATCATGTCAGAATACAAAATGTGGGAGGGAAGAAGGCAAAACCAACTCAGACCCAGAAACCATTTATTAAATTGCCACTCAAGAATCCGAAGTTGGCTGAAGCACCCAAAACAATGACAGAAAGCCAGAATTGGAGCAAGCCAACAGCTGTGCCCTGATTGGAAAAGCCCATGGCTTCCATGTCTTGAACTCCATATTCCAGCCTCAAAGTCAAAGCTCACATCTGAAAATACATTACAAACCATGAGAAATAAGAAAAATGTGAAAAAAGCCAAAGAAATGCAAGAGTCCTTTGTGATATTGGGCTTGATTTAGACACAAGAAAACAGGCTATTTCCGGATTCATCCACCCCTGCCAGCTGACTGGCTTTGGAAACTAATTGAATTCACCTGAAAATCTCCATCAAACTTGATTGGAAGGGAATTAATTATCGGTCCCCTCTGCAAAAGGGTTCCATTTCTTTTTCCAAAACACAAAAACTCATCTTGGTCATGCTGCCTGGAGATTTCTAAGCATGACACGCCAATTGGTTGTGTTTTTTATTTCATAATGGATCCTCTGTCTAAACTCTTGTTTGTATTGCATCAGAATACAAAAGTTTGGAGGGGAGAAGGCAAAACCAATGTTAGAGTCGACTGCCCGAAAAACGTCACCAAGAGACACGTCTCTTATGCAAACAGCACGGGGAAGTTTTATTGATTATCCAGCATGCTGGGGCTATCTGATCATCATGAGCAGAGCAGCCGCGAATAACCAAAGGTTAGGGTTTATAAAGGCAAAAACCACAAAATCGGGAAGGGGGAGAGAATACACGGTTGCTAAGCGGTTGCTAATATTTTACAATCAGCAATTATGATCTTAAGACATAGACAAATTACATTTTCATTATTAGCTCAGGTAACCCAGGTGTAACCTTTTTATTTTTAAGCTTGAGCAATCATGCTAGGGTGGTTTTGTGTGTTGCCAAGGGTGATGTAGTGTACTGCTATTGTCCGACTATTTGAGATCATAGTTTCAGACAAGAGTCTCACAGGGGGGGGGGGGGTTGCTTTCCCAGAATGCAGTCTCAAGTGCTCCAAAATGGAGTCCCTACTGTCCAGGTGCTACTTTACTCTGTCTTATTTTCAAAGCTGCACCAGGAAGGTTTAAACCTGTAAGCTTAAGCTTAACTTTTTACACCCGCACATATACAATTTTAACTTTTTTCCCACTCCTTGTGTGAGGATCTCTAATCTTAGAGATTATTTGTTTTTGTGTTTTTTAATGTGACATATTGTTGTCTTACAATCGTGAGTTTAATATTTTTAACTTGTTTCCACAGGACGGTAATGAGTCTATTTAACACACAAGGTCCTATGGTTACAATTAGGAGTAAAACAATTAAGGGTCCTGTTAGGGCTGACAGTAGAGTAGTAAGCCATGGGGACTGGCCGAACCATGACTCAAATCATCCCTATTGAGTTTTCCTCTCCCCTTGCCATTTTTCCAGTTATTTTCTGAGTTTGGCCATGGAGTTTCTAACCACCCCAGTTTAGTCAGCATAAAGACAACATTTTTTTCTTTAGGGCCGTGCATAACCCCCCCTCCCACCATGAAAATGAGATTTAACCCCGCCTGTTCTGTAATACTGAAATGCAGATACTGGGCTACATCTGGGAGATTGTGGAAGATTTGTCAGGCAGAAGGGGCGGGGATCTCCACCTGGCAGGTTATCAGGTAGAAGGGGGCAGGGCAGGATGTAAAGGCCAGGCTGCCTGTGAAACATTGTCAGGATGACTGAGATATAGACGCATATGCTGGACACATTAGGCCTTTATGTCACACACACATAAGCTCATAACTGACTTTTTGTCTAACATTTTTTCCTCAAGAGGTAATACCCAAAATTTTTCTTTGGGATTATGGATGGAGTTCCGTTTTCTGTAACTTCTTCGAAGCTGGCATGTGGGCATTGAGGGGGATTTGGGTATTTCCTCTTGCTACCTGTCTTATGGTGTGCAACAGTGCCTTGGAAAGACTGTGTTTCTCGGTCCATAGGGCTGCTCAGGTCATCCAGTGGAATGGGCTGGAAGTCTTGCCTGATGAGCATTTGGAGTTCAACAGCTTTTAGTCTGTTAGAGACAAAATGAACAAGGGCATTAAAAACACATGTCCCAAAGAGAAGCATCAAGATTGCAGAAGTTAGTGGGCCAAGGAGAGGAAATAGCCAGGATTTTTATGATCAGATGTTAGGCCAGAAATCCCAGCCCTGCTTGGCCTGGTCCTGGAGCTGTTTGGCTTTTTCCAGAAAAAGTACAAATTTGGGTTTGTGTCTGTCTAGTCTGATTGACCCAGAGACAATATATATATATATATGGATATCTAGTAGCCAGTTTTGCTAGGAAGTTAAGCCAATGTACAAGACTAGAGTCTCAGCCTGGGAAAGAAGACAGACTAATGAATTATTTATATTTAACTATTTATATTATGGATTATTGTGCACACCCCTCCAGAGATAGGCCCTTTAAGTCCTCAGTGAGGACCTGTCCAAATAGGTGTAGGGCTATCTGAGTTAGCTGTTACTGAAAGCCCTGTTTTCAGGAACTGGCAGGGAGGGCTTTCTAATGTTATTGGATAGACTTTTAAGGCCTGGCTGGGTGTGTGAGGCCCAGACCTATCCATGGGATGCTGGAAGAGAATTAAAAGAGATGCAAATCTCCTTTAAGGGAGGCACCCTGTTGACTTGCATTACATGGCTGGACTAGGAGGAGAGCTGAATAGGAGACTGATAGAAATAGGCAACTTGCATTTTACTGACCCTAGGCCATCCCCTCAATAGCAGTGGCTGGAGCTGGAAGCTGGGCAGAGGCTGGGCAGAGCCAAAGGCTTTTTAGCTCGGGGCCACAGGGTCTGCGGTTCTGAACCAGGAGTCCTTCGACACCCAGGGCAGTTCCATGTCCAGTGACCATGCTCTTGGCAGAGCTGACAGAAGGCATTTGCTGTCATGACAGCTGCTTGCCCAATGCCCTGGCTCCTTATATCAGTAACAGGTGCCGTTTGGGGTGCATTGGCCTTGCTGGGTCTCCTTGACGGCAGATCACCGTGTAAAGCAGCCATTGCTTGGCCTGTTGCCCATCTTCTGCTGCTTGCTTGTTCCTCGTTTTCCTGGTCTCTAATAAAGTAGACCAAGGAGGCAGCCTCTATGATGTCAGTCAAGGGGGTGCTCAACCCAACCCTGATTTTTGGAGATTTTTTTTTAAATATTAGGGTGAGCTAGAAAAACTATGGTCATGGGCAAATTCTTACACTTAGTATTTTCCTGCGAGTTAAGACCATGCCCATGAGGAGAACTATGACCCTTTAGGTAAGATAGTGTAACCTTTTTTTTGTTGTTGTTATGTTGTTTGGGGCCCTATACTGTGGCCAGGCATTATTACAGAAAAGGTCAGTCATCCCTTACATAAGGTCTGGGGATCAAACTGTACATCACAGTGGAGAGACCTGCAGAACAGTAGTAACTTCCCTTCTGGAAGAGAAAAGAGAAGTGAGGCAGCGAGTTGGGTCTCTAGCCTGACTTTCTGGGCTTTTAGATTTAACTGGCAGTTTAACCAGTGTTTACTGCTTAGCCCAACTTAGAGGAGAAATTGTGGCAGAGGTCTCTGCCATTTTTTGGCTTCCAGGTATTTACTGTGTAGCCTGTGGACACTAGAGCTTTTTTGGTTTTCTGGAACCCAGTTTTCTAACATCTGCCGCATAACCATAACTTAACAGAGACAGTAGAGTACACAATGGATTAACATGAATTTTATGTCTCTTGTTGTCGAATAAACCAGAAATAAAAAAAAAAAAACCTTGTATATAAGAGTTTACATAATTTAGAATTATTTAACAGAGTCAAAAAGAGCTTACAGGACCTAACTCTAGAAATGGCAGAGTAACCGATTAAGCAGACACTGTTAAAACAGACGTTGCAGTTTTTGCAAAAACAGATTCCAAGATTTATGATTTAGACCATTTTTAGATATTTACTAATATTAGTACACATTTTTTTAAACCCATTGTTATAACAGAAGATCAGACTTCAACTTTAGGTCAGTGTAATTTTGGCATTAGCACTCAACTCTGTAAACAATATTTTAAAATCGTAAACATTTTAAAACTTTTTATGACTTGTTTACACCTTTTGAAACTTTATACCCGTAGTTACTTTTACATAGCCTTGAATTGTCATGTATGGACAACTTATGAGAATACATGTTAACAAACTCAAACAGTTTTTTTTTTAATTTGAGATGTTAAAAGTATATATAATATATTTTCCCAAGTTTTACTTAGCACTGATGCCTAGATGACTTAAGACACTGAGTTATTAATGAATACCACACCATTATCTGAAATAAAAGTTAAAATTACATTTTTATGTTTTTAAGTAACATGAGGATAACACCTCCTGGACAGTAAACACTAGTGCATGTTTACAACTTTGAAAAGATCTTCATCATTAAGAGAAACAAGTTTAAAGCATATCAAACACATGTAAAATGAGCAAGTAAGCCACTGAGCAAACTGAAGGGCATTTGTATTACCTCAATTTTCTGAACCAATCTGCATTGGCTTACTTTAGTTAACAACATAAAGGCTTGTTTACACAGAATTTACTCTTATTTTTATAAGACCACTTTAGCTGGAAAGCAAAAACATAAATACAGCATAGGTCTGACACCATTTATAACATTTTAATATATTTTATATAATCTGAATTGACCCAAGCAGTTGTTACTTTAACAAATTTAGAGTCTCATCCTTTGAGAGTTCCAGGGATCTGACTGGAAGCCCCAAGTTGGAAGACTAGGTTTAGAATTTAAGCTGTCAGAGAGTCAAACCATTTAGCCAAAATTAGTACATTTCTGATCAGTTGGGTAATCACTCAGACATTAAAGACAGATAAACAATGTAAACAAACTTCGCATTGAAGTTTTTCCAATCAAGACTCTAATGGCAATAGAAAAACGCAAAACCTTTAAGACAGGTGAATGCTCTCAGATGAGTCAGGGACAGCAGCACAGAAAAGAGCTGATTATCAGCATATGAACCCATTGTTTAGGTTTTCATTAGCTGCAAAGAGAAAAACCCATCAGCTTGGAAAGGGTTAATGGCTTAAGGTTCTGGCTCCCTTAGGTAAGGCCAGCAGTAGTATTGAATTGGAAATTCCTCCAGGAGAGGAAAAAGAAGCAGCGCTGGGGTGGGGGCTCAGCCCAGAGATATTTGGCTATGCCTGCCTGGGTGCACCAGGCCACATGGACTAGAATAGAGTGCAGAGAAAGGCTGTGGTCCCCCATTTACAGGGAAGACTGTGCACACCAGGGCTTGGCAGGACTAACAATGGGGTTGGGTAGGTGCGCCATTTTACCAAGAGTGTTGGGAACCTCCTATAATTTAACCAAAGCCAGATCAATTAGGACTACTGCAGACACTCAGTCAATTACAACAGATAGTTAACTTTAGCTCTTTTCCAGATTTAGTCCTCAGGCAATCAAAACTTATCAACAGTAATAGTTCATAAAAAACTTTGACACACCAGAGCTACCATAAGCTGCAAAGATGGAAAACTTTCTACCAGGTTGGAAAGGGTTAACAGGTAACAGGTAACAGCTTTTCCCTAGGTGGAGAGAATTGTGGAATTTTCCTCTCCCTTTCTCCTGCCCAATGGTATAGGAATGGAGATGAGGAGAGCAAAAGAGTGGGGGAGGGAGCCCCCAGGAGGAGGAGGAAGGCAGAAAGCAATGACCTCCTCCTGTCTGGGGGCTGAGTGGGATTTGAAATCTCCTATCGCTCAAGGTTACCCACTACCTAATTGTCTGAGTTTACCTGAAGGGCCAATATTAGCCTCGGCCGAAGCTAAGCCCTGCTTGCGTAGCAGTAGGCAGCGTGACCAGGCATCCCTCCGAGAGAGAGACCTGGTCCTCAGGTCGCAGTCCGGCTGCTGGGAAGCCAAAGTGAGCTCAGGGGGTCTCCAGGCTCTCAGCCAACTGCCCTTCCTAATTTCCCTCCCATTCCTTACAATCCCTCTGGAGTTTTGGTTGTAGCTAAGCCGTAGCCAGGGGGACTCCGTGTTCTCGGAGAGTTGTGGGGTGCTGGACACTCAATGGTCACTTCCACAGATCCAGTCCCGCTTGAGGGAAGGAATACTGACCTCCGATGTCTTCTCAAAATCCCGGTCTGGGTGCCCATGACGGCCAGGCAGGAGAATGGCCTCTTTCACTCAGCGAATGAGTGGTAAATGGAATGAGCCCTGCGGGGGGCCAATCCACTCCTAGAGCAGGCCATTCAGAGGCACAGAAAGACTGCTGCTTTACCCTCTTAATCAGAAGAGAGAGATTAGATCCCCTAGCACCTACATCAGGCCAGTGAGCCAAAGTAAGAGATAGCGGCATGGACACAGTTTGACCCATGTTACAGACAGAAAAGCAATTCCCCAAAAAACTGAAACCTAAAACGTAACCACTGTTGGCACAAAATTCCCACCTAGGGGAATTTCTGATGGGAGTTTCACTGAGCGTCCTCAGTCTCCCGGTCCTCTCGGGGCATCCCCCAAGGTGGCAGCCTGGGGCTTCCAGGCACATCTGCCAGCCACAGTGCATAACGTGCCAATCCAAAAACTGAAACCGAAACAGGCCTGTAACCCGAAAAACAGAAACCTAAAGCACGCATATACTGAGTCCCTACCTTAGATGCCTTTATACTTACCCCAAGAGATGTCCGTTGGAGGTGTCCATGGGCAGCCACGATCTCGCTGGGGCCTCCAAATGTTAGAGTCGACTGCCCGAAAAACGTCATCAAGAGACATGTCTCTTATGCAAACAGCACGGGGAAGTTTTATTGATTATCCAGCATGCTGGGGCTATCTGATCATCATGAGCAGAGCAGCCGCGAATAATCAAAGGTTAGGGTTTATAAAGGCAAAAACCACAAAATCGGGAAGGGGGAGAGAATACATGGTTGCTAAGCGGTTGCTAATATTTTACAATCAGCAATTATGATCTTAAGACATAGACAAATTACATTTTCATTATTAGCTCAGGTAACCCAGGTGTAACCTTTTTATTTTTAAGCTTGAGCAATCATGTTAGGAGGGTTTTGTGCGATGCCAAGGATGATATAGTGTACTGCTATTGTCCGACTATTTGAGATCATAGTTTCAGACAAGAGTCTCACGGGGTGGGGGGGGTTGCTTTCCCAGAATGCAGTCTCATGTGCTCCAAAATGGAATCCCTACTGTCAAGGTGCTACTTTACTCTGTCTTATTTTCAAAGCTGCACCAGGAAGGTTTAAACCTGTAAGCTTAAGCTTAACTTTTTACACCCGCACATATACAATTTTAACTTTTTACCAACTCAGACCCAGAAACCATTTAGGAAATTGCCGCTCAAAAAACCAAAAGTCGGCTGAAGCACCCAAAACAATGACAGAAAGCCAGAGTTGGAGCAAGCCCACAGCTGTGCCCTGATTGAAAAAGACCATTCCTTCCGTGTCTTCAACTCCATATTCCAGCACAAAGGCAAAGCTCCATTCTGAAAATTCATTACAAACCATGAGAAATAAGAAAAATGTGAAAAAGTAAAAGAAATGCAAGAGTCCTTTGTGATATTGGGCTTGATTTAGTCACAAGGAAACCAGCTATTTCCAGATTCATCCACCCCTCCCAGCTGACTGGCTTTGGAAACTAATTGAATTCACCTGAAAATCTCCGTCCAACTTGATTGGAGGGGAATTAATTATCAGTCCCCTCTGCAAAAGGGTTCCATTTCTTTTCCCAAAACACAAAAACTCATCTTGGTCATGCTGCCTGGAGATTTCTAAGCATGACACGCCAATTGGTTGTGTTTTTTATTTCATAATGGATCCTCTGTCTAAACTCTTGTTTGTAATGCATCAGAATACAAAATGTGGGAGGGAAGAAGGCAAAACCAACTCAGACCCAGAGACCATTTAGGAAATTGCTGCTCAAGAAACCAAAAGTCAGCTGAAGCACCCAAAACAATGACAGAAAGCCAGAATGGGAGCAAGCTAACAGCTGTGCCCTGATTGGAAAAGCCCATTCCTTCCGTGTTGTGAACTCCATATTCCAGCCTCAAAGTCAAAGCTCACATCTGAAAATTCATTACAAACCATGATAAAAAAGAAAAATGTGAAAAAAGCCAAAGAAATGCAAGAGTCCTCTGTGATATTGGGCTTGATTTAGTCACAGGGAAACCGCTGTTTCCGGATTCATCCACCACTCCCAGCTGACTGGCTTTGGAAACTAATTGAATTCACCTGAAAATCTCCATCAAACTTGATTGGAGGGGAATTAATTATCGGTGCCCTCTGCAAAATAGATTCCATTTCTTTTTTCAAAACACAAAAACTCATCTTGGTCATAGTGCCTGGAGATTTGTAAGCATGACACGCCAATTGGTTGTGGTTTTTATTTCCTAATGGATCCTCTGTCTAAACTCTTGTTTGTATTGTGTCAGAATACAAAATGTGGGAGGGAAGAAGGCACAACCAACTCAGACCCAGAAACCATTTAGGAAATTGCCTCTCAAGAAACCAAAAGTCAGCTGAAGCACCCAAAACAATGACAGAAAGCCAGAGTTGGAGCAAGCCCACAGCTGTGCCCTGATTGAAAAAGACCATTTCTTCCGTGTCTTGAACTCCATATTCCAGCCTCAAAGTCAAAGCTCACATCAGAAAATTCATTACAAACCATGAGAAATAAGAAAAATGTGAAAAAAGCCAAAGAAATCCGAGAGTCCTCTGTGATATTGGGCTTGATATAGTCAAAAGGAAATCAGCTATTTCCTGATTCATCCACCCCTCCCAGCTGACTGGCTTTGGAAACTAATTGAATTCACTTGAAAATCTCCATCAAACTTGCTTGGAGGGGAATTAATTATCAGTCCCCTCTGCAAAAGGGTTCCATTTCTTTTTCCAAACACAAAAGCTCATCTTGGTCGTGCTGTCTTGAGATTTCTAAGCATGACCCGCCAATTGGTTGTGTTTTTTATTTCATAATGGATCCTCTGTCTAAACTCTTGTTTGTATTGTGTCAGAATACAAAATGTGGGAGGGAAGAAGGCACAACCAACTCAGACCCAGAAACCATTTAGGAAATTGCCGCTTATGAAACCAAAAGTCGGCTGAAGCTCCCAAAACAATGAGAGAAAGCCAGAAATGGAGCAAGCCAACAGCTGTGGCCTGATTGGAAAAGCCCATTCCTTCCGTGTTGTGAACTCCATATTCCAGCCTCAAAGTCAAAGCTCACATCAGAAAATTCATTACAATCCATGATAAACAAGAAAAATGGGAAAAAAGCCAAAGAAATGCAAGAGTCCTTTGTGATATTGGGCTTGATTTAGTCACAAGGAAACCGGCTGTTTCCAGATTCATCCACCCCTCCCAGCTGACTGGCTTTGGAAACTAATTGAATTCACCTGAAAATCTCCGTCAAACTTGATTGGAGGGGAATTAATTATCGGTCCCCTCTGCAAAAGGGTTCCATTTTTTTTTCCAAAACACAACTACTTATCTTGGTCATGCTGCCTGTAGATTTCTAAGCATGACACGCCAATTGGTTGTGTTTTTTATTTCATAATGGATCCTCTGTCTAAACTCTTGTTTGTATGGCGTCAGAATACAAAATTTGGGAGGGAAAAAGACAAAACCAACTCAGACCCAGAAACCATTTAGGAAATTGCCTCTCAAGAAACCAAAAGTCAGCTGAAGCACCCAAAACAATGACAGAAAGCCAGAGTTGGAGCAAGCCCACAGTTGTGCCCCGATTGAAAAAGACCATTTCTTCCGTGTCTTGAACTCCATATTCCAGCCTCAAAGTCAAAGGTCACATCAGAAAATTCATTACAAACCATGAGAAATAAGAAAAATGGGAAAAAAAGCCAAGGAAATGCAAGAGTCCTTTGTGTTATTGGTACCATAATTCTGGCATCTGGTGGAGGCTAAGAGTGGTGGAGTGTGAGGAGAGAGAACCTTTGGTGAGCAGGGCCACAGGAATAGCACTTTCTCTGCAGTCTCTGTGGCTTGTTCTTATAAAGCCCTCATGATTCCAACATGGGTCTCCATCCCAGCAACCAAGTGCAATCCAGTCATTTCTGAAAGACTATAATTCGACCAAGACTACACCCCAGTCCCATTGGCATTAATCTACTAACTTATCATGAGACATTGAGATTCAACCATTTGCACCCATCTGGGAAGCCAAGTCCTGTTCAACCCATAACACCTTCCAAATGTCAGGGCTGTACAACAGGTACCACATCAAGTAGTATCATGGCCTTAATTTCAAGTGTGTGTGATGATGTGGGAGTGAATGTTCATGACTGTGACCTCAAAGCCTATTAATGTGCTGACTGTACCAGTGGCTGCATACAATCCTGGGTTAGGGTCATAGAGTGGGGCAGCAGGATATACTTGTATGGCCAGAAAAGGTACCCAGCTGGTTCTACTACACTCTTGGTTCTACCCTAGCTCCTCTCTAACCTTTCATTATCAGTGCACTATAAGAATTACAGGAAAATAAAAGGTCAGTGCTTATAGATGATGGGCATGGAGGTTGGAGCTATGAACAGAGGCAGGTCTGTGGTTTATGTGGTAGAAGCAGGATAGGGCACAAGGTCATCCACTGCTCTAAAATGCACCCGAGAATTGTTTGCATCATCCCCCTATTACAGAATAAATCTTTGCTGCACATAACCTGGCTATGCATGGAGCCTCAGCATCCCAGTTTCTTCCTTTTTGTTTTCTCCCTCTCTGTCTTGCCTTTCTCTGTGAACTGCTTTCCATTCAATCACAGGGGAATGGTTCCAGGTCTTTCGGATGAGATAAAGTATCTGAGATGTGTATGAATGAGAAAAGGCAGCACTAAATATAGCATGATTTCATGTTGCACTTAGAAAGCCCAGGAAAATCATTTTTATCTTGGATATGTGCAAATCGGGGTTCCCATACTTAGCCAGTATTCATCCCTCTGGCCCTTTGGAAGACTCTGAAACTGCTTCCCCCAAGTGATCTGGCATATGCCTGTGCTCATGATGGGTGTCAAATGCTAGGGAACTGGGAGTATTTGATGTGCCCCAAGGAGTCAGCAGATATCCAAATGAGCTTCTTTACAAATAGATGGATGGCCTTCTCTGTATGAAAACAGCTGTTCTACATGGCTTTGGTTCTGGGCAGGTTCATGAGAAAGGGTTCAACAAAGGAAGCATGGAAATTGCAGGGGGAATGAGAGAAGATTATTCCCCCCATTGTTGTAACAGAAGTTGATGTGTCTGCTTGTGAGGCTCTGGTAGGCCAATCTCTTAGGATATGAGCTCTTGGGTCTCTTAGGTGTGGAGCTACCATTCTGGAAAGCCCCTCTCTGCTCTGTTTGGATCTGGACATTGGCTCACTTTTAGTTCGGTGTAGGGAACATCTGGCCCATGGATCATATATGGACCATAAAATCATTTTGTCTGACTGTGTCAAGGCAGCCTTGAGGTCAATTGCCTATTCATGGGAGGAAGAATACCCTAAATAAGACTTCCTGTCATGGCCAGCCCACTCCTATGGTCAGGTGTTGCTGTTGATTTCTTCTGAGAGGATTCATTCTGAGAGGAGGAGCATGGTGGGGGCAAGAGGCACGGAGTCATCACAAAGACCCTGGGAGTTGGGTGAAAGCAGGCCAGAGATAAGCAGCCTGCAAACTCATTTATTTCAGTTGCTACAGCTGCTTATACAGCCAAGGCAGCCAATCTGGTCAAGGGGCAGTCTATGCCCTAACCAATCACAGCCTGTTGCCAGGCAGTTTCCAAAGCCATCCAATCACAGCCTGTTGCCAGTTAGGCTCTGTTGTCATGTCGTTTCTGAAGCCATCCAATCACAGCCTGTTGCCAGGCAGTTTCTGTTGTCAGTGGCCATCTTGGCATGACCTTCTCACCTCAGCAGCCATCTTGGCATGACCTTCTCACTTCAGCAGCCTTCCTGGCATGACCTTTTCACCTTCTCACTCCACCACAGCCAGGCACTGGAAAACCCTGATGATCATCCCACTTAGTCCTGACATCACCCATGGGGTTGGTTCTCTGAGCACATAGAAGCTGCATTAGAAAACTGTGGCTCTGAGTGTTCCAGGGTATCACCACAACCCAGCCAGCGTGTGGCAGGTATCCCCATGCCTACAGGTACAGGCCTAAACAGCAGATACACCACCTGATAGGTTGTGGGAAACCTTAAGTAGATTAACAGGAAGGTGGGGATGAAGAAGGGGTCCCCTCTCTGCTCGGGAGGCACAAGCTGATTAATAAACACTCTCACCATGTCTGCCTTGAGGGTCCCTATGCTGCTGGCAGCAGACCAGAAGGGTCCAAGTGTGACTACCGGTGGATACTACAGTGTAGGAACTGATGCTGGCCCCAGTACAACCACCTGTGACTCAGCAGGACTCAGCACCACTGAAGCCGAGTGGTCTCTTCTTGCCAAAGGATTCCTCTTGAGTCTGCCTTCTGTGATGGTCCCCACTCTGCTGGTGTCATTCATGAATATGACTGACTCATTCTGGAGTGAAACAAGGAAAGTTGCTACAAAGATGGATCAGATGGGTTGCCCAGTACTCCCTCACATCTAATTGGCTGTGGTTTCCATGGTCCCACTAGGCTCTTTGTCCCTGTGAACCTCCACTTCATAAGGGTAGCTTACCTCAAGGTCTCTACCACTCACACATAGGAAGGGCTGTAGGGCCACCCAGAAGGTCTCAGGGCAGTGTTCTAACTGAAGCTGGCTTGATATGCTTGCCCCATGTCACTGTTGTTTCTCTCTGGGAGATGTACAAGCACCATTGTCTGCAGCACTCAAGAAGTCTCCCAGACCAGGGTTGGCTGAGGCCTCACCTTCAGAACAGTGGGAGGCAATATGCCTTCCTGAGGGTCTATGGTTAGGTTATCTGACTAAGTCACCAACACAAGAATGTTGGCATCTGGCTACCAGGGTTCCAAGTTCTGTTGTGCCCATTGTCAAGGAAGTGTGGTCACCTCTTGAGGACCCCTCAACTGAGACTCTTACTAAGACAAGACCCCCCCAAGGCCATGTGGGCTGCTGAATACTCCCACATTCATGCCATGTGCACACCTGCAAATAGCTACACCAAAACCACCCACAACTCACCATCTCAGGCCCGGAGGTGAAGCACCCCCATCTAGGAGGAGACTTATTTGGAGTCTGGTCAGTGGAGTCAGGTCTGATGGTTTCTTTTCTTTTCTTTCTTTTTTTTTTTTTTTTTTTGATAGGCAGCGTTAAACAGTGAGAGAGAGAGAGACAGAGAGAAAGGTTTTTCTTCCATTGGTTCACCTCCCAAATGGCCACTGCAGCCAGCATGCTGTGCCAGGTGCCTCCTCCTTGTCTCCCATGCGAGTGCAGGGTCCAAGCATTTGGGCCATCCTCCACTGCCTTCCCGGGCCACAGCAGAGAGCTGGACTGGAAGAGGAGCAACTGGGACAGAATCTGGTGCCCCAACTGGGACTAGAACCTGGTGTCCTGGCGCTGCAGGCAGAGGATTAGCCAAGTGAGCCATGCATCAGCCAGGTCTGATGGTTTCTTTGTCCAGGCCTGTGTCCCTGGAAAAATCCTTGTGCCTTGGCACTTAGCCTCCCCTCTGCTACCAGGGGCTGCCCTCTGGTGTATAGACCATAAACAAACACCACTGTGACCTGTGAACCCTGAGGGCTTGTATCTCTTGCAGATTACTCCCAACCCATAAATGGGAGGACCCCAAGAAGCACTGGGAGAAAGAATGTTGCATGCTGGCCCAACCCTGCAGGGCTCATGTATCATCCAGGGAAAACCACTTCCCTTCAATGGTCCCTCCTTTCACCACAGGATGTTGAGATTTGCATAGATTTATGGGTGGTCTCTGTGACAGGGAATGCCACATGGCTCCCACCACATTCAGAATCACCTCGGGGCCACTTCTGGGACTCTGAGGTGGTCAATGGCAAACAGATCCCCCATGCAATCATCCCTCTTGGCACCTAAGTCCTGTGATATCCTCCCCTCCATGTGGACAGGACTCAGGGTTTGAGTCCTAAGAAATGAAACTTTACAAAAGTGATGAAATGGCACTGCCCAAACTGTAAGACCATCTCTGTGGCTGTTGCACTCTCTTCCCTCTTTCTCTTTCTCTCTCTCTCTCCCCTTGCTCTACAAAAACAGGCAGAGATATTATCAGCTTCTTATGGAGAGGCCCCAGTGAAAGGAAACAGAGTCTCAAAAGGCACTGAGGCCCTCAGCCTAGTCTTCAGCTTGCCAGCAACAGGGCAGTGAGCTCAGAGGCAGTCAAAACCTGTTGAACCACAGCTGATAGTGTGGGCATAGCCTCCTGGGGGATTAGAATGAATCTTCTGACAGATATGGGTCTGGATCTTGGTCTGCAGGTTCTCTGGCATCAGAAATATCTGGCCAGCAGCAATAGGACAGGCCTAGCCTTTGGGATCAGCCCTGCACTGCTCCCCCATGCCCAAGCCCTCTGCAGCCACATGACCCCTTCCCCTCACTGGCCATACTCACCTCTGCCCCAGTCTTCAGCACTCAGCCCTCCCTACACACTGCTCCAGAGCTGATCCTGTACTTCTAGGTGCATCATCAATGTCACCATAGGGACACCCTTGCCTCCACCTGGTGACCCTCAGCCTTACCTTCAGCCCTGGCCTCAATTTTCCTCTAGGACTTTCTCTTCATTTCTCCAAAATGAGCAGGTCCCCATTGGCCATTTCAGAGATGTGCCCAAGCCCAGCAGAGTCCTGACCAGGGGCATATCTGGGGCATAGGTACTGACTGTAAAGATTAGAGTCCCTGGGACAGTGCCCCCTGCAGATGCTGATGCTAAGGATGGTAGGTCATGCTGGCTGAGGGTAACACACAACCTCACCCTTGTGCTCTTTCTTGAGCCCTAGAGCACTGCTGCCCTCTTGTGGCCAATGCCAACCTGGCAGCTGCAGACAGGAATTCCAGAAACCAGAGGCACCTCAGGTTTATGGGTTCCCATGATAGTGTGTCTCCCATTAGCTACTAGGGAGTAGGGTTAAGCTTCAGCAAGGGAACTTGGTTGTGTCCCTAAAGAGGATTGGTTACAGTCCCCTTGTCATTGGCCAATCTGGGCTGGAAGCCCTAGCCCTAAAACCCTGTGACCATGATGATCAAGGCTTTGGGGGAAATACTGGCCATGTGAGTTCCCAAGGCAACATCAGAGGCAAGGACCATTGAGGGCCATACTTGTTATAGTCACATCGAAGTAGAGATATCTGCAGATCAACACATGAAGGGTTCCATTTACTGTTATTCTTTCCCCAGCCACATGAAATGTCATCTTGTGCATGGGCTCCATGTGTTAGCCAGGATGTGCTGCAAGACACCAGGTCACTTTCAGTCACCTGCTGCCATGAGGAAGAGTCATCAACAGAGGTGTTGCCATTTGTCATGGCCCCTACACCTGCCTGCTGAGTCAGGGAAAGACATCAGTGACTTTGACAGAATCAAGCCCCCAGCTGCCTCTGTAGGAAGACGCAGAGGTCCTCATCAGCCAGAATAAGGGCCCCCAGTTCTGCATAGCTCAGCATGCATTCCCCAAACTGTGTTTTCAAAAGTGGCCTCACAGGACAATGAGACTGAGAATATTCGGTATTTGTTTTTGTAATGAGTAATATGGCTGATACTTTCTCTCTCTATAGTTCTACTGTGTTGCTCCTGTTTTTCTTTTTTAAAATATTTACTTATGTATGTACTAAAAAGAGAGATGTGTGTGTTTGAGAGAGAGAGAGAGGGAGAGAGAGAGAGAATCTACCCACTAGTTCAGTCCTCAAATGGTCATAACAGCTAGGTCTAGGCCAGGTTGAAGCCAGGAACCTGAACTTCATCCCAGTCTACCACATGGGTAAAAGGGTTCAAAGAACTTGAATCATTAACTGCTGCTTCCCATGACCCCAAGACACAAGGTCATTCAGTGGCATCTTTTTTTAAAATTTATTTATTTATTTATTTATTTTGACAGGTAGAGTTATAGACAGTGAGAGAGACAGAGAGAAAGGTCTTCCTTCCATTGGTTCCCTCCCCAAATGGCTGCAACGACTGGACTTGTGCCAATATGAAGCCAAGAGTCAGGTGCTTCTTCCTGGTCTCCCATGCAGGTGCAGGGGCCCAAGTTCCCAGGCCACAGCAGAGAGCTAGGCTGGAAAAGGAGAAACCGGGCCTAGAACTCAGCACCCATATGAGATGCTGGTGCCGCAGGCAGAGGATTAACCAAGTGAGCCATGGCACTGGCCCCCAGTGGCATCTTTACTTTCTGGGCAGATAGACCACTGCCATCTGAAGAGATCTGTACTTTGAAGCATTAGATCTGCTGGAATTTGTTACTTGCTCACCTCCTCTGCCACTGAGCAGGCCCACGGTTCCATATGGATCCTGTGCTCTTCTGTCATGTGCACCCTCAGGGAGTGCTGGAGAACTGATCAAGTCTCCCTGGGAAGCCAGTCTTGGTTCTCTGGTTCAGTCTGGCTTCTCAGTCTTGGTTCTCTGGCTGATATCCATCTTCCAGTGCTCTCTTTTGGCCCAAAAACCAGATATCAGGTGTATTGTTCTTTATGGTTGTAACAGCATAACCTCAATTGTTGGCAACCAGGTAGGCCCCTTCACTTGTAGCAAATACATCAGTGAAGGTGTCCTTGTGGATTCCCAGAACACACCCATGAATAGCTGACATGGGCCTTGTTCAACCCTTGCCTCAGCCACTGCCCCTGGGCTGTCCTGGTCCCACACGCAGAGGGTCTCTGGCATTCCAAGCTCCATGTCCCCACCAATGGGTACAGGGACATATGAAGGTCCCCTTGTGCTGTGGTAAGACAGGGTGAGGTGGGGTCAGGCATGTTTGGAGGCTGGGGAAGAGCAGGAGGCAGCAGTGCAGCATGGGAACAAGGCCTCACAGCACAGGGCTGTGGAACATCCATCCATACATTTCTAAAAGTTTGATGTCTAGCTAGTTGAATCTGAAAATGTGAATGAAACCCATGTACATGGAGGGGTGCTTTCCACCTAATATACCCAGAGCTCTGTTTAATTGTTTCAGGCTGTTTCAGTTGGTCCTCACTCTCGAGTTAATCTCCAACTCCCCAGCAATGAGATCTTATGAGATACTCTATCATTTATCTACTCTTTCTTCATTACATTATATTTAATGTATAAACACACAAATATTAATATTACATGTATATATATTCAAGAATCTTCACTCATACATCCTACCAAATGTTTTAGGAAGACAGAATACTAATTCTATACAAACTGGTTAAGAAAATGGAAAGAAGTAATTCCCAGTTCATTTTGGGAAGTCAACATTGCCCTGAAGGTAAGACCCAATAAGACCCTGCAAACAAAGAACCTGGTGTACACTAAGGTCTTTCTATGTTGTTTCCAAAACTTAACACCCTCACAATACTTTGATGTAGAGATTACTTTAAAAGTCAACAATGAGGAAAGTGAGGCTCAGTGTGACTCATGTGTCCAAAGTTACACATTTATTGAAGTGAGATAAATATAGCTCATTTGACTCAAAAAGTCCAAACCTGCTCCTTCACACTAACTTTCCAAAATGTTTCCCATCAACTGACTGTAGATTTTTTTAAATAAAGATCTAGGATATTTCATACTTCAGAGGAAGTTTGTGAATCATTTTTTAAAGAAGTATTTGTTTGAAAGGCAGAATTACAGAGAGGAGAGGAGAGGAGAGGAGAGGAGAGGAGAGGAGAGGAGAGGAGAGGAGAGGAGAGGAGAGGAGAGGAGAGGAGAGAGGGGAGGGGTGGGGATGGGAGGGGAAGGGAGAGAAGAGGAGGGGAGGGTTGGGAAGAAAGGGGAGGGAAAATCTTCCCCCCACTCATTCACTCCCCAAGTGGCCAGAACAGTTGGAACTAGGCCACTCCCAAGCCAGGTTCTTCCAGGTCTCCCCTGTGGGTGAAAGGGCCAAGTCCTTGGGCCATACTTGGGTCTTCTACTTCATTATCAGGTGCATTAGCAGGGAGCTGATCAGAAGTGGAGCAGCTGAGACTTCGACCGGCACCCATATGGGATGCCAGCACCTAGGCAGTGGCTTTACCCACTACAACACAATGCCGGCCCTTAGAAGAACATTTTAAGGACTTTATTAATGCATTTGATTCTTAAGGCCATAGCAAACACATGATAATCACTACAGCACAATTCTCATCAATTCTCATGTTAATGTGATAGTAATACAAAAAGAACAGATTCAGTGAGTTCATAGATACACTTATATGAATATAATGATATCCTCCTTTATATGAAAAAATCTATATAGTTTAGAATACTCATGTTTTTGGTCCACAAATCTATGACTATTTTGCTATACCAATGAATTCTTTTCTTTCTAGAATATGGCACTAAGAGTCACATGTATTCTCATTGCTGGGATTATTATATAGATAACCAATCAATATTACTCTGCTAATGTTTATTGATTATTAAAGGTAAAACTTTGTGACTAATAAGGACAAAAATCACCACTGTGTGATGATCTTAATGGTCTTTATCATGCACTAAATGAGAAATTTCTAGCATAAATGTGTGTTACTCCTCCTTTCATTTCCAAAATGTTTGCCAGTTGCTACACACATTATTGAGCAATTGATGTCAGTGTAAGTTACTACAAAAATTACTGATCAGTTAATTAATTTCTGGAGAGGGCCTCAGACACTGCACAGGTGTATCACAGTTCTCTCTAGTGACAGATTTCTCTAAATGCTAATGAAGTGTAGACTTCAGGGCCTTCCATGTGCTTTGCTATGGATGAACCTAGATTTTCTTCAGTCCAAAGGCCTCTAAAAATTAAAATTATAAAAGTATTTAGTGTGATACAAATTATGACACATTCAAAGGAGGTTGTTTTCAAAAAATGAAAGCATAAAATGGTGGCAGGGAGTACAGATAAAAAGTAGAAATATTGGGCGGAGCCAAGATGGCGGAATAGTGAGGGCGCGCACCGATAGTCCGGGAAAATTTAGTTTAATAAAAGGGGAGTTACGGTAGCCTCAGAAAAAAGAACCAGGAAAATATTGCAGACAAAACTCTTCTGGATCCAGTGGGCGTGAATCGGAGGACCTACTGGGAGAACAAGGTCGCCCACCGCGCGCGAAAGCCGAACCGCATGACCGAGCCGTGGGACTGAGCCGCGGAAGCCGAGCCGCGGGACTGAGCTGCGCAAGCTGCAGGGTCTGCATGCAAGTGCTCGAAGGGGAGTGCAACAGCGGGGAGACTTGGGAAGTCCAGGGCTCCGAGTCCACACATCGGCGCTGGAAGGGGAGCAGACCTGCGTGGAGAGCGTGGGAGCCCACAGTTCGGGACATCAGCGGCAGACTCAACACACCAGCGCTGGAATGCGAGGTGAGCCGAACCTCAATAACCCGAGACACCGGCAGGCAAGCGGAGAGAGGAGACTAGAGGGAACGACCCCCGGGGCGGGGGGGACTTCACCAAGCTAACTGGAAGAGAGAGAGAGGGAAAAAAAAAGGTGACTGGTATGAACACGGGTTTCTCTCTCTCCGCTCACCTCTCAAGGGCGAGCAAGACAAAGAGCAGGCGCCATCTTGGACATACGTCATAAGCAGAGCGACCTCAGGTCTGCACCGGCCCTGAGCCTAGCAGTAAAACCTGACTCTGGGTGGGACGAATTAACAGGAGATTAGGACCTAGTAAATTTGTGGTGCTACTGAACTGAGACTGTGAAAAAAGAGACGGTGGGGGAGAGAACTCACGGAATTCACGTGAGCACTCTCCAGAGACGCTACAATTCCGTAACTTTGGCAACCCAGTGGGAGACTGAAGGAGAATTTGAGCCCATTCTAAGGGCCGAACAGATTCCCTGTGTGGTCCTTGGGAAAGGGCTTCTGATCTCTGGCTCCTGTGGGTATATCATTTGCCTGCTAACTACCTCCAACTTTGTTCAGCTGTGCAGAATAACTTCCCTGTTGAATCAAAAAAAAAAAAAAGAAAGAGAGAGAGAGAGAGAGGTTTACCACGCCTAACCTGGGAGTGTCACCTTTGGCACACCAAACAGAGCTCTCAGGCCACACCCATCTCAAGCCCTAAGGCTCCATCAAAAACAGACAGTCCACTTAATCTAGAGTCATAGTATAACAAGAAAAAGCACCACAGTGAAGAAACCAAATATCTCCAATATGACAAATAACAAACGCAAAAACCAAGGTAATAAAAACAAGGAAGTCACCATGAAGCCCTCAAATGAAAAAGACACCCCAATTCAAGATTATGAGGATGATGACATAGAAGAAATGCAAGAAGCAGATCTCAAAAAATTGATAAGAACATTAAGAAGTTCTCAAAAACAAATTCTTGAACTACAGAAATCCTTAATGGACAAGATAGAAAATCTCTCTCGTGAAAATGAAATATTAAGGAGGAATCAAAATGAAACGAAACAACTAGTACAACAGGAAACTGTGATAGTGACTGAAGTGAAGAATTCAATAGATCAAATGAAAAACACAATAGAGAGCCTTACAAACAGAATGGGAGAAGCAGAAGAGAGAATATCGGACTTAGAAGACAGAGAACAGGAAAGGATACAGTCAGACCAAAGAAAAGAAGAGGAAATTAGGAATCTAAAACATATTGTAGGGAATCTTCAGGATACTATTAAAAAACCCAACATTCGGGTTCTAGGAGTTCCTGAAGGCATGGAGAGGGAGAAAGGATTAGAAGGCCTTTTTAGTGAGATATTAGCAGAAAATTTCCCAGGTTTGGAGAAGGACAGAGAAATCCTAGTACAGGAAGCTCACAGAACCCCTAATAAACACGACCAAAAGAGACCCTCACCACGGCACGTTGTAATTAAACTCTCCACAGTGAAACATAAAGAAAAGATCCTAAAATGTGCAAGAGAGAAACGTCAGATTACTCTCAGAGGATCTCCAATCAGACTCACAGCTGACTTCTCATCAGAAACTCTACAAGCTAGGAGGGAATGGCAAGATATAGCCCAGGTACTAAGAGAGAACAACTGCCAGCCCAGAATATTATATCCTGCAAAGCTATCATTTGTGAATGAAGGTGAAATAAAGACTTTTCATAACAAACAGAAATTGAAAGAATTTGTTGCCACTCGTCCAGCCCTGCAAAAGATGCTTAAAGATGTGTTACACACAGAAACACACAAACACGGTCATCAATATGAAAGAAGGTAAAGGAAGGAAACCAAGGAAGGAAAGCTCACAGCAAAAGATCACAGGGAATTCAAAGCATATATTAGAACTTATCTTTGGCAAATGGCAGGGCAAAGTTACCACTTTTCATTAGTCACATTGAACGTGAATGGCCTGAACTGTCCAGTTAAAAGACACCGTTTGGCTGATTGGGTTAAAAAACAACCCATCTATTTGCTGCTTACAAGAAACACATCTTTCCAACAAAGATCCATACAGACTGAAAGTGAAAGGCTGGAAAAAGATATACCATGCCAACAGAAATGAAAAAAGAGCAGGCGTAGCCATCTTAATATCAGACACCATAAACTTTACCACAAAAACCATTAAGAGAGACAAAGAGGGACACTACATAATGATTAAGGGATCAATTCAACAGGAAGATATAACAATTATCAATGTATATGCACCTAACTACAGGGCACCGGTTTATCTAAAAGATTTGTTAACGGACTTAAAGGGAGACTTAGACCCCAATACAATAGTACTGGGGGACTTCAATACTCCACTCTCAGAAATAGACAGATCAATAGGACAGAAGATCAACAAGGATACAGTAGATTTAAACGACACTATAGCCCAAATGGATCTAACAGATATCTACAGAACTTTCAATCCTACAGCTAAAGATTATACATTCTTCTCAGCAGTACATGGAACCTTCTCTAGGATTGACCACATACTAGGCCATAAAGCAAGTCTCAGCAAATTCAAAAGAATTAGAATCATACCATGCAGCTTCTCAGACCATAAAGGAATGAAGTTGGAAATGAACAACTCAGGAATCCCTAGAGCATACGCAAACACATGGAGATTGAACAACATGCTCCTGAATGAACAATGGGTCATAGAAGAAATCAAAAGAGAAATCAAAAACTTTCTGGAAGTAAATGAGGATAACAGCACAACATACCAAAACTTATGGGACGCAGCAAAAGCAGTGTTAAGAGGAAAGTTTATATCAATAGGTGCCTACATCAAGAAATTGGAAAGGCACCAAATAGATGAGCTTTCAATTCACCTCAAGGATCTAGAAAACCTACAGCAAACCAGACCCAAATCTAGTAGGAGAAGAGAAATAATTAAAATCAGAGAAGAAATCAACAGGATTGAATCAAGAAAAACATTACAAAAAATCAGCCAAACGAGGAGCTGGTTTTTTGAAAAAATAAACAAAATTGACACCCCATTGGCCCAACTAACTAAAAAAAGAAGAGAAAAGACCCAAATCAATAAAATCAGAGATGAAAAAGGAAATGTAACAACAGACACCACAGAAATAAAAAGAATCATCAGAAATTACTACAAGGACTTGTATGCCAGCAAACAGGGAAACCTATCAGAAATGGATAGATTCCTGGACACATGCAACCTACCTAAATTGAACCAGGAAGACATCGAAAACTTAAACAGACCCATAACTGAGACAGAAATTGAAACAGTAATAAAGGCCCTCCCAACAAAGAAAAGCCCAGGACCAGATGGATTCACTGCTGAATTCTACCAGACATTTAAAGAAGAACTAACTCCAATTCTTCTCAAACTATTCAGAACAATTGAAGAAGAGGGAATCCTCCCAAATTCTTTCTATGAAGCCAGCATCACCTTAATTCCTAAGCCGGGAAAAGATGCAGCACTGAAAGAGAATTACAGACCAATATCCCTGATGAACATAGATGCAAAAATCCTCAATAAAATTCTCGCCAATAGAATGCAACAACACATCAGAAAGATCATCCACCCAGACCAAGTGGGATTTATCCCTGGTATGCAGGGATGGTTTAATGTGCGCAAGACAATCAATGTGATACACCACATTAACAGACTGCAGAAGAAAAACCATATGATTCTCTCAATAGATGCCGAGAAAGCATTTGATAAAATACAACACCCGTTCATGATGAAAACTCTAAGAAACTGGGTTTGGAAGGAACATTCCTCAATACAATCAAAGCAATCTATGAAAAACCCACAGCCAACATCCTATTGAATGGGGAAAAGTTGGAAGCATTTCCACTGAGATCTGGGACCAGACAGGGATGTCCACTCTCACCACTGCTATTCAATATAGTTCTGGAGGTTCTAGCCAGAGCTATTAGGCAAGAAAAAGAAATTAAAGGGATACAAATTGGGAAGGAAGAACTCAAACTATCCCTCTTTGCAGATGACATGATTCTTTATTTAGGGGACCCAAAGAACTCTACCAAGAGACTATTGGAACTCATAGAATAGTTTGGCAAAGTAGCAGGGTATAAAATCAATGCACAAAAATCAACAGCCTTTGTATACACAGACAATGCCATGGCTGAGGAAGAAATTCTAAGATCAATCCCATTCACAATAGCTACAAAAACAATCAAATACCTTGGAATAAACTTAACCAAGGACGTTAAAGATCTCTACGATGAAAATTACAAAACCTTAAAGAAAGAAATAGAAGAGGATACCAAGAAATAGAAAAATCTTCCATGCTCATGGATTGGAAGAATCAATATCATCAAAATGTCCATTCTCCCAAAAGCAATTTATAGATTCAATGCAATACCAATCAAGATACCGAAGACCTTCTTCTCAGATCTGGAAAAAATGGTGCTGAAATTTATATGGAGGCACAAGAGACCTCGAATAGCTAAAGCAATCTTGTACAACAAAAACAAAGCCGGAGGCATCACAATACCAGATTTCAGGACATACTACAGGGCAGTTGTAATCAAAACAGCATGGTACTGGTACAGAAACAGAAGGATAGACCAATGGAACAGAATTGAAATACCAGAAATCAACCCAAACATCTACAGCCAACTTATATTTGATCAAGGATCTAAAACTAATTCCTTGAGCAAGGACAGTCTATTCAATAAATGGTGCTGGGAAAATTGGATTTCCACGTGCAGAATCATGAAGCAAGACCCCTACCTTACACCTTACACAAAAATCCACTCAACATGGATTAAAGACCTAAATCTACGACCTGACACCATCAAGTTACTAGAGAACATTGGAGAAACCCTTCAAGATATTGGCACAGGCAAAAAGTTTCTGGAAAAGACCCGGGAGGCACAGGCAGTCAAAGCCAAAATTAACTATTGGGATTGCATCAAATTGAGAAGTTTCTGTACTGCAAAAGAAACAGTCAGGAGAGTGAAGAGACAACCGTCAGAATGGGAAAAAATATTTGCAAACTATGCAACAGATAAAGGGTTAATAACCAGAATCTACAAAGAGATCAAGAAACTCCACAAAAACAAAACCAACAACACAATTAAGAGATGGGCCAAGGACCTCAATACACATTTTTCAAAAGAGGAAATCCAAATGGCCAACAGGCACATGAAAAAATGTTCAAGGTCATTAGCAATCAGAGAAATGCAAATCAAAACCACAATGAGGTTTCACCTCACCCCGGTTAGAATGGCTCACATTCAGAAATCTACCAACAACAGATGCTGGTGAGGATGTGGGGAAAAAGGGACACTAACCCACTGTTGGTGGGAATGCAAACTGGTCAAGCCACTATGGAAATCAGTCTGGAGATTCCTCAGAAACCTGAAGATAACCCTACCATTCGACCCAGCCATCCCACTCCTTGGAATTTACCCAAAGGAATTTAAATTGGCAAACAAAATGCGGTCTGCAGCCTAATGTTTATTGCAGCACAATTCACAATAGCTAAGACCTGGAACCAACCTAAATGCCCATCAACGGTAGACTGGATAAAGAAATTATGGGATATGTACTCTTTAGAATACTATACTGCAGTAAGAAACAACGAAATCCAGTCATTTGCAACAAAATGGAGGAATCTGGAACACATCATGCTGAGTGAAATAAGCCAGTCCCAAAGGGACAAATACCATATGTTCTCCCTGATCGGTGACAACTGACTGAACACCAAAAAGGAAACTTGTTGAAGTGAAAGGGACACTATGGGAAACGGTGACTTGATCAGCATAGCCCTGACTGTTAATGAACAACTTAATACATTATCCCTCTTAGTAGTTTTTTTGTCTGTTCTACTTAATATGACTGATTTAATTCTGTAATTAATACACAGTTATTCTTAAGTGTTGAAATTTAACTGAAATGTGATCCCTGTTAAACATAAGAGTAGGAATAAGAGAGGGAAGAGATATATAATTTGGGACATGCTCAAGCTGACTTGCCCCAAATGGTAGAGTTAGAAACATACCAGGGGACTCCAATTTAATCCCATCAAGGTGGCATGTACCAATGCCATCTCACTAGTCCAAGTGATCAATTTCAATTCGCAATTGATCATAATGAAAGGACTAAGAGTCAAAGGGAGCACATAAGCAAGTCTAGTACCTGCTAACACTAACTGATAGAATAAAGGGGAGAGTGATCCAACATGGGAAGTGAGATACTCAGCAGACTCATAGAATGGCAGATGCCCTAAATAGCACTCTGGCCTCAGAATCAGCCCTAAAGGCACTCGGATCTGGCTGAAAAGCCCATGAGAGTATTTCAGGCATGGAAAGCCAAGACACTCTGGCAAAAGATCTCTGTGAGTGAGATCTCAGTGGAAAGAACAGGTCTTCAAAGAAGGAGGTACCTTTCTCTGAAGGGAGGAGAGAACCTCCACTTTGACTATGACCTTGTCTCAACAAGATAAGAGTCGGAGAACTCAAGGGGCTTCCATAGCCTTGGAAACTCATGACTGGAGCATAGGGAGATTACTGATGCCATAGACAGGAGTGTCAATTGGTAGTGAACAACAGGAGTCACTGTGCACTTACTCCTCATGTAGGATCTCTGTCCTTAATGTGCTGTGCATTGAGATTTAATGCTATAACGAGTACTCAAACAATATATTGCACTTTGTGTTTCTATGGGGGTGCAAACTGTTGAAATCTTTACTTAATGCATACTAAACTGATCCTCTGTAAAAAAAAAAAAAAAAAAAAAAAAAAAAAAAAAAAAAGAAAAGAAACTATCAACTCCCAACTTGACTCTCACTGGGATTAAACATGACAATAGGTCTGATCTGATTTCATCATCATTAAAAAAAATCATCTATTATTTTTCACTTTATGTTTCTGTGTGGGAGCAAACTGTTGAAATCCTTACTTAATGTATACTAAGCTGATCTTCTGTATATTAAGATAATCGAAAATGAATCTTGATGTGAATGGAAGGGGAGAGGGAGTGGGAAAGGGGAGGGTTGTGGGTGGGAGGGACGGTATGGGGGGGAAGCCATAGTAATCCATTATTCGTACTTTGGAAACGTATATTCATTAAATAAAAGTTTAAAAAAAAATAAAAGGATAAATAAAAAAAAAATAAAAAAATAAAAAAAAAGTAGAAATATTATCTCTCAAGCTTTTTTTAAATCTTGAGGGAAAATTAAAAAAAATGTGTTATAAGTCGGACCATGGAAGCATATACTTCTTTTTTTTTTCTTTTTTACAGGCAGAGTGAACAGTGAGAGAGAGAGACAGAGAGAAAGGTCTTCCTTTGTTGTTGGTTCACCCTCCAATGGCCGCCGCTGCCGGCGCACCGCACTGATCCTATGGCAGGAGCCAGGTGCTTATCCTGGTCTCCCATGGGGTGCAGGACCCTAGCACTTGGGCCATCCTCCACTGCACTCCCGGGCCACAGCAGAGAGATGTCCTGGAAGAGGGGCAACCGGGATAGAATCTGGTGCCCCGACCAGGACTAGAACCCGGTGTGCAGGTGCCGCAAGGCAGAGGATTAGGCTATTGAGCTGTGGCACCGGGAAGCATATACTTCTGTAAGCCTAATCCTGTGCTGTTTATGAATAGCCATTGAGTTGTAATATTTATCATGAATCTCAATAGTATTTATATTTCCAGTTTTAAGATTGTATTATGTGTTGCCAGCAATGTGACATAGCCCATAAAGCCGCCACCTGCAGTGTTGGTATCCTATATGGGCACCGGTTTGAGTCCTGATTACTCCCTTTCCAATCCAGCTCTCTGCTATGGCCTGGGAAAGCAGTAGAAGATGGCCTAAGTCCTTGGGCCCTGCACCCATGTGGGAGACCTGGAAGAGGCACCTGGATCCTTGCTTCAGATTGGCGCAGCTCTGGCCATTGCAACCATGTAAAAAGTGAACCAGAGAATGGAAGACCTCTCTCTCTTTCTCTCTCTATCTCTCTCTCTGCCTCTCCTCTCTGTGTGTAACTTTTTTAATTAAATAAATAAGTCTTTAAGAAAGAACCCTTAGTATGTGTATATATTTATGAAAGCTGATTTGCACATTTCTCCTATGGCTTGTTGTGTATACTGCATCCAAAATAGGATGCTTTCCAAACATTCACTAGCCTAATTATTGTTCGCTTTTGTACATATTTGGATATGCTTTCTTATATATGTATGTTATCCAACTTGGCACAACTTATCTCAGACACATAATAGAATATTTTATATGTAGGACACTGTACTGATTCTTTGTACAGCTGTAAGTTCATGTATTTAATGATTAATCAATTTCATATCACCTTCTAGATAACCAGTCTATGTTTTATCATGTACTTGCGTCCCTGCATTCTTTCACTTTAATTTGCCTTTTTTATTTCTTTATTTTCCTGTGTTCCTCCCCAGAGATCAGGCTCGTGCTATAACTCTTATGCACAACACTTTGTTTCATCCAGAGAAGAGGAAACTGTAAAATTCAAAATCTCATCCTGCATAACATATCTCTTTCAATATCTTGAAGTACATTTGAATGATTTATATTTTATTTGTTTAGCTTGAATTCTATAGATTCTCATCAGATAATAAAGAATGGTTGAAAGAGAAATAGTTGAGGGTGACTCGTGCTGGGGGCCGCGGGAGGGAGCGCGCCCCCACCCCCCTTCCCAGAACCCCCCCCCGCCCTGGCCGTGCGGCCACTACTGGGGCGCTCCCTTTCTGTTGGCCCCTGCGGGAAGGCCCTGGAACTCCCCGCCCTTGTTCCTGGGTCGGGCCACAGGTGAGAGTGGGGGTGGGAGTGGAGGGAGGGACCGGAGGGCTGAGACTTGAGAAAACCGAGAGCGTGAAACCGGAAGGGGTGCCTCCAAGGGAAGGTCACTATTTTATCACCTACTCTTGCCCGCTGAGCCGGCGCCGCCCTCTTAATGGGCCAGAGGCTGCGTTTTACAGAAGACGCCCCTCTTGTTGTTTGTTTGCCCCCTAAAAGGAGTTGTCACGGCTGTGTAGGTAATGGCAGGAAAAGCTCCCCAGCCGCTCAGTGGCGGCGCCCTCTTAAAGAGGAAGTCCGACCTGCTGGAAGGGCGTGGACCGGCCTTGGAGGGGCAGGCTCTGCTCCGCGCACCTGCGGGCGGGGCTGTGGCCACTCGGACCCTGGCGATGCTCTGCCTTCTTAGAGGCGCACCAGCTTCTGGGCACGCGCGGGTCCCTGCAGAGGCCTCCCCTACCGTTTCAAGGGGTGGGTGCTCATTCATTCTTCAAAGGAATTCGTTCCCTGGACACAAGCCCCCATTTCTGCGGCCATGATTTGGGAAATCATGGCGGAGGCCACACCCTGGGTGGTCCTCTGCACGCACCGGCGGCCCTGCAGCAGAGGCTGCAGCAGTTGGCGTTGGTGGCGGTAGAGGAGGGTTGAGCAAGCCCCACGAGTCAGTCTGGAGCCAGTGTGGTGGTCTTGGCTGCCAGGGCGTGGTTGGTACTGGTGGCGTTCACAGGATAGTCCCACGAAACACTTTGGTACAGCCACTGCTGAGGCGAAGAGTGCCATGGAGACACGGATGAGGCTGGGGCAGAGACTGGGGAGTGTCGCCAAAGACTTGGGGATGAGATGGGGGCTGGGGACGCTGGCGTGCTGGAGAAGCCAGGCAGGTGCCCCAAGGAGGGAGCAGGCTGGCGGGCGGGGTGCAGCCTTAGAAGGCACGGAGGGGACGAGGCTGCAGGCCATGGGGAGACGAAAGGCTCAGAAACAGGAACTCTGGGAGGTCTCAGGGCAGCAGAGTGGAGTGGCCTCCCTGGAGCTGCTGTGTGGGGAACAGATGGGGTTAGGAAGGGAAGGGGCAGGGGCAGAGGCCTGGCGCGGCCTCCGGGAGAGGAGGTGGCAGCACACAAGTGGGCCTCCAGAAGTGGCCGGGTTCCGCACCGGACCCTGCTGGCGGACCGCCTCCCGAGAGCCAGGGGGAGAAAGGAGGCAAGGAAGGCCCGGCTGCCACCTTCAGACAGAAGACGGGGATTGAGTCGGGGCTGAAGCGGGCGCAGGAAGCCGGGGTTGGGGTTGGAGTTGGGCATGGGAAGTCCGAGGTGTCCCAGGTCCACGTGGCACAGCCTGGCAGGGGTGTGCAGCCCTGGGAGTGGAGACAGCTCCCAGGGGGAGACTTGTGGGAATGTGAGGGCACAGGCATGGAGGGCAGTGGGCTTCCCGTCGGGGAGGGGTCTCAGCATTCTCCATTGCGTGGGGTGGTCCTGCAACCCTGCAGTGTTGAGAAGAACTCTTGGTCTCACCCCAGAGGCCGGCAGCACCTGCCCTGCAGTTGATAGACAGCCGGGGCTCCCTTGGGAGGTGGGAGCCCCTGGCGCGCTGGCTGGAAGCTGAGGGCTGCCTCTCCGGATTGCTTGTGTTTTCCCTGGAACCTGTGTGGTCTGTGGCAGAGTTGCCCGCTTAGAGCAGGAGGGGACCGGGTACTGGAGTCTGGGGAGAAGAGAGGCTGCCAAGGAGCCTCAGAGCCGGCGGTGTATGCAGTGGGGCCGGCCAGGCCGCCTCGGGGGCCAGCATAGGCTGGGGGAGGCGCTGTGAGAATGGGGGCGGGACAGTGGCAGAGGGCCAGCAGCAGCAGGGGCCGCAGACCTGGTGGTGTCCAGGGACTTGGTGTTCCAAGAGGGGTGAGCCAGGAGGCAGAGTGATGGTGGCTAGGGGGACTGGCTGGAGGCCAGAGCCCTGCAGAGGCTATGGTCAGACTGAAGGGTTAGGGCGAGGCCGGGGCTGCAGCCTGTGTGGAGGCGCAGGTGGGTGAGGTCTTTAGGGAGCTGTGGGCGGCAGAGGATGCGGCCTGGATGTACGGGCAAGGAGCACAATCCTGCCGGCCGCGCCCAGGCTGCTCAGTCCAGGGAGATGGCCAGCATCGCGAGCGTGACCCGTTGTCCTAATTTGTCGGACGGTTTCCATTTTGACACTACCAGCCTCTTTTCCTGGGCAACCGTGGGCTGCTGGGAGCGCACATCCCACGGGGGACCTCTGGGGGGTGGGTGGCCCGGGGAGGCACCCAGTGTGGCCTGAGGCTGAGTGTAGCGCCCGCTGCTGACCCAGAATCCTTCCGCCAGGTGTGATGATCGGCTCCCACGCAGACATGGCGCCTGCCTCCACCTTGGAGGGGGCCAGGAAGAAGCCTGGCCCCACCGCCCCCGCACCCTCAGCCCAGTATGAGTGTGGGGAGTGCGGCAAGTCGTTCCGCTGGTCCTCGCGGCTGCTGCACCACCAGCGCACGAACACAGGAGAATGGCCCCATACCCGTGCCCCGACTGCCCCAAGGCCTTCAAGAACTCGTCTAGCCTGCAGCGCCACCTCCAGGTGCACACGGGCGAGTGCCCCCACGCCTGCGGCGTCCGCGGCAAGGGCTTCGCCCAGACCTCCAACCTGCAGCAGCACCAGCGCGTGCACACGGGCGAGTGCCCCTTCCGCTGCCCGCTCTGCCCCAAGACCTTCACGCACTCCTCCAACCTGTTGCGGCACCAGCGCACGCAAGGCCCCGCAGCCGCCGCCAACCCCGCGCTCGCCGCCGGCCCCCGCCGCTCCGGGAGCCCTACCCGGACACCGGCAAGGTCTTGGTGACCGAGGCTTACCTGCAGCCGTCCAGCCCCCCTGCGCCCCCCGCGCCGCCGCCCCCGCCTGTGGCGCCCGAGTTGTTTCTGGGGCCGCAGAGACCACGGTGGAGCTGGTGTACCGCTGCGACGGCTGCGAGCAGGGCTTCGGCAGCGAGGAGCTGCTGCTGGAGCACCAGCCGTGCCCGGGGCCCCAGGACGCGCCCCGCGAGCCGCCAAAAGTCGACCCACCGGCGTCGCTGGCCCCCGGGTCCCTTCTGCCACAGCCCGCTCCCGCCGCCGCGCCCGGCTTCGCCTGCTTGCCCTGCGGGAAGTCCTTCAGGACGGTGGCCTGCCTCTCCAGCCACCGGCACAGCCACGGGCCGGCCGCCGGGCAGGCCTTCCGCTGCGGCAGCTGTGACGGCGCCTTCCGCAGCTGGCCAGCCTCCTGGCGCACCAGCAGTGCCACGTGGAGGAGGTGGCGGCCGGGCGCCCTCCCCCGCAGGCCGAGGCGCCGAGGTCACCTGCACCCAGGAACCGCTGGTTCCCGCCGCCCCCGCCCGGCCTCTGCAGAGCGCCCTTACAAGGGCGCCGAGTGCGGCAAGTCCTTCAAGGGTTCCTAGGGCTGTGGTACCATCTGCGGAACCACATGGGCAAGCGGCCCTACCAGTGCGGGCGAGTGCGGCAAGGCCTTCAAGCGATCGTCCCTGCTGGCCTTCCACCAGCGCATGCACACGGGGCTGCGCACCTTCACCTGTGGCCAGTGCGGCCTCACCTTCAAGTGGTCGTCCCACTACCAGTACCACCTATGGTTGCTCGGGCAAGCGCCCCTACCGCGTGCGGGGAGTGCGGCAAGGCCTTCCGTAACACGTCGTGCCTGCAGCGCCACCGCCACATGCACAGGGGCAAGCGCCCCCATGCCTGCGGCGTCTGCGGCAAGAGCTTCGCCCAGACCTCCAACCCGCAGCAGCACCAGAGCACTAGGCCGATCGCCCTTTGCCCGCCCGGTGTGCGGCCGCGGCTTCGTCATGGCCGCCTACCTGCAGCGGCACATGCGGACGCACGCCCCCGCCAGCGCTGCCTGCATCGCAGCCCCCGCGGCCGGCCCGCACCTGCCCCGCTGGCCGCCGCCCCGGCCCCGCTGGCCACTGCCTCGGCCCCGCTGGCCATGGAGGACGTGCACATGCTCGCTCACCTCCAGGCCACGCTCTCCCTCGAGGTGGGGGTGGGGGTGGGGGGTGGGGGGGCGCGGTCCCGGACCTAGCAGTCCCCAACTCGCAGACGTTTCTCCTAGTGCAGACCGCCCAGGGCCTCCAGCTGATTCTCAGCAGCCTGCAGTCCCCCAGACCCCCAGCTCCGCCCGCACCCCCCAAGCTCATCCTGCTGCCCTCCGCCGGCGCTGGGGCCAGGGGCGGCCGCGGGAGGCCGTGTGAGCAGGCAGTGGGGAAAGCCGGTCAGGGGACTGGAGTCATGTGGCTGCCAGGTCCGGAGGTCTGGGGGGCAGGGGGAGGGTGGGTGTTGCGGACGCTGGTGCGGAGGGCACAGCCTGATTGTTCTGTAGAACGTAGGGGGCGGGGAGGTAGGGCCGCAGGAAGTGAGTGGGGTCCAGCTGCAGCCAGCCCATAGCGGACCAGCAGTCGGGTTCCGGCGGGGCAACCGTGACCACCGAGGTCCCCAACCTGCTGGTGGTGCAGAGTGGAGTCTCGGAGGAGCTGCTCACGTGCCCAGGCCCTGAGGAGGCGTGGGGACGCAGAGGCCGGCACAGGGGTGGTGCCGGACGTCCTCTTCGAGACGCTGCAAACGGACAAGGGGCTGCAGAGCGTGCTGGTGCTGAGCGAGGCGGATGGGGAGCAGACTGGGCTGTGCGTGCAGGAGGTCGAGACCCTCGCCCCCAGCTCACCCGGGCAGAAGCTTCTCACCATACGCACCGCCCACGCAGGCGAGCTGTTGGAAAGCAGTGGAGCCGGGGGAGGCGTAGCCACGCTGCAGCTACTGGCCCCGCCGGCACCGCCTGGCCCCATGGCTGCCCCGCCAGGCTCCCCGCCGCTCCCCGGCCCAGATGGCACAAGTGGTCCCCGCAGAAGCTGGGCCTGGCGTCGTGACCCCGCAGGCCCTGTCCTCCATCCAGATCGTGCAGACCCTGCCCTCCGTCCAGCTGGTGCACACGTGTTTAGGCCCCACGAGTGTCCGCACCCGCCTCACGCAGACCCCGCCTGCAGAATGCAGGGCCTGCAGGCAAGCTTGGTTGATAAAGACCGCGGATCTCAAAAAAAAAAAAAAAAAAAAAAAAAAAGAGAGAGAGAGAGAGAGAGAGAGGGAAATATTTGAATGCCATTTCCAAATTTTTGATCGAATTTTTGACCATTTTTCAGAATTTTTATGTTTGTAATGATAAGAAATAAAATACTTTACTATGCACTTATATATCTGTGGAATCATTTAACGCGTATTTACCAACTGGTATTTATCTTCAAAGTTGAAATCGTCATACCCACACAAATAAAATTGGCATAATTTACCATTTTCAAGATATTTTGATATCCAGCTTTCTAAATAATAACAGTAATATTTTGTATTCTGAATTGAATAGCTCTGGAAAAAGAGAAGTTCATTGTTTGAAATGCAAACTTTACATCCAATATTTTTTAGATAAATTAGTTTTATAAGAGTTTTTGGAAAATAGAATGCTATAATATCACTTTTAAAAAGCTATGAGTACTTGTGGCTCAATAGGCTAATCCTCCACCTTGCGGCGCCGGCACACCGGGTTCTAGTCCCGGTTGGGGCACCGGATTCTGTCCCGGTTGCCCCTCTTCCAGGCCAGCTCTCTGCTATGGCCAGGGAGTGCAGTGGAGGATGGCCCAGGTGCTTGGGCCCTGCACCCCATGGGAGACCAGGAAAAGCACCTGGCTCCTGGCTCCTGCCAGGATCAGCGCGGTGCGCCGGCTGCAGCGGCGGCCATTGGAGGGTGAACCAGCGGCAAAGGAAGACCTTTCTCTCTCTGTCTCTCTCTCTCACTGTCCACTCTGCCTGTCAAAAAAAAAAAAAAAAAAAAAAAAAAAGCTATGAGTACTTATTAAAATTACCATTGGAAATTGACTTTCTAAATTCCATATAAAATTATTTGGAAACTCATTTAGGAAATGTGGTTTTATATATGTCACAGGATACATATTAGGCGGTACTAACTATAAGTGTTAATTCTTTAAACAACACTGGGGTGATGTAAATAAGTAAATTATTTCTCCTGTAATTTTCTCCCTGTCTTTTGTAATCCCCTACATATTAGCAAAACTGTACCTTATGTCTGTAATCAGTATCCATAATTTTTAAGTGGAAAATAATTCAGTTAATGATTGATGTGAGTTGTATATGGACAAAATGCCCATGAAACTAAAAGTCAGTAAAGGATCAAGCTAAATTGGCTCAGTTTATAAATATGTTTTTATTTGACTGTTGTCAGTCATAAATAATCATATTCAAAGATCAAAACTGGACAAATTTGTTGTCATTCATCAGGGGATGTTTATAAAAAAGTTCCAAGTTACTAGTGAAAAAAGAAAGAGGAATACAGAAATTCCTTTTGTGGAACATTTTTTGAAATCATAACCATCATTTATAAAAGATAACTTAGGTACAGTTTTTAAAACTTGAACTTCAATTCCAAAAGTTTAAGACATTCCTGAATAGCTGCCCACTTTTCCCTGTCACGTGTATTCTCTCCATTAAACCATGTAACTTTGCATTTCCCCATCTAATAGCCTGGGCACTCTCCATCAGATTCTGTCCCATCTGTCCTGATGGATGCTCTACCTCATTAAACCTTGCTACCTTGCAAAAAACCCACATGTTTTATTTACTTGAAAGGCAAATGTAAAGAGGGATGAAAGAGGAAGTGAGGAATGGAGGGGGAAAGGCAAAGAGGTACAGGAATAGAGGGTGGGGGAAAATAGATCTTCTATCCACTATTTCACTCCCAAAATGACTACAATGAATGGGACCAGGTGGGGCCTAAGCCAGGGGCTTCACACTCAAACCAGGGCTTTCATACAGGTGTCAGGATCCCAAGCAATTTGTCCATCTTCCAATGCTTTCTCAGGTGAATTAGCAGGGGAGTGGATCAAAAGTGGAAAACCCAGAACTCAAACCAGTGTTGATATGAGATGCCAGTGTCACTGGTGGCAGCTTAACTAGCAATACTGCAATGGTGGCCCCCTAATTAAACTATTGATTTAAAAATTTTTATTAATCATTCCATAGAAATGATAAAATTATATCTCTAGTATCTAGAGTAATCCATACTTTAAAATTGTTATTAAATGAAAAAGTGAGCATGAAGTGTACATCCAAAAATGGGAGAAAACTTATTGCATATCTCAATTAATCTAAATTATTAAATAATTATTTAAATAAATAATAATTATTTAAATAAATTATATTAATTGGTTAATATAATTTACCATGATATTAAAATATTTCATTTGTGAAATTCAAAACTGTATGGATTTTATAATTTGAAAACACACTTTGTCACTAGTGAATACTCACGTGTTCATTTAGTGTTTTATTTGCTGAGCTGCATTAGTTCTCAGGGTACAGTGATATGGTCTCTCCTGAACCTTGTCCTGATGCTCATTCCCCCAAGCAAGCAAAAAGAAAACCATGAGTCCCTATAACAACATAGTACTTTTGTCCTTCATAATTTTCTGCTTTCATATATAAAGGGATTAACATTAAACAATAAATAGGAGGTTAGCAAAGAATTATAGTATTTTCAGAAAAACATGAATTGCCTGCATTCTATAGAAGATAAATTTTTTCAAAAGATTTTTGAGGCTTAAAAAGCAGCAAGGAAATATGAGAAAATGACCAACTCTAGACAGCTGTCAAGTTACTTATAAACTGCAGCATATTTTTGTGTTTTAACATATGTGAAGCTAATATAGGCACTAAAATGGCTTTAAGTATAGAACATACATAAAAGCAAATATATATTATAAAAATTTTAAATTTATATTTGATAATCTGAATTATGTATATACATGAATAAATAATTACATAATATCAAGAGTCAAGAGTGATAATTGGTAGTCAGATTTTTCATCTAGTATAGGACCATAATATAATAATCATAAATGAAGACTATTAAATTACATAAAATATTTAAGGCTTCTGTTCAACAAAATTTAAAAAAATCTGAGACAATGCTGACATGTAGTTAAGAAAACATTATATTCACACTATATTAAATTAGAGCCTCCATGAACTTATGTAAACAAAATGAATCCCTGAATGAAAATGGATATAGAATATAAAGAGTTAATTCGTAAGAGGACCATTATAGTGAGAAAAAAATGGAGCTGTGGAAACTTACTAGCAGTCAGGGTAATGTAAATTAAAATTTTAAGGTTTATTTGACTACTAGACCAAAAACTTTGCTACTGTCAGTTGTTGGGAAACTGGCCCAGGTTTAGCCAGGTGGCCACATCGCCCAACCTCTGTGGTCAAGCTCCACCCCCATCCTAATGGGATTCACTGCTCCTGCTTCCCTGTCCGCCCTGGGGCACAGTTTTAAAAGGCAAAGTTTTAAAAGGGCCTGCTCTCTTGGCCCTTCTCTCCTGCACTCTCTTGGTTCTCTCTTGGCTCCTCTCTCTGCTCTATCTTCTCACTATCTCCTCTCCTCTGTCTCTCTCTCTTATACTCTTTCTCTCTCTTTCCCTTCACCGCCCCTTCACTCCGGTCTGTTGGGTGTTCCCCAATAAACCCTTTCCCTTATTCCAGTGTTCAGTGTGTTTTTTGATGGCTAACATTCATATATAACATCAGTGACATTTGTAAAGGTATTCATCACTGGTAGATATTTAACTTCGTGTAAATTTTATGGAAAATCGAGAGAGTATCTATTGGAATTTAAAATGTGTATTATTCTTCACTAGTAACCCATCAAGTAGGAATCTTTCCTACAAAAGCAGTAGCTGATTTATAAACTGCTATACTGGTTACATGTTGTCTGTGATCATCATTAAAATGTGTGGAAAACCTAAAATCAATCAATAAGTGACCAGATCACGTTGTATTTGTTTTACAAAGAATGTTGCATACTCGTGAAAAATTGCAACAAAGCATACATGTATCAATGCTGCATTGTTTAATCTATAAAGAAAGAAAAGAGGATGGAGGAAGGGAGGGATACAGAAGAAAAAAACAGTTCATGCATACAAATTCCTGTGCCCTGCTGATAGGCATTTAGAAACCACTCTGGAAAGATATATTTAAAACAAATTATTTCTTATTTGAAAGTCAGAGTTACACACAGAGAGAGAAGCAGAGGCAGAGAGAGAGAGAGAGAGAAAGGTCTTCCATCTGCTGGTCTACTCCCCAATTAGCCGCAACAGCTGGAGCTGTGCCGATCCGAAGCCCGGAGCCAGAAGCCAGGAGCCAGGAGCTAGGAGCCAGGAGCCTCCTCTGGGTCTCCCCTGTGAGTGCAGGGCCCCAGGGACTTGGGCCATCTTCCAGTGCTTTCACAGACCTCAGCAGAGAGCTGCATCAGAATTGGAGCAGCCAGGGAAGATACATTATTAACATGATACCATTCATTAGAAGTGAATTTTGAGTCTTTTTTTCCTACTATTAAATAGATCTGAGTTAAATAGAAGCACTGGCATTAGATTTTTTTAAAATACCACACAGGCACCCCCTCCTTCATAAATGCATGTACTACAATTAAATGACTTTCAGAAAGCCTTCCTTCCTTCCTTCCTTCTTTCTTACTAAGGCAGAGTTACATAGAGGCAGAGGCAGAGAGAGAGATAGGTCTTCCATCTGCTGTTTTTCTCCCCAGATGGCAGTACAGCTGGAATGGGGCCTATCTGAGCCAGGAGCCAGGAGCCAGGAGCTTCTTCAAGGTCTCCCATGTGGGTGCAGGAGCCCAAGGACTTAGACCATCCTCCACTGCTCTCCCAGGTCAAAGAAGAGAGCTGGATCACAAGAGGAGCAGCCTGGATTCAAACCAGTGCCCTTAAGGGATGCCGGCACATGGCTCTACCCACTATGCCACAGCTATGGCCCCTGCATTAGATATTTAAAAATTAATTAAATCAACATATTATGAAGAACATCAACCTTTTTATTGAATTGGTAATATTATTTAATTAATCCTTGACATTTAATCTGCTTCTAAATTTTTAAGGCCTCATCTCTTTATCAGCACAGTCTGTGCCTGGCATGCTGTTGGCCCCAGGCCCAGGGTTATGATAGGGAGTCTCTGGGAAGCCAGTGGTGGCTACATCAGTGGAAGCTGCAGGCTGCGGGGGCTGTAGGAATAGCAGCATTGGTCCCCATGGACACATGTTCTTGTGGAGGAATCATCTTGAACCTGGCCACCTACTGTGTGGGGTCCTCTGGGGGCTCCTTCTGCTTATTCTGGTACAGGCTGCATCTGTCCTCCATTGCTTCTCCTGCTGTTTTGCCCCCTGACTGGGTGTATGACCTGGGAGCCCAGTTGGCCTCCCTGTTGGCCTGGAGTCCCTGCTGCTGGAAGCTGGGTTGATTGTGAAGTTGGCCTGCAGCTTGGGCTACAGGCTGAGAATGCACAAGGCAGGGTTGGTCTCTGTCAACCCCATTTTCCAAGACACTCCTCCCAGAAGGTTCCAGAAAGACAAGGCAGAGGCTCCATCCTGACCAGGTTCTTACAGCTTGTGAGAGCAGGACGGGAAGCCCATGTGGAGGAAGGCAGAGTGTAGCTGCAGGAGGCTGGTCATGCTGACACAGGAGGGTGCTGTTTAGCCCATGCAGTGTGTAGTGGAGAGGATCATCTGGGAGTTCCCCAGTAACAATGCCAAGGATGCTACATACCTGCTCTGAGGTGCCAAAGTGTCTGGAACTGGTGCTCACAGCCCCAAGGACACAGCCCACACAGTCCAGTTTGTGGAGGGGCTCTTCTGACAGGGGGCCTCCAAATTGGTGTTCCTGCCCACAATGCTCATACTCAGTGGTCAGGGTCACAGAGGGACCACAGACTGCAGAGAACATGAGCCAACTGTCAGGGGCTTCTGTTGCCTTGCTGATGAACTAAAGGTAGAAGCCCACACCAACGCACTGGAACACCAGTGCTGCTGGCATGCACAGGCCTTGAGCTTGACATTGACATTGCTGGTGAACACTCCAACAAACACACATTGATAGAAGTTGTCCCTTACATGAGCAGTGGCACCAGGGGCGCTGGCTGCAGCTGGCCTGGAGGTTCAGGTTATGCAGGATGAACCTCAGGGACATTTTGTGGCAGGGCCAGCACTTGAGAGCCATGGCCATGGACTTGCTATAGCAGGTCTCTCAGCTGCTCCTGCCAGCACCATCATGTTGGTTCAGGTCAGGTACAGCAGTGTTCCTTCACTCACAGCCTGCAAGCATGCCTCCAGGAAGGGGGTAGCACTGTTTTAGGGTTCTAAGTGGATGACATGCTGCTCTGCTCCCTACCCTCTGGAGCCAGTGCATCAGCATCCAGGCATCTGTGGGGTGGGGCTGTACCAGGTGTGCCACTTCATTGAGCTTCACTTGGAAGCACTTGAGAACCATGGCCTTAGCAGAGCCATTGTTGGTAACTACAGATTGAGGCTCCAGCACCTTTTGGGTCAGTTGAATGGATTGTATCCAGAAGCCACAAGGCCCTCGAGCACCCAGAGGCCTCCCTCACAGATCACCCTTGCAGCAGCTGTTGAAGATTGGACTCCAGGCCCCAGGTTTCCATACCTTTTTGATTCAGCCATTTCTTCATCTTGCTCTGACAGGTCCACAACCACCTGCTTCAGTTCTTCCCAGCTGGTACCTTGATTTGGAGGCCTTTGGACTCGAGATGATGCAAGCAAACTCTGTGATCACAGCTCACATCAGGTCCCCATGAAACTCTTCTACACAGTGATAGAAGACCTAATTGGAGGTGAGAGAGGCTGCTGTCACAGCCCCCTCAGTGTGTTGTTTACTTTTTCTCATGTGGGCTCTCTTCCATGCAGTGCTTTTTGCCTTTCTCCATTGCTGCTGGATTCAGGGATGCTTGGGGTTTCCCCCTCCATAAACCAGGCTCTACAAAGACTTCTTGTGAAGCTTGGATAACTGAATTAGTCTCTGCACATTTCCCCTGCTTCTAATATGTGATGTAATAAATGATGTGATTAAATACACTTGATGCAATAAAATTCAAAAATAATCACTCATGCAACTGAATTTTAAATATATGTTGTTATACATTAATGTTAGCCCTCGCAAAACACACCGGACACTGGAGTAAGGGAAAGGGTTTATTGGGGAACACCCAACAGACCGGAGTGAAGGGGCGGTGAAGGAAAAAGAGAAAAAGAATATAAGAGAGAAACAGAGAGGAGAGGAGCTAGCAAGGAGAGAAGATAGAGCAGAGAAGAGGAGAGAGGAGAGCAGAGCCAAGAGAGCACGTGTTCAGGAACAGGCTCTTTTAAAACTTTGCTTGAGGGTGGGCAGGGAAGCAGAAGCAGTGAATCCTGTTAGGATGGGGGTGGAGCCTGGCTCAGGTAGCTGGGCCATGTGGCCACCTGGCTAAAACTACACCAGTTTCCTAACATTCCCCCCTTTTGCTTTTTATAAAGCAGGATTTGTATGGGGTTACATTAGTCCCAAAAGCCCAGGAGGGGTAGAGGGACAATAATCTGTCTTTAGAGCTACTTCCTACTGAAATGGGGTGATGAGGTACTCTTCACGGCATGGGGCGATGTCTCAAGTTGCTGTCTCCTGGGTGGGGAGCCGAGTATATTCCTGTAACAGCATTTGGTTGACTGGTAGTTGAATGCCTTGGTTCATTCCATTATCACCTGCTGTAAACACTTAAACAGACACTGTAGTATACAAGTCAGGGTGAGAATAGCAACCAATGATACTAAGAGTGGCATTAACCAGGTAATGAGAGGATTTCATAGAGAGGAAATGGAGAGGTCTCTGGACCCTTATGGGGACAGGATGTGCTTTCAGCTGATTCCAGCCAAAACTGGGAGAAAGGCCACTCAACTTTTGTAGGAAGTGGGGTTTGTCTGTAGAGAAATTCTGAAGAACAATCATACAACATTAAGTGGGGGAGAGGACCATCAGTATGCAAAGGTTGGGAGTAGAGCCATTGGTGGTAGAGTAGAGGCTATGGTTACAAAGCAATGAGGCCCAAGTGGGCTAGACAGGGTCTACAACAAAGGACAGAGTCATTATTAGGGGAGCTAAGAAAAGCGCTGTCTAAGCTACACATAGATTTTCTGATTGAGAGGCAAATAGAACCTGACAGAAGGGGTTTGATAATAACCAGGTGGGCTTTAGGCCCAGACCTATATCTCTTCACATAGGGTATATCCTAAGGGAGGTGTGAACCTCCTTGGGGAAGGCACCCTGTTGACTTCCATTACCTAGCTGGTCTGGGAGGAAAGCTGGCCAGGTAAAGGCAGGTGGCAACTCCAACATGAAATTTACAGTTCTGCCTGCAATGTTACTGACCCTATTTGGCCATTTCCTCAGCTGCAGTGGTCACTTTGGAAGCTGGGCTGAGTGAAGGGCTTTTCAGCTTAGAGCCAATAAGATCTGTGGCTCTGACCTGGGCGTCCTTCGACTTCAAGGCAGGTCCATTTCCAGTGATCCAACTCTTGGCTGGCAGAGCTGCCAGGGCTCTTTACAAGCTGACTTCTGCTGAAGACCAGGCTTACCACATTGAAAGCCACTGCAGTGGACTGGCCTGTTGGTTCTCAGAAGCTATGTAGAGATAGGTGGCAGGCCTTTTAAAGGCTGCTCTGTACAGTGATCTGCCATCAAGGAGAACCCACAGGCCAAAAAGGCACAAAATCCAAAATATCTGGTTGAAATAAGATTCTTTAACATCATGACATAATATAGACCAAATTTGATCATTGTTACAAGGTAATTATTTAAATATTTGAAAATAAGCACATATTTAAATAACGCATAGCTCTTAATAAAAATTCAGCTGTTTTTAAACAATTAGGATTTACCAGACATCAAGAGAATAGATTGCTTTAACACATTGCTTTAACAGAGGATCAGATTTTAATTCTATGTCAAAGAGAAATAGATTAGTATACTTGTGATGTTTTTCATCTGCCAACATACTTGATTGACATTTTGAGATAAACTGTTAAAAATCTTCAAATTAAGATTAAGGTAACGCATCAAATTTTAACCTGAGTTACTTTAAACAGTGTTGAACTATTTTCATAGACAGTTTGTAAACTAACCCGAATAGTTTTTTATAGAATATAACATGTTGAGTATACAAAAGTTTTACCCAATTTAAATTAGCAGTTACACCTAAATGACTTAGGATGCTGATATATTTTTATCTGAATTTAATTGAAATTGAAATTAAAATTGCATTCATCTAAAACAAGTACTAATTACCCATTGCTGTTTCATTGAGTACTGATTACCTGGAAACCTGTTAAAATAAATTGCAAAATAAATTCAGCAAGTTACAAAGCAATATTTTTAAAGGTTGTGATCTTCCTAGATTCAAAGAAAAATTAGTTACACCCTTACATAACTCTACCTTTCAAATAAAAAAATAAAATATGTAAAAATGATTTTAGAATAATATTTTAAAAATTATTGTAATTATATTTATTTTTGAGACATGGTAGAATAAGGGAACATGAAGTTATCTTTTCCATCTTTTTTTTTTGACAGGCAGAGTGGACAGTGAGAGAGAGAGACAGAGAGAAAGGTCTTCCCTTGCCATTGGTCCACCCTCCAATGGCCACCGCGGCTGGTGCACCACGCTGATCCGATGGCAGGAGCCAGGTACTTATCCTGGTCTCCCATGGGGAGAAGGGCCCGAGGACTTGGGCCATCCATCCTCCACTGCACTCCCGGGCCACAGCAGAGAGCTGGCCTGGAAGAGGGGCAAACAGGAAAGAATCCGGTGCCCCAACCAGGACTAGAACCTGGTGTGCTGGCGCCGCAAGGCAGAGGATTAGACTAGTGAGCTGCAGTGCCGGCCTAGCTTTTCCATCTTAAAAATTAAAATAGGCTGGTGCTGTGGCTCAATAGGCTAATCCTCCACCTGCGGCACTGGCACAGCAGGTTCTAGTCCCGATCGGGGTGCTGGATTCTGTCCCAGTTGCCCCTCTTCCAGGCCAGCTGTTTGCTATGGCCCGGGAGTGCAGTGGAGGATGGGCCAAGTGCTTGGGCCCTGCACCCACATGGGAGACCAGGAGAAGCACCTGGCTCCTGGTTTCAGATCAGCTCATTGTGCCGGCTGCAGCATGCCAGCCGTGGCAGCCATTTGAGGGTGAACCAATGGTAAAGGAAGACCTTTCTCTCTCTCTCTCTCTCTCTCTCTCTCTCTCTCACTGTCCACTCTGCATGTCAAAAACAAAATTAAAATGCCTTCAGCAATAACTGTATGTATTTATGAGGTATAATGTGATAATTCAGCAAAGGTAATCATGTGTCCTGGTAAAATCAGAGATACTAACATTTTTTCACTTTTTCCTTTACTTTATAATTGCAGACTATTATAACCTCTCTTCTGTTTGTTTAGAGAATATCTAGTAGTTTATTGTGAACTATTGTCACCCCACTCTGTTGGGTAACACTAGGAACATATTCTTTCAACTTGTGATTTGATGGCCATTATTCAGTCTCCTTCTAATCTCCCACACATACTTAGCATTCTACAGTCATCATTATTATGTGTAAGATTGGTTTTTTAGATTCTACACCTGTAAGAGAAAATGTAGTATTTGTCTTTGTGTGTGTTTCAACTATTTAATTAATACCATGTTTTCCAAGTCCATCCATTTTGCTGAAAATGACAGAATTTTATTCCTTTTATGATCAAATAATATTCCATTGTGAATATATACTATATTTTCTTTATGCATTCATCTGGTGATAGACATTTTGGTTTATTCCATATCTTGCTATTGTGAACAGTGCTACAATACACACGGGAGTTCAGTTATCTTTCCTATAGAATTATTTCATATCTTTTGAGTATCTACCTAGCTGGTTCTTTTTACTAAAAAATAATAAGCAAATAAACACTAGAATCAGCTGATGCCATGGCTCACTAGGCTAATCCTCCACCTGCAGCGCCAGGACCCCGGGTTCTAGTCCTGGTTGGGGTGCCGGTTCTGTCCTGGTTGCTCCTCTTCCAGTCCAGCTCTCTGCTGTGGCCCGGGAAGGTAGTGGAGGATGGTCCATGTCCTTGGGCCCTGTGCCCACATGGGAGACCGGGAGAAGCACCTGACTCCTGGCTTTGGATCGGCACAGCACGCTGGCTGTGGTGGCCATTTGGGGGGTGAACCAACGGCAAAGGAAGACCTTTCTCTCTCTCTCTCTCTCTCTCTCTCTCTCTCTCTCTCTCTCTCGCTGTCTAACTCTGCCTGCCAAAAAATACATACATAAATAAAATTTAAATAAATACTAGAACCATGAGCTACCCATTTATTTTATTTGTTTGGCAGAAATGTTGAGTTTTACCTGCACATTCACACATTGGAACATTCATATTAAATTGCAGGTTTAACAATGGGGTTTTAGGATGAATATTGTGATTCAGTGAATTAAGTGGTTACTTGAGGCTTCCACATCCTGTATCAGATTGCTTGGTTTGGAATACCACCTCTAATTCTGATCCAGCTTCCTGCTAGTGTACACTCTTGGAGACAGCAAAGATGGTCAAGTACTTGGGACACTGCCATGCAGCTGAGAGACTCAGATGGAATTCTTTGTTCCTGGCATTGGCCAGGCCAGGCCCAGACTATTATAGACATTTGTGGACAGAACTAGTGGATAAAAGTTTTCCCTACATGCCTTGACTTTTGTATCTGTAACTGCCTTTTAAATAAATACATCTTTTTTAAAAGATTTATTTTATTTATTTGAAATACAGAGTTACAAAGAGAGGTAGAGACACACACACAGAGAGAGAGAGAGGTCTTCCATGCACTGGTTCACTCCCCAAGTGGCCACAACAGCTGGAGCTGTGCTGATCTGAAGCCAGGATCCAGGTGCTTCCTCCAGGTCTCCCACGTGGATGCAGGGGCCCAAGCACTCTGGCTATCTTCTACTGCTTTCCGAGGCCACAGCAGAGAGTTGGATTGGAAGAGGAGCAGCCATGACTAGAACCGGTGCCCATATGGGATGCCAGCACTGCAGGCCAGGGCTTTAACCTCCTGCACCACAGCACCAGCCCCCAAATAAATACATATTTAAAAATAAGTGGGGTCTGACCATGCTGGATCCATAATCCCAGGGGATGACAATTGACTGTAGCTAGATAGCTGCTATTTCTTTTAGACTTAAGCATTTGCTAATTCACCACACTCATTATTGTATTCTAATAGGTCCTCTTCCATCCTCCACTCTGTTTGCTTCAGCACAGTTATCACTGAGTGGGAATTCTGTCAAGTAACAAATTGTCATGGACAGTCACAGAGAAGACTTATCAGGACTAATGGCTTCTTGATTCCTTAGGAAACTATGTTATTGCCATTCTCAGGAAGAAATGGGTTCTAATACATGTTGAGCTCAAGGGATGATTATTCTCGGAGGGCCAATATTTTTGATGTATATGTGGGGGATCAGGATTGTGAGGTGCATTTCATGAAAACTAGAAGTTATGGGAATGTTGGGCCTGAAAAATAGCATTGGTAATGAAAATGTATCTTAGCATTTAGAAAATCTTAAATTCAGTGGCTTAGAAGAAACTGCTTTGTATAATATGCTTTGTATAATATTAATTTTTGTAATGAATTAAGGATAGATAATTGATAGTCTACCTCACGGTAAGATCTCATTAATGGGGAGTTGAGGATTAATTGGAGAGGGAGAAACAACTCAAACTGCCTGAAAAGGCTAAATAGAGCTCACTGAATATGAGGCAGGAAACAGTCCTCCATTTGCGTAGGTCAAAGATGTTTTGAAAATGCACGACCAGGTGCTCCATTGCCATGTGGAAAAAGGCTTTGTTCCCCAGGTGAACTACCACCTACTCTCCAGCCTCAGCCTCTGTAGCATGCCTGCCCTACCCCACAGTGTCTAAGTACAGCTCCAGAGATCTTTGCCCACACTGCTGCCACAGGAAGGGATGGGAGAATTGGGGGGTCACTGGAAGAGGCCAGGTCTAGCTTGCCCTTGGGTTGATCCACTACCTATTTCTAGTTCAGCTCTGATTGACAGTCATCATCTTTAGTGTTAGCCATGGCCATGTCTCATGATGGGTCCAGGCTTACACACTGTTACATGGCTGCTTCACTACCACCCACTCAGAATATATTCCACTCATCCCGGCATTAGCTGGAGGCTCCATTCATACTCAGGCTCATGCTCTGGCTCCAACTGACTCGAGTAGGAAGCTGTGATACATACTTCTAACACCCCCATGGACAGGCCCTAGAGTTAGTTTTATAAAAAATGATTCTGAAACTTTGGACTTTAGGATTCCTTTATACTATTAAAACCAATTGCAAATACCAATGAGCTTCTTTAAGTGAGTTGTTTCATGTATATTTTGTAAATATTATATCTGAAAAAGTTAAATACAAGCATACACATTTTTGCATTTCCATACCCATTACAGAAATCATGATTAACCAACTGAGTTAATGGTGTTGTGGTACCCACAAACCTTACATAGGTTTCAAAATGATCAACCTAAATTGTGATCACACAATTCCTGGAGTTCAAGTTACACTCGGGGGCGGGGGGTGGGGGTGTTACCATTGTTAAATGTTCTTTGCATATTTATTATAATTCTCTTGAAAATGCCTGGTAGAGTTTTTTTTTTCTTTTTCGACAGGCAGAGTGGACAGTGAGAGGGAGAGACAGAGAGAAAGGTCTTCCTTTTGCCATTGGTTCACCCTGCAATGGCCGCCGTGGCCGGTGCACCATGCTGATCCGAAGCCAGGAGCCAGGTGCTCATCCTGGTCTCCCATGGGGTGCAGGGCCCAAGCACTTGGGCCATCCTCCACTGCACTCCCGGGCCAGAGCAGAGAGCTGGCCTGGAAGAGGGGCAACCGGGACAGAATTTGGCACCCCGACCGGGACTAGAACCCAGTATGCCGGCGCCGCAAGGTGGAGGATTAGCCTGAGCTGCAGCACTGGCCACCTGGTAGAGTTTTAAACAGACATGAAATTTCACAACACCATCAAAAGATGTTAAAGATTTCTATGATGAGAGTTATAAAACATTAAAGAAAGAAGTAGAAGAAGACACAAGTAATGGAAAAATCTTCCATGTTCATGACTTGGAAGAATCAATATCATCAAAATGCACATTCTTCCAAAACCAATTTACAGAGTCAGTGAGATACCATTCAAAATACCAAAGGCATTCTTCTCAGATCTAGGAAAAAATGATGCTGATATTCATATGGAGGCACTGGAGACTTAGAATAGTGAAGTGAATCATATACAACAAAAACAAAGCCAGAGGCATCACAATACCAGATTTCAAGACATACTATAGGGCAGTTATAATCAAAACAGCCTGAAACTGGTACAAAAACAAATGATAGACCAATAGAACACAACAGAAACACCAGAAATTAATACAAACATCTATAACCAGCTTATATTTGATCAAGAAGCTAAGACCAATCTCTGGAGCAGGGACAGTCTATTCAACAAATGGTGCTGGGAAAACTGGATTTCAACATGCAGAAGTATGAAGTAAAACCCCTACATTACCTCTTACACAATAATGCACTCAACATGGATTAAATATCTAAATCTATATCCCTACACAATCAAATTATTAGAGAACATTGGAGAAACCCTGCAGGATATTGGCAGAGGCAAAGATTTCTTGGAAAAAACCCAGAGGCACAGGCAGTCAAAGCCAGAATTAATAATTGGGATTACATCAAATTGAGAAGTTTCTGTACTTTAAAAGAAACAGTCAAGAAAATGAAGAGGCAACCAACAGAATGGGAGAAAATATTTGCAAATTATGCAACTGATGAAGGATAAATAACTATAATCTACAAAGAGATCCAGAAACTCCACCGTAACAAAATAAACAACCCAGTTAAGAGATGGGCCAAGGACTTGAACAGATATTTTTCAAAAGAGGAAATCCAGGGTCTGGAGCTGTGGCTCACTTGGCTAATCCTCCACCTGTGGTGCCGACATTCCATATGGACACTGGGTTCTAGTCCTGGTTGCTCCTCTCCCAGTCCAGCTCTCTGCTGTGGCCAAAGAAGGCAGTGGAGGATGGCCCACGTACTTGGGCCCCTTCACCCTCATGAGAGACCAGGAAAAAGCAGCTGGCTCCTGGCTTCGGATTGGCACAGCGCACCAGCTGTAGTGACCATTTTGGGGGGTGAACCAATGGAAGGAAGACCTTTCTCTCTGTCTTTCTCTCTCACTGTCAAAACGAGAGAGATTTATTTGTTTATTTGAAAGGCAGAGTTACACAGAGAGAGGAGAGACAGAGAGAGAGAGGGAGAGAGATCTCCCATCCACTGATTCACTCCCCAATTGGCTGCAATGGATAGAGCTGTGCCAATCTGAAGCCAGGATCTTCTTCCAGTTCTCCCACACAAGTGCAGAGGCCAAAGGCTTTGGGCCATTTCTACTGCTTTCCCAGGCCATAGCAGCAGAGAGCTGGGTTGGAATAGGAGCAGCGGAGATTAGAATCGGCACCCTTATGGGATGCCGGCGCTTCAGGCCAGGGCATTAACCTGCTGTGCCACAGCTCCGGCTCTGAACAATTCTTATATAATATCTTCAAAGCTGTATCTACACAGTCTATCACTGTACTTAATTAATAATAGTTCATAAGAAATATTGAAAGTAAAATATTACTTCAAAATAAAAATATAATCCATTTTAGTTCTAGAGCTCTCCATTTACCAATTGCACCTTCTGTGTTCTGCTTAATGTAGCATCCTTAGTCAATCATATTGTCTTCATCAAAATAATAAACCATAGGATATTTTTCATCTTTCTTATCCCTTCTCTTACTACCTGTGGAATGAATAATTTTATAGGTGTTTTCAATTGCCTTCTAGAATAGTGACTATAAGCCATAAATCTGAAATTATTGAACTATCCAAAGACTGGTTTCTCTTATTTCTTCTTGAGTTTAGGAAATCCAAAAAGCAGGACATTTAAAACCAAAGACACAGAATACTTAAAATCAAATACCTAAATGCATCTCCTTAACACAGAAAAGAAAAATAAAAGCAATCATAAGTAATTTACATAGCTCATGGAGATCATTTCAGTTTTGTTATTGGGAAGATTCATAAAATAATGATCAGATGCTAGTTTTCCAAGGACTCATATATAGTATTTTTCTTTTCTTAGATTTTTTCTTTTCAAAATTTATTTGAAAGACAGAGTTACTGAGGGATATTGAAGAGACACAGATCTTCCATCCACTGGTGCATTCCCCAAGTGGCTCTAATGGCCAGGGATGTACCAGGCCAAAGCCAGGAGACTAGGGCTTTTTCTGGATCTGCTACCTTGGGTCAGGGGTCCAAGCAATTAGTCCATCTTCTGCTGTTTTCTCAGGTGCATGAGCAGGGAGCTGTACTAGAAGTGGATCACTTAGGTCTTGAATTGGCACCCAAAAGTGAGGATGGCATTAACTTGGCTGTTTAATCCTTTTCACTACAATTCTGGCTCCTTCTGCATTTTTCTTTAATATAAATTCATTCTATAGTAGGTACTGACAATTTTTACTCTAAATATTTATGGATATATTTCCTCAATCCAGGTATGTGTTATCCTTGTTTTCCACTCTAGTCTCTTTTACACATCTCACTCCATGTGCCATATGCCCTCATTCAGAATTTATACCAACATATTCTCAATGAAAATATGACAATTAGCCATTATTTAAAACCTTAATTTTGAAGCATCTCGACATTATGTGTTATGCTTTAAAAATCCATCTTAGTCCTTCATCTTAGTCCTTTCCTGTCTGCCTATTGCTTTGACATTACTGATTTGTTTGCTGATGCCCTTCTCAGCAATATCTGTATTTTATTTTATTTCATCCACATGTAAACTTATGTTCCATTTAATATTATACAAACATTTAAACTTAAAGAAGGAAATGAAAATAGGCACCTTTTATAAATGTGAGATAAAAGAATTCAAATTTAAGAATTTGCTTTTATTTTATTGAATCTAATTTATTTGACGTCTAATATTGAAAAAATTTTTTTTTCTCTTCTCCAGTTAGTAACCTTTAGAAAATGTGCCTGCTGGTGCGTGGCTCAATAGGCTAATCCTCCACCTGTGGCACCGGCACACCGGGTTCTAGTCGCGGTCAGGGTGTCGGATTCTGTCCTGGTTGCACTTCTTCCAGTCCAGCTCTCTGCTGTGGCCCAGAAGTGCAGTGGAGGATGGGCCAAGTGCTTGGGCCCTGCACCTGCATGGGAGACCAGTAGAAGCACCTGGCTCCTGGCTTCAGATCAGCATGGTGCACCAGCCACAGCATGCCAGCCGCAGTGGCCATTGGAGGGTGAACCAATGGCAAAGGAAGACCTTTCTCTCTCTCACTGTCCACTCTGCCTGTCAAAATGAAAAAAAAAAACAAAGAAAATGTGCCCAAGTGAATTATGAATATTCATTATTTATGATATGGTGAAGTAAAGTATTTTAAAATGAAGAAACCAATATTTCTATCCTAAAACTTCTACTGATTTAAACAATAATATTATGTGTGTATATTAGGGAAAAGGAAAATGCAAATAAGCAGAAGAAATAAGACATTCATAGCCCTACCACTGAGAAACGTTCTATTTTAATCCTTCATGATTCTTACTTCTGTATCTTCTTCTGTGAATATAATTGCTGTGGTGCAGCTTCAGTTTCTTCTTTCTTTTCTAGATTCAAAACATGAAAATGAAGTTTGAATAAGAGATTAATGTAACAGTAGTAATAGCAACAGGTTAAAAGTACAAAGATGGCAAAGGTTGTCAGAAAAATGTTATTTCAAAAATAATCTAAGCTAAAGCTCAGCATTAAAGCCGAAACAGAGCAAAACAATAAATGCCCTATGCAGTTAATATGCCAATACTTGTATCTTTAAACATGTCAGTGTTACAACTAAAGTTGGAGATAGATCAAGAAGACATTGTAGCTGCAGTTATTTGTTTGATTACATAAATCAAGGAAGAGCATACTGATAGTCCTGTTCCAGGCTCATAATCCCTTGTCCATGAATTCAAATCTAAAAGACCCTGAAAATGTGAGGCTCTGACACAATGGTTAAGATGTCACTTGGGAACCCACAGCCCATACGCAGAATTCCTGAGCTCAATCCTGCCTTCAGTTCCAGCTTCCTACTAACATGTGGCAGGTGATGGATTAAGTGCTTGGCTCCCTGCCATACACTTATGAGACTCAGTGAGTTCCAGTTCCTGGATTCATCTTAGCTCAGCCCATTCCCAGCTGTGATGGGTAGTCAGGACTGAAGCAGAAGATGGAAGGTCTCTGTAAATCAATCTCTCTCTCTCTCTCTCTCTCTCTCTCTCAAATAAAATGAAAGTAAATTAATGGTTAAATCCCTGAAAAGCTAGTATTTCAAATAACTTAGTGATGAAATTGCCCTCCAAATGACCTGATATGAGGATAGATATAGTTCTATTGATCCCACTTCATATGAATATTATGCTTTACTAAAAAAGACCAATGTGCTTGGTTATAGACAAGTACCTCTGTCTCCACTTGAGGTTAGACATAATTTATGTTATTCAATTATTTGCTGCCTTTCCAAATAATAAATAATCATTTTATTATATTTTTAAAGATTTATTTATTTATTTATTTGAAAGGTAGAGTTACAGATAGAGGGAGTTACACATACACACACACACACACACACACACACACACACACACACATAAAGATAGGGAAAAGGAGAGAGGGAGACTGGGAGAGAGGAATAGAAGGAAAGCAGGGAGAAAAAGAGAAAGGGATAGAATCTTCTATCCACTGATTCATTCCCCTAAATGACCATAGAAGCCAGAGCTGGGCCAGGCCAAAGCCTGGAACACTATCTGGGTTTCCATGTGAGAGTAATATGGACCCAAATATTTGGTCCATCCTCCAATCTTTTTGCAGATGCCTTATGAAGGAGCTGAGTGGAAATGAAGCAACTGCTCTCAAAATAGATGTCATATATAACCCTGGCATTGCAGGACATGGTTTAACCTGGTGCAATATATCAGCTCAAATTAATAGATTTTAAAAGAACTGTTTGACAATTTTGATGGCTGAAAAAACAAAAAGAATAATATTATTTCATAATCAATGGAAATTATATGAAACAAACTTCAATGATCATAAGGTTTTATTGGTTGAGGCAAGTGCTGTGGTACTTTAATCCCATATGGGCCAAAGTTCTAATCCTGGCTGCTCCTCTTCCAATCCAGCTCTCTGCTATGGCCTAGTAGAGCAGCAGAGGATGGTCCAAGTACTTGGGCCCATGCACCCATATGGAAGACCCAGGAGAAGCTCCTGGCTCCTGGCTTCAGATTGGCACAGCTCTGGCCATTGCAGTCATTTGGGGAGTGAATCAGTGGAAGGAAGACCTTTCCCTCTATCTCTCCCTGTCTTTTTCTGTAACTCTGCCACTCAAATAAATAAATAAAATATTTAAAAAATGTTTAATTGACATATGACCACCCATTCATTGTCTATTATCCCTGATACCAGAGTTGAATAGTTGTGATAGACACTAAATTGGCATACGTGTCTCAAACATTTGCTTCACTATTTTCCCATCTCTCCAAAATATCATTACCTTTTTAGCATTCCACAGTACTGTTTTGTGTGAAATAAGTTGAATGAAGTACTCTGTGCCTTAATTCTATAACAGGACAAATGAACTCTCACCATTCTTTGGTTGCACCATGGATTTATTTCTCCATACCCAAGCACTCACACCATCCACTTTCCCTGGAGCACCCCTCTCTTGTGCATTCAGAAACTCCTGGTCATCTTTCAGAATCTCATCCAAATCCCACCTTCCTAGAGTTTCTCTTGAGTCCTCTAGGCAGAATCAGCACCTACACCCTGCTTCCACAGTGCTGAAGATGGGCCTCTAGTGTTTCTGTGAGGAGCCAGGGTGAAGGAAAGGCATTCATATCTTCACATACCGTGTAGTAACCCCTGCCCCTCTGCTCTCTCCATGCATGCACCTTCCTCTCTGGTCTCATCAGCATATGAAGTCATTGTTTTAGCAATAAAATGAGTGAGATGGGATGGGAACATTCATTGCAGTGATCTGGTAAGCCTCAGTTTCACTCAGAAAATAAGATGCTCCAGATCCTCCAAAGCACTGGATATGTCCATTATAGAATTTTCACATTTCTTTTTTCATTTCATTGCCTTTGTTAGACCAAGCTCCTAAAACAAGGGAAGAAGTTTTTTTGTCTCTTTACAGCTCTCATTTCAAAAGGCAGGCATATTCCACAGACTTTGGGAGAATTGCATTGAATGAGGTACTTTTACTGCCATGGTTCTGAAATCATGCTACTATCTTGGCAATAGGGAAAGACAACCTATGACTTCATATAGATCAATGTTGATAAATAATGAGACAGGGCACGAAAATCTTTAAGGATAGTGATTTTCAAACTTTAGTGTGCTTAGGATCCACACACAGAAATGGTCCAATAGGCAGATTTCAGAACCTCACCCCAAGCATTCTGAATTGTAAAAGCATGACATCCAGAAATACACTTGCTGGTCAGCTTGAATCTTATAACTCAAGTAGTCATAGACTGTACTGTTTGGGGACCCAGAGACATGTTGCCCATTTAGTTTAGGGATTCACATAGACACACTCCTTCCTAGGATATTCTTAGGTACATATAAGGATATATTGCTTTGGGATAGCTTTAAGTTAAAGGAAACTCATTCAGGAGATAAATTAGATGTCACTTATATTGCAAACAGATGTTCATTGTATGAAAAGATCTGCTACAGGTGGCCATTGAAAGATCCAGAAACCCCTGATAGCTTTCAAAATTTTATGTTATTTTAAATATGATTTACACTCAAGTTTTCTGGAACATTGCTGTTGTTATGTTCCTTAAAATTTATGCTCATATGCAAATTCCCCAAAAATGTAACATCACACCCCTGGTAACTTTTTAAAAATTTAAGATATCACAATGGTAGTTTATCACATTTCATTTGATTATTATATCAACAGGGTTTCTAGGTCATCACAATTGATTATGAGAAAACAATGGTAGCATAGGGCATCACAAAGTTTAGAGATTCACAATAGATTTTGATTTCACATTTTTTATAACATAATTGGTTATAACACCATAATAGTTTTATGGCATCACAGTGGAAGTTTATAACATCACAATGATAGTTTATGATGTCACAATTATTACATCACAATGGCATATTCATGATGTCACAATGGCATTTATGGCTTCAAAGTTCAATTAACAACATTTGCATCTTTATGAAATCACAGTTATATAAGTATCATGGTATAAATCACAATATTGTCATGACAGTGGCTTTCATGACATCACAATTTAATATGACATCACAATGGTGATCTATGGAATCATGGTTATGACATCACAATGCTAGGTTTATGATTTCAATGATATTTTTAACTTCATAGTTGATTATCACATCACAATGGTTGGTTAGTGACATAACAATTGCCAGTTTATTGCATCATAACATTGATTTATAGCAAAACAGTGGTTTTTGTAATATTACAATTGATTATCATATCACAATGACAGTTTACCACATCATACTTGATTATAACTTTTAAAAAGTAGATTTCTGACTTCACAATGGTTTCTATGAGTACAGAACTGACTATGGCATCACAATGGTAGCTTTATAACATCATAATGTTTTATTGACATCAGAATTGATTATAATGTCAGAATGATAGGCTGATAACATCACAGTGGTTTTTAAGACTTCAATATAAATAATTACATCACAATGGTAGTTTATCATATCCTAGTTGAATTTTTGGCATTTTATGACATCACAATTGATTATGACATAACAATGGAACATTTATGACAACACAATGGTACGTTATGCCATTGCAATATTGGTTAACAGGATCACAATAGATTTTATGACATCACAGCTGGATATAACATGATAATGGTGGTTTATAACATCACAATTTATGCAACATCACAATGGTTTATACAGAATAACAATTGCTTATGATACCACAAACTGATTATGGCTTCATATTGGTAGATGTATGACATCACAATGGTTTTATTAGTTAACTGATTATGAAAGCAAATTGTAAGTGTATGATATAACAGTGTGGTTGATTAGGAAATTACAAGAATTTTTCTGAAAACAATTTGTTAAGACATAACAATGATAGCTTTATGTCATTTACAACATGTTGTGATTATTACCTCACAGTGGTCGTTTTATGACATCACAATGATTTTTATTGTTTCAATATTTCATCATGACTATACAATGTTTGACCTATGACATCACTATTACATATTTATTGCAGCACATCAGTATCTGACATCAAAATAGTTTTGATAATATCAGAATTGATTATAACATCAATATTGTAGCTTCTGACATCACAATTCATGTCTTCACAATACTTGCTTATGACATAGTAATTGACTGAGACATCATAATTATAGGTTTATGATATGACAGTGGTTTTTATGAATTCATAATTGAATATGACATCATAATGGTTAGTTTATGGGATCACAATTATGATGTCATAATGATAAGTGTTTGATGTGCCAATTATTTCAGAATTCACAATTAGTTATGCCACCACAGTGGTAGCTTTATGAGATCATATGGTCATCATGACATCACTAGGGTTGTTTATGACATCATAATTGATCATAATGCCACAATGGTAGTTTTATGACATCAAAATAGTTGGTTTATATCATGATAAGTATTCTATGACATCACAATTGATTATGACACAACAAATGTAAGTTTGTTACAGCACAATATTTTATGCCATCACAATACTGATCTAGGAAATCATAGGTGTTTTATGACATCACTACTGATTATGGTATCACAATGGTAGCTTATGACACCTTAATTGATTAGGATGGCACAACAGTGGATTTATAATTTCACAATGGCTTTTATGACTTGACAGTTGATTATGACATCACAGTGGTTGCTTTATGATATCACAATGGTGGTTTATCAAATTCTGATTGATTATAATATCACAAGGGTTTTGATTATGTCACAATTGATTATGTTATAACATTTATAATTTTATAAAATTACAGATTTTATGTATCACAATAGAGTTAAGCACAAAAATTTTCATGATATCAGTTGACTACAGCATGATGGTAGTGGTTAGTGACATGAAAATTTATTATGACATGAGGATATTCATGGCATCACAATATTGGTTTATGACATAATAATAGTTTTTTGGCCTCATAATTGATTGATTCCAATACTGCATGGAGGTTCATAATATAGTTTGTTATGATGTCACAATGGTCAGTTTATTATAACCCAAATGATTCAATGACTTTGCAGTTGATTATGAGATCACATTGGTAGTTTTATAACATCACAATGATATTTATGATACAACTATAGTTTTCATGATATCAAAATTCATTATTACAACACAGTGGTAGTTTACGACACCACAACTGTTTTTACAATTCCCTGATCATTATGACATCACCATAGTAAACTTATAGTCATGTTTTTTGTCATCAGAATGGTGGATTATGACATAGTAAGTGATTATGACTCTATAATGGCATGTTTATAATGCCAGTGATTTTTTTATGATTTCACAATTGATCATGACATTGAAATGATAATTTTATGATATGACAATTGTGGTTTATGACATTTCAGTTGATTATGATATCACAAGAGTTTTTCAACCTCAGACTTGATTAATAAATAGCAATGGTAGCTTTATTTTATGTCATCTTAACATTGGTCTATGAAATCACAATGGGGTTTTTGATATCAGAATGGAATATAATATAATAGTGGCTTATAATATCACAATTGATTATGGCATCCAAATCTACCACAAAATGTAAGATTATGATACACCAAGGGTTTTTTACTTGGCAATTGATTTTGAAATCAACATGATTTCAAATCACAATAGATTTTGACATCACAATGGTGTTTATGACATCAAAATTGATAATGACATTGCAATATTAGGCTTATGATATCACAATGGTTGTTTGATACATCCCAATAAATTATGACATCAAGGGGTCTTTACATCACAAACTATTGTGATATAACAATGGTAGCTTTATCATATTACAATGGATTTTTTTAAGATTTATATTATTTATTTGAAAGACAGAGTTGGCCGGTGCCATGGCTCAATAGGCTAATCCTCCACCTGCGGCACCAGCACACTGGGTTCTAGTCCCAGTTGGGGTGCTGGATTATGTCCCGGTTGCTCCTCTTCCAGTCCAGCTCTCTGCTGTGGTCCAGGAGTGCAGCGGAGGTTGGCCCAAGTCCTTGGGTCCTGCACCCACATAGGACACTTGGAGAAGCACCTGGCTCCTGGCTTTGGATCAGCGTGGTGAGCTGGCTGCAGCAGCCATTGGGGGTGAACCAATGGAAAGGAAGATCTTTCTCTCTGTCTCTCTCTCACTGTCCACTCTGCCTGTGGAAAAAAAAGAAAGAGTTACACAGAGAGTTAGAGACAGAGAGGTCTTCCATGTGCTGGTTCATTTCCCAGATGGCTGCAACAGCCAGAGCTGCGTCAATCTGAAGCCAGGTGCCAGGAGCTTCCTCCGGGTCTCCTATGTGGGTGTAGGGGCCCCACGAATTGGGCCATCTTCCACTGCTATCCCAGGCCATAGCAGAGAGCTGGATCAGAAGTGGAGCAGCTGGGACTAGATCCGGTTTCCATATGGGATGCCAGCACTGCAGGTGGTGGCTTTAACCTGCTGTACCACAGTGCCAGCCCCATAAAAATGATTTTTATGACATTGCAACAGACTTCAAGATAATAGTTATTTAAGATGATGTCACAATTGATTTAAAAATCCTAATGGTGATTTATGAGGTGAAAACTGATTATCACATAGTTATGGTTACTTTATGACAACAAAATAGTTTTATGACATCACAATTAACTATGAAATCACAATGGTGGTTGATTACATTATAGATTATGATGTAACAATTTTAATGCATCTGCAATTGATTGTGGCATATATTACATCACAAGTGTGAATTATGATATCACAGTATTGTTTTTTGTCATGGCAATCGTTATTGTGACATTAAAATTTTAACATCAATGGCATCACCATGGTTTTCATGTCATAATGTTGATTTTTGAAATTGAAAAGATTTTTGTGATAATATAATTGATTATAGCATCCTGTTGGTAGTTTATGACATCACCATTATGACATCATAATGATAGGTTTATGGTGTAACATTTGACTTATAATTTCACAATTGATTATGACAGAACAACTGTAGTTTTTGATAGCACAATTATGGTTTATCACATCTGAACTGATTGTGACATCACATAAATTTTTTAGTCTATCACAATTGATTGTAACATAGTAATGGTAGCTTATGATGTCACAATGTTTTTGTATAGTCATAATTGATTTTGACCTCTCAATGGTTTTTATGCCATCACAGTCCATAACACCATAATGGCAGCTTTATGACATCATAATGGAAGTCTATGACATCACAATTGGGTATGCCATCACAATAACAGATTTGTAACTTTGGAATTTATTATGACAGCACAATGGTTAATGATGGTTATGACATCATTATAGTACTTCATGGCATCAGAATATTTGGCATCATAATTGTTTCCTGATATCACAATTGATTATTACATCACAGTGCTGGTTAATAAATTCACAATTAATTCTGCCATACAATGTTGATTTATGACATAACCATGTTAATATATGACACTATTTTTGACTATGATGTCTAATGATAAAATCATTGCCTCACAGTGGTATAATGAATTCACAATATAGTTTATGACATCATGTCTATATGACAACACAATTTATTATAACATCATAATTATAATTTATGACATAAAAATGATTATAATGACTCAATAGTGTGATTATGATGCCACAATACTTTGGGTGACCTCACAGTGATTATGTATTCACAATGGTTGATTTATATCACAATCATGGTTTATTAAATCACAATTGAGTATAATACCAGAAGAGTATTTGTATAACAATTGATTCAGACTTAACAATGATAGCTTACGACATCACAATGTTTTATGATATCAGAATATTTTTCTAAATCAGTGATTTTTGACATCACAGTCATAATATCATGACAGTTTTATTACTACAGAATTATTGGTTAATGACATCACAATAGTATATTAATTGCACCACTATACTTGTATACGATGTCTCTATGTCTCTCATGGAATCACAACTGGCTATAAATTCATAATGGTGGTTTTATGACATGCCAACTGATTATGCCATCACAAGAGTGGGTTATGCATCACAATTGGTTGTGATATAACAATTGTGGGTTTATGATGCAGTAGTGTGTTTGTGATTTTAAACTTGATTGTGACATCATAGCAGTAGGTTTATGACATCACCATGTTGGTTAATGGTATCAAAATATCAGTTTATGGACTCAAAATGGATTTTATGCCATAACAGTTGAATATAATATCACAATGGTGTTTTACCTCTTTTTTTTAAGATTCATTCATTTATTTGAAAGTCAGTTACACAGAGAGAGGAGAGGCAGAGAGCGTGAGAGAGGTCTTCCACCCACTGGTTCACTCCCCAATTGGTCTCAATGGCTGGAGCTGTGCCAATCTGAAGCCAGGAGCTTCTTCTGGGTCTCCTACATGGGTGCAGGGGCCCAAGGACTTGGACCATCTTCTGCTTTCCCAGGCTATAGCAGAGAGCTGAATCAGAAGTGGAGCAGCCAAGACTCAAACCAGTGCCCATATGAATGCTGGCACTACAGGCAATGGCTTTACCTGCTATGCTACAGCGCTGGCCCCAGTAGTTTATGAAATCACAATTATGACTTCATAGTGATAGATTTATGACACCACAAGACTTTTTATGTATTTTCAAGTGATCATGAGATCATAATGGCAGGTTTTCAATATAAAAATGGTGGTTTATCATATCTTTGTTGATTATGATGTCACAAGGATATTTACAACATCACAATTGATTATGAAATGATTATGTCTTAATTGATTATGAGATGGAAGTGATATACTAACAATGGTTTTTACAAGCATCGCAATATTGATTTATGACATCATAATGGATTTATGATATCACAATCACATCATATTCATCATTTATATCACAATTGATTATGACATGTCACATGCCTTTATTTTATTGCTCTCTTGTACCTACTTTTAGCAGTGTCTGAACATGGCTCATTTGGGTTCTCCATAGTAGATTTGGAGTCACTGTTTGCAAATCTGTTCTTAGAGATCACATTCAGAGCTTGAAATCAGTCTAGGGTGGGAATATTTATAATAAAGAAATGGCCCACTGGTGTATCCCAGGATTCCCCTCCTCCTAAGGATCTGCTTTATCAAAATGACACTGCCCTGGCCCTTGTTCTTGTTTCATTCAAAGAGCAATATTTTTCTTCCCACAAAGAATATATTACATGCTACCTCTGGTTCTTAGTCAAAAGCTGGTTTAAACCTCAATTTCTAAGCGAGGAGTAAGTGCTCATTTTTGCATATCTCCCAGGTTCAGAGCTTGTGCAGATTAAACATTCCCAATAACTTTTCAACTCCTTTCTTCACCCTGCTGCTAGATGCTTTAGCATGATCTTTAGGGAAGAACCTCAGTTGAAAGCAATGAGTTCTCCAAACTCAATGCCCATGGGATGGAGGAAACACTGGTTTTATTTAAAGAAGTAAAGGACTTGTTATAGATGTGTTGGAGGTCCCACTGTACCTGAAACTATGCTGGCTGGGGACAAAGTGATCAGACAGACAGACCCAGCTCCTGCCTTCTAAAAATTTATTGCCCAGCTTGATCTGATATTTCTAAATTACCCCCTCAATTTGAAAAACACCCTCTCTATGTGTCTACATTCCTGAAGAAATTCTGGGTTCTAAATCAAAAAACAGACTTAGCTCCCTACATTTTAAGTAATTGCCTTCCATCAGGCCTATCATTTGCAACAGGATTGACCTTGATTAAGTTGCTTTTCTAGATTTCAGTTTCTTCATCTGTAAAATAGAAATGACAATCATACTAACTACTTAGTAAAATTAGTGTAAGTTATAAATGGAAAGCACTTGCCTCAAGACAATGTCCATCAAATAGCATGTGCTAGAAAAATAGTATTATTATATTTATGTGTTACTCTAAGTGCAATGACATATCTAAAAGCTTTCAGACATATAGTCTCATAATAGTAAGCATTAAAAAGTGCTATTTATAGACTTAGAAAAATGCATTGTATTCTTAAGAATGACATCCTACATGTATTTAAACATATATATATATATATATATATATATATATATATATATATATATATATATACATATAGGGCCAGTGCCATGGCTCACTAGGGTAATCCTCCACCTGTGGCACCTGTACCCCAGGTTCTAGTCCCGGTTGGGGTGCTGGAGTCTGTCCTGGTTGCTCCTCTTCCAGTCCAGCTCTCTGCTGTGTCCCAGCAAGGCAGTGGAGAATGTTCCAAGTCCTTGGGCCCTGCACCCACATGGGAGAGCAGGAGGAAGCACCTGGCTCATGGCTTTGGATCGGCACAGCACACCTGCTGTGGTGGCCATTTTGGGGGTGAACCAATAAAAGAAGACCTTTCTCTCTGTCTCTCTCACTGTCTATCTTTGCCTATATAATATATATATATATATATATATAGGCTTTATATATAGGCTATATATATAGGCTTTATGATAGAGTAAAATGAAGAGGTTATAATGTGCCATGGAGTCAGAAAAGCCTGAAGTTAAATCCCCATTCTACAATTACTGGCCACGTGACCTTAGAAAAAGTCTCCCATTTCTCCATCTAGAAAATAAAGGTAAAATTAGCACAGTTGTTCCTTGATATGGGGAATTGACTCAAAATCCCCCCATTAGCACCAGACCTATGCATGCTCAAGTCCCTTGTTTGGAAGGGCCTGGAAATTTCACAAATCCTATACATATTCTCTGATATACTTTAAAGCAGTTCTAAGTTACTTATAATACTTCATATAATATAAATGTTTTATAAACAGTTATTATGCTCTACTACTTATGAAACAATGAAGAGAACCATGATGTTTTTATGTTTTTGATCTGTGGTTGGTTGACTCATAGATTGCAGTACTGACTGAACCTTCTTCAGATGTGGGTGATGGGATTCATTTCGAATATGATTTGGGGGGGCTGGTGCTGTGGCACAGTGGGTTAATGCCCTGGCCTGAAGCACCAACATCCCATCTGGGCATCGGTTCTAGACCCGGCTGCTCCTCTTCCAATCCAGCTCACTGCTATGGCCTGGGAAAGCAGTAGAAGATGGCCCAAATGCTTAGGCCCCTGCACCCACGTGGGAGACCCAGAAGAAGGTCCTGGCTCCTGGCTTTGGATCAGTGCAGTTGTAGCCATCTAGGGTGTGAGTCAGCGGATAGAAGATCTCTCTCGCTCTCTCTCTGCCTCTCTACTCTCTGTGTAACTCTGACTTTCAAATAAATAAATAATTTTAAAAAATTAAAAATAATATTTGGGACATGCACCTGGCAAGTAGTCAATAAGAAAACCATTCAATTATACTGCTACTGACTCCACACACCCATCATCAACAATGACTTGTTTCATCCTTACATGTGCCTCTGACGACAGATGGGAAAACATGGCACAGAAGGGGCAGGGCTGATGAGTACTACTCCGTTATTCTTTCTTCAAGACAAGATTTCTGAGAGGGGAGTAGTTGGAGTAGCAGTTAACATGTCCACAGTAGAGAACTTCTGTTGAATTTTCATCTTTACACTAGTAAAAAACCTGGGGGCAGCAGGTGATGGTTTGAGCATTTGGGTTATTTCCATCCTCTTGGAAGACCAGGACTGAATCCCTGGATCCTGTTTCCAGCCAGACACAAGTCCAGTTTCAGCCATTGTGGACATTTGGGGATTGAACCAACTCTAATATGGGAGGTCATGATTGAAAGGGACACCTTAACCCATGGCATCACAACCTGGACACAAATTTAGAGATTCTTATCTTATAAGTCTAGTCTAAAATTCTCTTTATAGGAAATGGTGAGTTTCCCCAGACTACAAAGCTGGTGTTTTGACTTATGGACTGTTCATGGTAGCCTTCATTAAAAAATACACAGAGAAAGATTCTAGGGAAGTATATTTGGCTCCATCTGTTATTCTGAAGTGGTAACTGAAACCTTGTCCTAAATTAATAATGCAGTAATATCCTGCATTTCATCTTAGTATCTGAAGCATTTAACTTGACTTGTGCCTAGTGCCCTACCAGTAATTTCATGTGCTGCATGAAACAGGAGTAAGATAAACTTCACCAATGGGTATTGAGATGCCTTAAAGAAAAACATATATTATGCTCATGGGATTATACATATATTTGCTTACTTAATCCTCAAAGTAAACCTACTGTATAAGAATTAGTAAGCTAATTCCAAATTAGAACTGCAAATCACAAAGTCCTGTACTCTAACAAAATTCTATAGCTAAAATATGGAATGGTAAGAATTGGAAATTAGGTTTCCCTCTTTCAAAAAGTCTGATTTCTAAACATGTTCACCTTGAGGGGTGCACAATAGATCTACATGTTATCTAGAATGTCACCTCCTAGCTTATTCACACAGTTCTTGACCTGACTCAATATTCTCATCACAGGGTTCTACTGAAACGGTTCCACTCTCCTTCCATAAACCCAGCCTCTCCTCCTTTATACTTGCTATTTTGTTTCAATTATTCATTTTCCCATATGTTTATCAAGGCTGCATATTTTCATTCAGTGTATCTGCTAATTAAGCACCTGAGCTTCATGATTTCAAATATATCTGCCCACCCAATGCATGCACCTGACAGAGTATCTATTAGAATGCCAACCCTGATCTAATTAGATTTATTATTCTCTAAGTGATATTAATGTATACTTATAAACATTATTATACCTAGCAAATGATACTATTTCTTTATGCTCCATAAATATTTCAACCTTTCTTCCACAAATTTGGTTTCATGATATTTCTCCCAGTTAATGAAACAGGTGAATAAATGGGATGAATAAAAAACAAACAAACAAACAAAAACCTCTGCTGCCATAGAAGTTACAAATATATCAGAATTCGTTCTCATTTTTTATTCATTTTATTGTTTTCAAAATTAAAGTAACCGTGAATATATTCTTTTTTCCTTTTACTATTTTGTATTCCTTTTACTTTCTTAACATTTCATGTCACTAATTGCAAATGAAATTTTCATCATCCTTAAGTTCCCCATTGTTTTCCAGCTTTCCCCTCACCATGTAAATGCAGTGTGTGACTTCTTTTTGGGAAGGAAACTACCTATGCACCTAATTTCCAACTCTTCAGTACCATCTCCTTCTTCCCTTCCTAATGATGCAGAAAGAACAGCTGCCCTTTCTTCATACACTCTTCATGCTTTGACTGAAAAGCATCACTAGTCACTCCCCCCACTGGAATGGCTGATCTCTATATTAATAAATCTTAAAAGACCGGCTGTTTCCAAATAAACAGACCTACTGAGCATTCCTATTGTATCTTAATTTTGAAAGATTTATTTGTTTCCAAACTCAGAGTTACAGAGAGAGGGGGGGAGAGAGAGAGAGAGAGAGAGAGAGAGAGAGAGAGAGAGAGAAAGAATGAAAGGAGAGAGAGATTCTCAATCTGCTGATTCACTCCCTGGATGGCCATCACAGGATCAGGGTGAAGCCAGAGACCAGGAGATACTTCCAAATCTACAATGTGGGTGGCAAGCATCCAGGTACTTGGGACATCTGCTACTTTCCCAGGTTATTGTCAGGGTGCTGGATTGGCAATGGAGCAGCCAGGATATGAACCAATGTCCATATGGAATACCAGTGTCACATTCAATGGCTTAACCTGCTATGTCACAGCACTTGACTCTGTTTTCTATGAGCAATAGAAAAAACATGATTGTCCTTTTGGATCTTCAGTTTTAAAAAAGTTTTTTTTTTTTTGAAACTTCATGCTTTCTGGCTCTTAAACTTAATCTAGCTACTCCTTCCCAGTGTCTTTGTCATGGTCTCCTCAAACAATATTATTGGAACAGAACTAAACTTGTCTCAGCCTTGATTCTCTTTGATTCCTTACCATCTTGTCATTCTCATTCATTGATTCAGTTGTTTCAGTTCCCTTTCTTGCTATGATGTTCAATGTCTAAAAACTCACTGGAAATTTTCATTATAAGGTCTAATCTCAACTTGTGGGTCTTAGAGCCCCCAAAAGTAAGGATAGTGGCACTTAAAATCTTCCAAGAAAATGGAATTAAAAGACAAATTTAGGAGCAGGCATTTGGCCTGGCAGTTAATCATGATTTTGGAAAGCTGCATTCATATTATGTCTAGCTCTGTTCCTAATTTTAGCTTCCTGATAATGTACACCCTAGCAGGCAATAGATGGTAGATTTAAATTAAGCACTGATCAGGCTCAACCCCAGTTATTATGGTGTTTAGAAAGTGAACAAGGAATTGGGAGATTTCTCTCTCTTTCAAAAATATTTCAGTAGTGTAAGTTTTTCTTGGGCTAATTTAAAACCGACTATTTCATAATATACATTTTCATGGAATTTTTGAAGGCTCATATTTATAGATTTCAAAGTTATTTGCACAACAATGAAATATTCATTTTTTGTTATTTGAAAGAATTAGACAGAGAGAGATAGGAGCAGGAAGGAATTCCTCACCCACTAGTTCCATTTCCAAATACCCAAATATAGGCAGGACTGGGTGAGAAAATGTAAGGAATATGAAACTACATCTAGGTCTCTTACTTAGGTAGCTGGACCCAAGCATTTGGTTAATCAACTTTCACCACTCAGGATGCATTAGCAGGAAATGGTTAGAAGCAAAGTAGCTGGAATTGATCTGGCACTCTGATATGGGATGTAGGCATCCAGAGATATAGCTTAATAGTCTGCATCATGATGCACAACTCCTTATTTTCAAAGGACTTGGACATTTTATCAAAATATATGCAACACTTTATGCCACTGGAAAACGTACAAAAATATTTTTCTTGTATATCTCCAAGAAAACTTCTAAATCAAGTGCTCAATTTAAACAATACACTCAAACACATCTGCATTGTGAAAATATACTTATTCCAAGTTCCATTAACAGCTAGTTCTCTAAACACACACTGTTTCTTCCTCAGATCCAACCTAAATCCAATCTTTTCTGACAACCCCTCTACATTCCCATGCCCAGCACTCATGCATTAATAATCCTGCTCCATGAATCCACAAAGGTCTTCTGCATACTGTAACTACAAAAATCTATGACAAAAATAGTTCCTAAATGTTTACTCTACTCCTGAGTACAATTACCAGTAACCAACAGCATCAGTGTACCTAAAATTTGTGTTACCTTCATGAGCTAATTTTATGCATGAGTGTGTGCAAGTATGTGTTAAATTGGGCATGTGTGGCAATATTTGTACCAAGAATGTGTTAAATGTCTTATTTTTCTTGCAACCTCTGGCTCTCCACCCTCAGGAAGGAAGTCTGCCAATGATAACTGTCACCTAAAGTGGAATAGCCCCAGATGGATTGGTTACTGAGTTTTCTAATCACAATGATTGCTTCTTATTTCCCTTCCATATTTGAACATGTGAATCAGGATTGCAGTGGTTTTCATTCAACTAAGGGTGTTGCTTTACTTATTTTCTCATCCAGAAGCTCCAGTGACTTGGAGTCTTTCATATACAAGTCTCCTTGTGCTCTCCTATGTGAATTTTCGCCCTGAGGTCTTATTTCCTTACATAGTGAAACCCTCAGAAACCCTCACATACTTTCCAATTCTCACCAGGGTGCAAGTAGGGCATAGTCTTATTGGCTTGTGCAGAAGTGCCATACACTGCTACCTTGGCACCTACATTTTGTACCATTTATGGTTTTTAGCATTTGTAAATGCATGTGTAAATTTCAGTGTGCAAGTGAATCAAACATGGGCAAACACAGCAGAAAATGCATTTTTAAGTGACACATTATTCAGCTACAATGTGCATATTTGTATATCAAGATACTAAGGATACTACACATCTTTAGCAATACTGTCATCAAGGAATCAGGCTCATAGAAATGGAACAAGCAGATTTAGCTGTCACCTGCAACACCAGCATCCCATATGGGCTCAAATTCAAGTCATGGCTGATCCACTTCTGATCCAGCTCCCTGCTAACATGCCTGGGAAAGCAGCAGATGACCCACTTCCTTAGGTCCATATAGGAGATACAGATGGAGTTCTTGGCTTCCAGTTTCATTCTGGCCCAGCCCCATCCAATTTAGGGAGTAATCCAATGGATAGAAGATTCTCTCTCTCTCTCTCTCTCTCTCTCTCTCTCTCTCTCTCTCTCTTTCTCTCTCTCTATCTTTCTGCCTCTATGTAACTATGTAACTCTGTATCTCAAATAAATAAAAATAAATCTCTCAAAAATCAGAAATGCCCTCAATGTGTTGAGAGCACACCTCTTCTTTAATCAAATGCTAGAATAACAGGAATTTCTACTCTCAACCTGATTTTCCTTAACCAAATTTTCAAAGCTTGGTCCACACTTCATATTGCCTCAGCATCCAGAGTTATATCTCAAAATGCTAATATTGTCTGAAATTTTATTGCAATAGAAATACTTGATTTGTGATATTCAGCAACCTACATATATGTGGCAGAATGGAGTGGTGTCTTTGGACAAGAAAACACACTTACTGCCTGGTATACAAGTGAAATCTGTGCACATCTTCCTGCTGAGACTATGGAAGTATCTAGCCAGCAAAGTGTGCAATGACACCACAATAATGAAAGGACCCAGCACACTGAGATCTGTTCCTGTGCCCAGCATGTAGAAGGCCTGTCAACTTTGAGACTGTTCCTTGTGACTGTGAGTACTTGGCAAGGGATGTGCCCACAGTTGCATAACACAAAGGCAGTGTTCCTCATGTTCTGAAACACAACCTTAGCCCCACAAAGTCTCTTCTCACTCAAATGCAGTTTCCTAGCTGGAACAAATGTTTCCACAGAGCCCATCCATCCTCCAGGTCACAATGGATGCTATGATGACAACAATTATTTGTCATCTAGAAAAGTGTTCAGCAGACTTCAGTACTGGATGCCGGCAAACCAGAAATTGTGAATTTTGGAAAGTCCTGGAAAAAGGAAACTTCCTCAGAGGAGAGAAGCAGCTACTATGCTTCTGGGAAATATCACAAGATTTGCTACTGCCACCTCAAGTTGCAGAAACATGTTCTCTCCCTTTGTAGTCTCCAAATGACAAGTTTGTGAGCTGTAGTCCCTGTATGCTTCCTATGGTTCTCAAGCCCTTGTGGTCAGGCTCAGGATTGACCAAATGATTTGCACTTCACTGAGTTGGGGGTTTTAGTGCATGGTCATTTTCAGTATGCAGAGTCCAATACACATGTTCCAATAATTTCCATTTGTGGAGCACGTGAAGTGTGTTTACTCATTAGAATAAAGCACAAAAGCAGTGAGAGTGGCTCTGGGTTGCAGTGTTGGGGAAAAACTGCTCTTGAGCCATTATCCCAAAAGGACAAGAATGAACCCAAGACTGTGTGCAGTTTGTCTGTTTAACTATTTATAAATATTTCCCAAATGCACACATTTGAAACATGGTAACATTGTTAAGAGGTAAATTATTACACTTATTTAAAAATATTTCCTGGGGCTGACATTGTGGCACAGTGGGTTAAGTCACCACCTATGGTGATGGCATTTCATATGAGCCCCATTTGGAGTACTGACTGCTCCACTTCTCATCCATGGCCCTGCTAATGCACCTGGGAAAGAAACAGAGGATGACTTGAGTACTTGGGCCCCAGCCACCTACAAGAGAGAGATGGATGGAAATTCAGACTCCTGGTTTTGGCCTGACCTAGCCCTGGATATTACAACCTATTGAGTAGTGAACCAACAGATGGAAGATGTGGTGTTTGTGTGTGTGTGTGTGTGTGTGTGTGTCCATCTCTCTTTCTCTCTCTCTCTCTCTCTCTCTCTCTCTCTCTCTCTCTCTCTCTCTCTGTCTCTCCCTCTCTCCCTGAAACACTCTCTTCCATGGGGCTGGTGCAGTGTGTTAACGCCCTGGCCTGAGGTGCCCCATCCCATATGGGTGCTGGTTTGAGACTCAGATGCTCCACTTCAGATCCAGCTCTCTGCTATGGCCTGGGAAAGCAGTAGAATATGGCCCAAGTCCTTGGGCCCCTGCACCCACATGGGAGACCCAGAAGCTCCTAGCTCCTGGCTTCAGATTGGCACAGATCCGGCTGTTGCAGCCAACTGGGGAGTGAACCATTGGATAAAAGACCTCTCTCTCTCTCTGCCTCTGTTTCTCTCTGAGACTTTCAAATAAATAAATAAATCTTCTAAAAAACAAAAAGAACACTGTCTTCCAATTAAGTAACTACATCTTTAAGAATAAATTAAACATATCTCCAATTTGGATACTTCCAGAAGATAAAAACTCAAAAACAGTTTTCCACATTTTCTCCTTGTCTTTTCTTATAAATTCTCTTGCAAATTGAATTTTCATGAAGGTAATTGATAGCACTTTACTTAGAAAGAAATGCAATGTAAAACAAATGATTTGATTTCTCATAATTGGAAAAACAGCTTTCCATAAAACAACCTTGTGGAAATTTCTCTATATGAGTACTACTATTTGTGTAATGGCAGAAAATAAAAACAGAGATGACTGTCATGTAGACTTTTGTTCTACCATTCTTGATCTTCAATTTCATTCTTCAATAATATGATTCTGACGGCAATACTTAGTTTATTTTCATGTTCAAATGTATGTGTAAAACTTAACTACATAAATTCCATGTCTATCCATAGACTATTATATATAAATCAGACCTTAATGTGAATTTATGTCCAGCTCTAGTATGCTAATTTGTTGTATTATACATGCCTGTTTTTCACAATTGTGCCACACAATGATGAAAGGTAAGACTTCCATATTTCAGGGAATGCATTTTTCATTGCCATGCCATCTATGTACAGTATTAGGTTTTCCTTTTTCAAATCTGAAGGGATAATGCACATGCATTTAAGTGAAAATTCTGTGGGTCAGTGTCTACCAACTAAATATCAAGCCAGGCAGTCAGTCTAAATGTATTTTTTGAAGACAGTTGTTATGTAAACCACCTGCAATCTACACTCCACATTAGAAGAATTTAGCAGTAACTAGGAAGGAGTGAATGTAACAAACCAAATATATGCATTCAAGCTACATCACTCAGGAAAGCAGATTAGCACAGCCTCTGCCAGCCATGAGGCACAGAGCAGGACAATAAGAGACTTTGTTTAAGGGATACTCCTGGGTTCTCATCCCATGTCCTCTCTACATCATTAATATTCTGATAGTTCAATGTCATTTTAAGGTTTCAAGAAGATGTAGATCACATAATCCCAATCACAATGAGAATTGATGAAGATAATAGGAAATGAATTAAGTGTTCATATACAAAATAAACTACTATTGTAAATACCAACAATGAACAACTGGAATTTGAAATGGAATCAACATTTTTTTAAGATTTTATTTACAAAATAAACTACTATTGTAAATACCAACAATGAACAACTGGAATTTGAAATGGAAGCAATATTTTTTTAAGATTTTATTTATTTTTATTTGAAAATTGGAGTTACTCAGAGAGAGCAAAGGCAGAGAGAGAGAGAGAGGTCTTCCTTCTGATGGTTCACTCCCCACTTGGCCACAATGGCCAGAGCTGTGTCAATCTGAAGCTAGGAGCCAGGAGCTTCCTCTGGGTGTCCCATGGCAGTGCAGGGGCCCAAGGACTTGGGCCATCTTCTACTGCTTTCCAAGGCTATTACAGAGAGCCAGATCAGAAGTGGAGCAGACAGGTCTTGAACCAGCACCCATATGGGATGCCAGTGCTTCAGGCCAGGGTTTTAACCCTCTATACCACAGCACTGGCCCAGGAAGCAATATTATTAACAACACAGAAAAAAGAGAAACAAGGGAAAGGGAAGCTAGATATATAAATAGAAATACAGACATATGATGAGATAGAAAAGAGGAAGCAGAAAAAGCAGAGGCAGAAACTGAATGAGGAGGAAGAGAAGGAGGAAGATGAAAAGAGGAGGAGGAGGAGGAAGAAATGTTATGAACTATAAATCCATGAAAATACATACAAAATGTATGGGAAAAATTATGAAAAAACCTAAATCGATGGATTTTATGTCTTAATCTGAAAAACACAATAGTATTAAGGTATTCATTCTTCCCACATGAACCAAAAGATTCAGCATGGTCCAATAAAAATTCCAGTAAGCTGTCCTGTAGACAATGATCAACATTTTTCTGAATTTGTAAACTGTAGACATTGTTGAATAATAGTAAATCTGAGGAATAAACATTTATTGATTTCATGTTTTATTATAAACACAGTAATCAAAAGATCATGATGTTGGGTAAAGAAGAAATGTGGCTAAAGGGAATGGCATAAATATATGGAGGTAAATATTTATACTTAACTGATCTTGGTGAAAGGTACAGAGAAGAACATGTATTCCTTTTAAGATTTTTTTGAGCAATACAGTTACAAGCAGAGAAATGGAAAAACAGAGAGAAAGGCCTTCCATCCACTGGTTCACTCCCCAAACATCCACAATGGACAGAGCTGTGTTGATCCAAAGCCAAGAACCAGGAGCTTCTTCCAGGTCTACTACATCAGTGCACAGGTCCAAGCACTTGGGCCTTCTTCTACTGCTTTCCCAGGCCATAATAGAGAGCTGTATCGGAAGAGGAGAAACCAGGACATGCATCAGTGCCCATATGAGATGTCAGCATCCCAGGCAGTGGCTGTGCCACTATGCCACAGTGCTGGCCCTTGATGAATATGTATTTATAACAACTGGATATAGTGCTCTTGGATGACCAAGTGGAGATAAATATTTTAGACCTAACATATAAACTCATTCAACATAGTGAATAGACTTTTACATAGGTAAAATGAAAAAAGAAATTAATTGCATTAGTTTTATATGCAACACTGAATATATGATCAATAAAAATATAATGCAGACTTTAGTTTTATAAAGATTTATTTAATTTGAAAGTCAGAATTATACACACACACACACACACAGAGGGAGATAGAGGGTGACAGAGAGAGAAAGAGTGAGAGAGAGATATTTCTTCCATATGCTGGTTCATTCCTCAAGTGGTTATAACAACCAGCATTTGGCCAGGCTGAAGCCAGCAGCCAGGAGCTTCATCAAGGTCTCTCATATGGGTACTGGGGCCCAAACACTTGTGTCATATTTGGTTGCTTTCCTGGGCCATTATCAATGAACTGAAATAGAAGTGAAGCAGCCAGGACTTGTGCTAGTGTCCATAGGGCATGCCAAAACCACAGGCAATGGCTTTACCTGTTCTGCTACAATACTGGTCATGTAACATGTATTCTATTAAATTTAAAATGTCTTATATTCAAAAAGAATTTTTTAAAATAATGAAAAATACATCTTATCCTGGGAGAGAATATTAGCAAAGTATATATGTGGGGCTGGTATTACAGGATGTTGGGTGAAGCCACAGATTGCTATGCCATTTGTGTCCTGAATGCTCCATTTCCAATCCAGCTCCCTGCTAATATATATGGAAAAGCAGTGGAGGATTGCTTAAGTATTTAGACCTCTGTATCCATGAACGAAATTGAGATAAAGCTCCTGAATTAACCCAATCCTGGCCATTGCAGCAATTTTGGAAGTGAAGCAGTGGGTCAAAGATATTTCTTTCTGTCTTTTCCTCTCTGTAACTCGACCTTTCAAATAAGTAAATAAATAAATATATATTTAACAATAGCAGCAGTCATTGAATGAAAAATTAATAAAGACTGTAAAACTCAGCAATGAGGTGACAAATTATCAAATTTAAAAACAGCAAATTAACTAAGAATTGTCTTTACATTGAATATATGCAGATTAGAAAAAAGCACATAAAATTATGAGATAAGAGAAAGGACTGTAAAGAAAGAACTCAAATTAAACCAGCATTAAGCACTAATATTTTTGAGATAGATATAATAAACAAATAAACACAGCAGTGTAAAAATTGACAAGAATATAAAAAAAAAAACAAAAATCACATTCATTATTGGTCAGAATATATAAGGGTACTTTACAAGACATCTGGAGATGTGATTGTGAAGTCTTCAATAGTGTCACCATACAATGCAGCAAAGATGTCCATATAATTTACCCAGTTTATGTGAAAATACATATTCCACACTATCCAGCTTGAACATAAATGCAATAGTTTTATTCATATTGGATTTCACAGGTATGAAACCAAGATGCCCTGCAGTAGATGAACAGATAAACAAATTGTCACACAATATGGGGACATTTGAGGCGCAACTGATGTGACAGCATACAAAACCACTGGGATGCAGATAGTGGGCTGGATTGGATTCATAGAGGCCCAGAGCCAAAGGAAGACACAGGGTACAGGTCAATAGCATAGACACCTGACAGAAGCAGCAGCTTTGGAAAGACACAGGGTGGTACCCAAAACTGCCAAAAGTTACTCTGTAAAAAGAAGTGTTGGAGATGAAGGAGCCCGGATATAGGTTAAATGGAACAGGGAAGAACTTGGACAAGGATCTACCTCTCCTTCTGTCTCATCGACATTGTTCTGGGGGTATAGTCAGGGAAACTGACTGAGGAACAGGAAATATTAGGTAAAAGGGTCAATTTTTCACCAAGAAAACCTTGATATATATAATAGAACATAACCAAATATAAACTGATGAGAGGATTAAGCAAGATTCTTGGGTTCAAGAGCAATATATACAATGAAGGGTGTTACTAGGCACAAGAAAAAAACAAATAGGCAACATTTTTGAAGGACAAAATACAGACTAGGAAACAAATCTCTAGAAAGATCAATGAGACCAAGAAATAATACTCAACCGTTTGCAAATCAGTACTAAAAATCTCAAACTCACACAAAAATAAAAACAAGAATATAAAGAAAAGACCTAGAGCCCAAACACTGCGTAAACCGTAACTCACGGAAAACGTTTAAGGAGCCCCGAATCACAGGATCACAGACAATGGAACAGGGAAGTATTTCAGGAGATGGTCTGGAAGGTCTCCCTCTGCTGTGGGAGTGTCATGTCCCAGGAAGAGGAGAGACAGCTTCAAACTTGAGCCCAAGGTGCCCACCGTATTCCCCCAACACAGCACAGTCCCAAGGCCCGCAGGCTGCATCTGATTGGCTGCGTCTCCTCTGACGCCATAAGTGCGCGCCATTGTGTGACCTACCCAAGCAGGTTGGCCTGGGCAACGCTGTGTGAATCTTCTTTCTGGGCTCCGCCGTTCTTTGCTTCCTGGCTCTGCTCCTGGTCGCGGCCTCCCGTGGTCAGCCTTTCCGCTCCCTCTTACAGAGACCTCAGGACCGGGACTCCTCAGAAGCTGGAAAATGGTGAGTGAGGTCCAGTCCCGTCAGGCCCGCAGGATGTGAGCTGGGCCACAGCCGCAGCCCTGAGGGTCTTGTCCTGGCCCTGTTTGCAGTGACTGTGGCTCATCTCTGGAGCCCCGAAACCGCCAACATTGTTAATGAGGACAGGAAGGAACTTAGAATTCAGACTTCAGATCTGGCTGTCACGTGAGTGAGAAGCTGATTTGCGGGTCCTCTGTCCCACCTTTCTCTCTAGGGATGACCGGAGTCTCCTGAATTGCAAACAAGGTTTAATGTCAGTAACCCGGTCCTTTCAGTGTAGCTCTTCCTAGGGCCCTGCGTAGCTTTATGTTAATAATAACACAAGGTCTCAAACCGGGTAAATTATGAAAAAAGGGTGCTATTTGACTCAAGGTTCTGCTCAAGGTTGCGAGGTAGCATCTGGCGATGGCTTCTTGTTGGCAGAGGCTTGGGGTGCCGCAGAAACCATGTGGCCAAATAAAGGGAGTGCTGGTGTGGCCAGGGCAAAGTGGCTTCTACAGCAGACCCTCTGGAGATAGTCCATTAATCATATGAATAGATTGAGCCTAATCATTACTTGGAATATTCCACTTGGTCCCATCGATTATGTTCTTATACTTGGAATTAAAGTTCCCCATGAATTTCTTTTTTTTTCTTAAAAAAAAAAAGATTTATTTATTTATCTGAAAGTCAGAGTTATACAGAGAGAGGAGAGGCAGAGAGAGAGAGAGAGAGAGAGAGAGATCTTCCATTGGATCGTTCACTTCTCAATTGACCACATAGCTGGAGCTGCATCGATCCAAAGCCAGGAGCCAGGAGCTTCCTCTGGGTTTCCCACATGGGTGCAGGGGCCCAAGCACTTGGGCTGTCTTCTACTGCTTTCCCAGGCCATTGCAGAGATTGATCAGAGTGGAGCAGCCGGGTCTTGAACCTGCGCCCATATGGGATGTTGGCACTTCAGGCCAGGGTGTTAACCCACTGTGTCACAGAGCCAGCCCCAAAGAGTTTCAGAGGGATAAACCATATTCAATAAAGAGTATGAAGCCTGCCCCCCCCCCCAAAAAAAAAGATCTCAGGGCCATTTCCCTGGCATAGTGAGTAAAGCTGCTGCCTGCAGTGCTGGTATCCCAAATGGGTGCAGTTTCCAGTCCTGGCTGCTCCACTAATACTCCAGCCCCCTGCTAATTCCTCTGGGAAAACACTTGGTGATAGCCCAAATCCTTGGCCCCTGCACTCATGTGGGAGACCTGGAAGAGGCTCCTGGCTCCTGGCTCCTGGGTTTGGATTGGCCCAGCTCTGGCCATTTCAGCCACTTGGGGAGTAAAGCAGCAAATGGAAGACCCCTCTCTCTTTTTCTCTTTCTCTCTCTCTCTCTGCCTCTCTGTAACTCTGCCTTTCATATAAATAAATAAATCTTTAAACACAAACAAAAAATCAGTAAAAATGTCCAAATCTCCTCCCATGTTGCCAAATGCTAACTGCTCCATCAATGATTTTCTTTATGGCATATTTCATTCAGCTTCAGTTAAAACACTATTGCTAAAATAATATTGTCTTTTTTCCCCACAAGAAAATTCCTTAACCTTTTAAAACACTTATTTTCTGTCTATGAACCTATCCTATTAGAGGAAAGCTAAGAATGCTTACCTGACACCCAAGTGTAAAGAGATCTTTGTTTAAAATGGGTATTTGTAGTAGTGGTTAAGATGTTCCTAGGACTCCCACAGTCCCTCCCAGAGATCCCTGGTTTGCATTCCAGCTCTGCTTCCAGCCTAATGTTCACCTGAGGAAGAGGCAGTGATGGTTCAAGTACTTGGGTCCCCATCACCCACATAGGAGGATCTGATTTGATTCCAGCCTCCTGGCTTCAACATGGGCCAGCCTTGACTTTTGCATGCATGTGAGGAGTGAACCATTTAGTGGAAGATCTCTCCATGACTGTTTCTGCAGCTCCACTTGTGAAATAAAATACATTTTTAAAAAACTGTCCATTTCTTCTTATCTCCCTTAAATTCAGACATCTTATTAAAATGTCATCAGTTTGAGAATCCCCTCAGAAGCTTTACAGGGCAATGTCTCCCTAACACACTCCTCTCTTTCCCTTGTCCTGAGTTGTGGGTGATGACAGAAGATTTTCCAGGGGCCAGATCCCTAGGAGTATCAGGTGAATGCCAGCCCCTGGCTGTTTCTTCCTAAAGAACAGTAGTAAGAAGGGGGACATTTGATGTCTCTAAGGCAAAGGGTCTCTACTGTATACCCTCCATCAATGTTGCTAACCCATTGGGACACTAAAATTTCTTCTCCCAAGTTCAGTTCCCACTATGGGAGACATATTAGTGACAGCTAATTTGATGCTGATATTGAAGGGGCAGGACAGAAATGAGTATGCCCTCTAGGTTCTATCTGCCTTATGCAGGAGGGAAATCTTTTGTAAAGGTAAAGAAAGACCTGACCTAGCTAAGTGGTACCAGATTTGAAAAGCAAATGCACATGCATTTTGCATCCACAGATTTGGTTTAATCAGAGTATAATTTGTCAATTTTGAATGTCTAGGAAGATCAGTTTCTGTTGGCTGAGAAAGTTTAAATTTGAGATTATTTTCATGACTGGTATAATAAAAATTTTACTTGACTTGGTCATTTTTGGCTCAGAGATCCTAAGACCTCTGAAATTTCCTGAATGGTAGGCCTGGCTCTATTCCTGCCTAACACACACATTTCAGATGGTAGCTACGTCTATGTTAATGAGATGACTCTGGGTAGGATCCCTAAATAACATCAGAATGGGGACAGGGCATCAGAAAGAGCCAATACTTGCTTTCCACTGGCATCTTCATGGGGCTGCATGGTGCTTATTTTTATATTTAGTCTATGTCTTTATGTTTGCCTTTAAAATATATTTATGCATCTTCAGTTGATATATAAAATATCATATGTCTTTTATGTGATGAGAACAATTAAAATCTAATTTCTTCATTATTTTCCTTAGTAGAACACATTGCTATTAACTATTGTTATCATGTTGTACAATGTACATTTTCAAGTTATTCTTCCTATGGAATTGAAATTTATTCTCCTTTGAGCAACATGGCCTCAAATCCCCTCCATGTCTCTTTAAATTTAAATAATTTTCCTGTAGATCCAAAGTTGGATCTTGGTCTTAATTGAACTGTGTCAGTCTCTTAATTGGAGTCATTAGTTAATACACATTTAAGATGATGATTGCTGTATTTGGATTAATATGCAGCATATTTGAAATTGGTTCCCTTTTATTATAATTCTTTCTTAAAGTCTTACTGATTTGTATTTGTTTGAAAAAGATCTAGAGACAGAGGAAGAGAAAGATCTTTTATTTTATTTTTTTGACAGGCAGGAGTGGACAGTGAGAGAGACAGAGAGAAAGGCTTTCCTTTTTCTGTTGATTCACTCCCCAGTGGCTGCTGTGGCCTGTGTGCTGTGGCCAGCCTACCGTGTTGATCCATAGCCAGGAGCCAGATGCTTCTCCTGGTCTCCCATGTGGTTGCAGGACCCAAGGACTTAGGCCATCCTCCACTGCACTCCCGGGCCATAGCAGAGAGCTGGACTGGAAGAGGAGCAACTGGGACAGAATCTGGTGCCCTGCCTGGGACTAGAACCCGGTGTGCCGGTACCACAGGCAGAGGATTAGCCTATTGAGCCACGGTGCCAGCCCAAGATGTTATCTAATGTTTTAGTCTCTGAATGCCTGCAACAATTGTGATTAATTCAAGCTAAGCACAGGAGCCAAGAAGTCCTTCCAGGTTTCCCACATGTGTGGCAGAGATCCAAACACTAGAAGCATGAACTGCTGCCTGCCACAGTATGCATTAGGGGGAAATTGTTTCAGAACTGGAAAAGCTGTACTCAGACCTGACATTCTGATATGGGATGCGGTCATCTGAAGTGGTGTGTAAAATGCTCCACCCAACACCCAACACTGTCTTTGTTCATAAAGTTTCCCTAGTTTTCTCACTTACCACTTTATTTTTTTTAAGATTTATTTTATTTATTTGAAAGGCAGAATTGCAGAGAGAGGTAGAGAGAGAGAGAGAGGTCTTCCATCTGCTGGTTCACTCCCTAGATGGCCGCAATGGCTGGAACTGCACCGATTCAAAACCAGGAGCCAGGAGCTCCTTTTGGGTCTCCCGCATGGGTACAGGGGCCCAAGGATGTGGGCCATCTTCCACTGCTTTCCAAGGCTATAGCAGAGAGCTGGATCAGAAGAGGAGCAACCGGGACTTGAACCGGAGCCCATATGGGATGCCAGTGCTGCAGGCCAGGGTGTTAACCCACTGTGCCACAGTGCCGGCCCCTTATCACTTTATTTTTCAAAACATTTATGCATCTATTTTATTTATGAACAGAGAGACACACAATGCGAAACAAGAGGGAATTGCCATCTGCAAGTTCATTCTCCAAGTTCCTGTGTGATAATTGTGATTTTCCTGGACAAAGACATAAGCCAAGAAATTAATCTTGAAATTGAGATGGCAGAGATGCAAAAATCACGTCATTACCTACTTCGTTCCAGGGTATGCATTAGCACAAAGTGGGAATTGGGAATGTAGCCAAGACTAAAACACTGGACTCCAGTGTGGGATGGTGGCATTCAGAACTCTCTCTTAACCACTATACCAAAGGCCCACATCTTCTCACTAAAGTTGAGCATTCTATTAAGATGTCAAGGATATATGCTTTCTAATATTTTAAAATAATTTCTCTAGAGTTTGCAGTGTACATTATCAAATAACCCAAACCCACTTTCAAGTAACATGCTATTTTTTAGGTAGTGCAGATAACTTTTAATAGAATTTTCCCAATCCCTTCCTCCTACCTTCTGTATAATTTGTCATTCCTTTTATCTATCAGAAGTTGTAATGACTGAGTTGATATCATTTTGGATAAACCTTTTTTCTGGTAAATTATGTAGAAACAAACAAAGTGAATTCCTTTTTGTACCTTCACTTAATTTTTTAAAGATTTATTTATTTATTTGAAGGGCAGTTGCAGAGAAGCAGAGGTATAGTGAGAGAGAGAGAGAAAGAGGGAGAGAAGTCTTCCATCTGCTGGTTCACTCCCCAGATAGCCTCAATGGCCGGAGCTGTGCTGATCTGAAGCCAGGAACCAGGAGCTTCCTTCTGGTCTTCCCATGTGGGTGCAGGAGCCTAAGGACTTGGGCCATCTCCCATTGCTTTCCCAGGTCATAGCAGAGAGCTGGATTGGAAGTGAAACAGCCAGGACTCAAACCAGTGCCCATATGGGAAGTGGGCACTGCAGGAGGCAGCTTTACCTGCTACTGTTAGAGTCTGAAAAAGCCCACTGCCCGAGGAACAACTTCAAGAGACTTTTCTCTCATGCAACAGGCAAAGGGTTAAAGATTTATTGATTACCCAGCATGCTGGGGCTGTCTGATCATACATGAACAGAGCAGCCCTGAATAATCAAAGGTTAGGGTTTATAAAGGCAAAAACCGCAAAACTGGGAAGGGGGGAATACATGGTTGCTATGCACGGTTGCTATACACAGTTGCTAAAATCAAAAGAGTGTACATAAAATCAAAAGAGAGTATATGGTTACTGGGGTCAACATAACCTAAAACCTAAGTGAAATTAATATTTATCATAATCTTGACAATACCAGTTACAATATTACAATTAGCAATTAGGACTTGACATTAATGTAAGACACAGACAAATCACATCTTTATTATTAGCCCAGGTAACCCAGGTGCAACCTTTCTACTTTTAAGCTTGAGTAATCATGCTAGGGGGTTTTTGTGCATTGCCAAGGGTGATGTAGTGCACTGCTATTGTCCGACTATTTGAGATCATAGTTTCAGACCAGAGTCTCATGGTGGGGGGGGGGGTGCTTTCTCAGAATAGAGTCTCAAGTGCTCCAAAATGGAGTCCCTACTGTCAAGGTGCTACTTCACTCTTATTTTTACAGCTGTACCAGGAAGGTTTAAACCTGTAAGCTTAAGCTTAACTTTTTACACCCGCACATATACAATTTTAACTCTTCACTACACCACAGTGGCTGTCCCTATTCAGGTCCTTTTACTGGTTAACTATATTGTTTCTTGTTGCTACTGTGCAGTTTTTCCAGTTCTGTATGTATTCTGTGTATCACTCCTTTGTCAGATGCATAGTTTGAAAATGTTTTAGCTCATTCAATTGGTTATATCTTCCTTTTGGTGGCTGTTTGTTTATATTTTTGTTTTTGGTTTTAGGAATCTTCTTAGTTGATATCAAAATTATATATTTGTGTTTTTACTGCCCACACTTTTGGGATCTTATTCAAAGCTATTGCTTATGCCAGTGTTGTAGAGTTCCCTGTCTTCTTTATGAGATTTATGTCTTACATTAAGTTCATTGAGTAAATTTGTTTTTTGTGTAGGGTAACATTGGGGCAGTCTCCTTTCAGTCTTCTGAGTATGAATACCCATTTTCCTCTGGACAATTACTGAAAAGATTTCTTTCTTTAGCATATTTTTGGAGTATCTGTCAAATGTAAATTATCTGTGGATGTATGGGTTTCTTTCTGGGACCTCTATTCTGTCCCATTGGTCTATGTGTCTGTTTTAATGCCAGTGGTTATAATATCTGTTATAAAGCAATATATATAATATATTACATATTATATGTATTATAATATATTATAATCATAATATAATATATAATATAATAATATATATTATAATATATAATATATAATATAATCATAATATAATATATTATATAATATGTAATATGTATGCAATATAGTATAATTATATATTATTATATGTGTATTAACAAATATTATAGTATACTATCTGTTATAAATATCTGTATTGAATTCAGATATTTTAGTGATACCAGAATGCTGTTCTTCAGTATTGCTTTGGCTGTTTGGGGTACTTTTTGACCCCATATTAATTCTCCAAAACATTGATTAATTTGAAAGTCGGAATATTAGAGAAAGAGAGGGAGAGACAGAAAGAGATATTCAAACTGTTGATTCACTCCTCAAATGGTCACAGTGGCCAGGCCTGGGCCAGATGGAAGTTAGGAGCCAAGAGCTTCATTTGAGTCCTCCATGTGGGTGGCAGGGCCTCAAGTACTTGAGCTGCCTTCCATTGCTATCCCAAGCCATTAGCTGAGAGCTGGCTCAGAAGTGGACCACTTAGGACTCAAACCAGAGCACATCTGGGATACCAGCATCACAGATGGGGGCTTTATGTGATATGCCACAATGCTGACCCCAATTCCATATTATTTTTAAGTTCATTTTGTGTAATACTATGAAGAATTTATTTGTGTTCTGATGGCAGTTTTTAACCTTTTCTCTTCAATTCCTTTCATCACTATTTGTAAATTTTTTCTTGCAGAGGTCTTTCACATCCTGGGTTATATTTATTCCAAGGTCTTTTGTTTTCTTGAAGCTGTTGTGAATCCAATTTTTTTATAGTTTTCAGTGAGTTCACTATTGGATACGAAAGTGCTCCTGATTCTTCTGTGTTCATTTTGTATCCCGCAACTTTGGTGAATCCATTGATCAGTTACAGAAGTCTCTTGGTAGAGTCATTTGGTTTCTCTGTGTATAGAATTGTGTCATCTGGAAACAGAACATAATTTGCTTTCTTCTTTCCTGTTAGCAGCCTTTCTTTCTGCCACTTGACTACTTTTTTGGTGCAAACTTTCAGTGCAATATTGAATAACAGTGGTTAGACTCAGCATTCTTGTCTGGCTCCAGATCTTGAATGAAATGCTTTCGGCTCTTTGCCATTCTGCATAATGTTAGATATGGGTTAATAATATACAGGCTTTACTGTATTGAGGTATGATCCTTCTAAAAATATGTTGCTCACAATTTTGTCATAAATTGATGTTAATTTTTGAATGCTTTAATTACCTCAATTGAGATCATTCTAATGATGTTATCAATCATCTTGTTGATGTGATTTATTTTCTTTTTGATTTGCATGCATTTAACTATCCCTTATACCCCCAGGACACATCCTAATTGGTTTTTATTTGCTGTAGGATTTGATGGCTAGTCTTATGAAAATTTTATATCTATAATCATCCGGCATATTGGTCTATAGTTTTATATTTGAAAGATAGACAGAGATCTCTCTGCCGACTCACTCCAATATTGGAATCTAGACAATTCTTTCTTCATGGATGACTTTGAAGGGGATTCATCTCTTTAAAGTGTTTGGAGTAATTTTAGAAGGACAGATGTTAGTCCTTTAAAAAAAGATAATTAGGCTGGCGCCATGGCTCAATAGGCTAATCCTCCACCTTGCGGTACCGGCACACCAGGTTCTAGTCCTGGTCAGGGTGGCAGATTCTGTCCCAGTTGCCTCTCTCCCAGGCCAGCTGTCTGCTATGGCCCAGGAGTGCAGTGGAGGATGGCCCAAGTGCTTGGCCCTGTACCCCATGGGAGACCAGGATAAGCACCTGGCTCCTGCCTTTGGATCAGCGTGGTGCGCCGGCCACGGCGGCCATTGGAGGGTGAACCAATGGCAAAAAGGAAGACCTTTCTCTCTGTCTCTCTCTCTCACTGTCCACTCTGCCTATCCAAAATAAATAAATAAATAAATAAATAAATACATAAATAAATAAATAAAAGATATAGAATTAGTAATGAAGACAATATTTTAAACACATATAATTTTCTCAGAGAGATTACTAAATTAGCTGTATAAGGAATCCTAGTAAGGTTTTCAGCATTTTGGTAGTCACTTGTAATGTTGTTCAATGTATCTTTAAGTTTATTATCTGTGTGTTGTCAGTTCATGCACTGATTATCACTAGTTTCATGAGAATGGGGATGACTTACGGGATTTGAAATAGAAAAATTATAATAACACCAATCTTCGCAACATCTGTGCAGTCTATAATGTACATAAATAATAATGTGAGTCATTTATAAGATATTTGAGTTTAATTCCTTTTAGCTGATATGCCATTACTAGGTGGCAATTATAAACATAATTCATAATTCACTGAGCAAGCAAACAATAAAGTTGTAAGTTTCCTAGAGAGATTTCTGACATGACAGTGTGAGTAGTTGTGTGGACCCTCACTCCAGTAGAATTAATCAAAACAACTTTACAAACTAATATCCCTGCAAAGACTCTAGAAATGTCTCAAAGACATTTAGCAGCTAAATATTAGGAAAATCTAAGATTTGCTAAGAGCAGAGGGACTCAGCAGTACTATTTAAATCTAGACCTGATTTCCCTCTCCTGCCCTGACTCAAAAGGAAGCTATTCCACACAGGAACAATGGAAAACATAGGGCTCTGCTTGCTGGGAGCTGCCACCTGGGGAGAAAGACATCTTGACTTCTCCTATCTGCAGCTACCTGATGCCAGAATTATGTTCTTTATAAATACAGCTGAGAGATAGGGCTCAATCCCACTCAAGTGACAGAGGCTCTATATTGGTCAGAACACTTGGATTTCCTAGTACACTCAACATCCATAGTAGACAAATCTATACAAATAGCATATTTGTAGTGGCTTTAGTTTCAAAGCATTAGGGACATGGAAGAAAAGCAAAAGAGTACTCTTTTTTTACTTATTTATTTGTGTTTATTTTATTTTTCTATTTTATTTATTTATTTGAAAGGCAGAATTACAAAGTGGGAAAGAAGGATCTTCCATCAGCTGGTTCACTCTCCCCAAATGGCTTCAATGGCTGTGGCTGGAAGGCTACAGTCCAACACTCCATTTAAGTCTCCCATATGAGTTCAGAGTCCCAAGGCCCAATGGGATGCCAATATTGCAGAGGGTGGCTTGATCTATTGTGTCACAACACTAATTCCTTTTGCTAATTTTAGAAGCAAGGAGAGGTGGAAGATATCAAAATGCTCACATCAGTGAGGCTGAGTTACTGGGAGCTACTGAGGCAGGGATGGCAGTACAGCAGGCTGAGCCATGGATGGGGATGCCCATGTCCCATATCAGCATGCTGGGTCAGGCGCTAGCCATTGTGCTTTCAATTCATATTGAATACTGAATTTTTTTTGCTAATGTGCAATGGAGGCAGCACATGAAGGCAGACTTGAATTTCTGCCTTCCATACTGGAGACCTGGATGGAATTCCTCAACCATGTTGGGCTTGCCACAGCCCTAAATGTTAGGGGCATTAGGCAGAGTTATCTAGTCAAAGGGAAATTCCTCTCTCTCTCTCCATTTCCAAATGATTAGTCAATTACTCTTAAATAATTTAACAAAATCAAGACTTGGGAACTCAATCTAGGCTTCCAACATGGCTCAAATTTTCTTAACTACTTGAGTGTTTTACTTATGGTTGATGTGGTTCCAGGTGGGCATTAGCAGAAATATGGAATTAGGAATGCAGCTGGGAATGAAATCCAGGCATTCTGGAATGTGTGTGTCCCAAGAAGCATCTTTTGCTCTTTTAAGATTTATTTATTTATTTTACTTTCTTCAGATTTTATTTATTTATTTGAGAGATAGAGTTACAGACAGTGAGAGGGAGAGATGAGAGAAAAGTCTTCCATCCACTGGTTTACTTCCCAAATGGCCACAATGATCAGAGCTGTGCCAACCCAAAGCCAGGATTCAGGAGCTTCTTCCAGGTCTTCCACATGGGTGCAGAGACCCAAGAATCTGAGCCATTGTCTACTGCTTCCTCAGACCATAGCAGAGAGCTGGATCAGAAGAGGAGCAGCCAGGACTAGAACCAGTGCCCATATGGGATGCCAGTGCCTAAGACAGAGGCTTAACATACTGAGCCACAACACCTGACTCTTGAGTTACTTTTAAGAGTTATTTATTTATTTGAAAGAGAGAGAGAGAGAGAGAGGCAGAGAGAGAGTATGAGATCTCTCATCAGCTGTTTCACACCCCAAGTGACCTCAATGTTAAGAGCTGGGCTGATCCAAAGCCAGGAGACAGGAGCTTCTTCTGGGTCTTCAACATGGGTGCAGGGGCCCAAGCACTTGGGCCATCTTCCACTGCTTTCCCAGGAAAATTAGCAGGGTGCTGGATCAGCAGTGGCATAACTAGGATTTGAACTGGTGCCCATATGGGATGCTGGTGCTGCAGGTGGCAGCTGTACCCACTATGCCACAGTGCCAGACCTAAAGCAGCATCTTCACCACTAGATTCACCTCACCTTTTTTTCTTTTGGGTGATTATAAATTTATTGTGGTGATAGGTACATGTAACTGAAGACTGAATTGCATGATAAATGAATTATATTCTCATCTCTGTGCTACTTAAAATTTTTATATAAGGGTCCAACATTGTGGTATAGTGGGTGAGGCTGCCGGGTGTGATGCTGGCATCCTATTTGAGCACTGGTTCATGACCTGGCTGCTCCACATAAGACCCACCTCTCTGCCAATGTGATTGGGAAAGCAGCAGAAGATGGTCCAAGTGCTCGGGGAACTGCACCCCCCACCAGGGGAAATCCAGATGGAACTTCTGGCTCCTGGCTTCTCTTGACCAAGCCCTGGCCATTGCAGCCATGTGTGGAATGAACCAGAAGATACAAGATTTCTATCTCTGTGTCTCCTTTTCTTGATGTCACTCTATGTTCTTTTTTTTTTTTTTAAAGGTTATGTGAGGGACTAATGTGAAATAGTGGGCTAAGCCACTTCCTGAAGTGCCAGAATCCCATGTGGGCACTGACTTAATTCCTGGCTGCTCCACTTTCTATCAGGCTCTCTGGTAATGCATCTGAGAAAACAGCAGAAGATAGTCCAGCTGCTCGGGCTGCTACAGCTGGCATGGGAGACCCAGAAGGAGTTTAAGGCTCCTGGCTTCATCTTGGCCAAGCCCTCCCTATTGTAGCCAGTTGGGGATAGATCTCCATCTCTCTCTCTCTAATTCTGACTTTTAAATTAAGAAAAATAAATCTTTTTAAAGAAGTTATATGATTTCTGATAAATTGTACAATTAAATAATTGTATTTAATTTTTCATATTTTTGTAATTCAGTATTTCAATCTCAAATTCACATAAAATTTTACTTTCTTCTGTAAGTTACACAACATATTCATATGTAGTTATGGATATAAATGCAATAGCAAGTGATCCAGTATATAAACTAGATGGATAATGATGATTGTTTTAAGATCAAGGTATTATAGGAGAGGTGACATTAATCTTGTCTGCATATCTTTTTAAAGAATATATTTACAAAATAAATTAATACAAAAAGAAATATGGTCAGACACATAGGTACCTGATTAGATATTTTAGTAGTGATGAGTCAGAGAAGACCAACCTTAGGCATTAGCCTTGTGATAGAGTAGTTTTAGTCACTGCCTGTGATGCAGGCATCCCATATTGTAGGATCAGGTTGAGGCATGGCTACTCTGCTTCTGATCCAGATGCCTGCTAATGTTCCTGGGCAGGCAGTAGAAGACAGTCCAAGTAACTGAGCCCTTACCACCCAAGTAGAAGAATCAAAAGGAGTTCCTGACTCTTGGCTTTGTCTTAGACACAGCCTTGGCTGTGGCAGCCACATGGGAAGTGCACAAACAGAAGGAAGGGACCCATTTCTCTGATTCCCTTTCTTTGCTTTCAACTAAATAGGTAACTACTAGAGATGAAATGACTAACCTCAGGTCATAATCCTCCTGAGTGTCCTAACTAGTCCATCCACTCTCTGGCCATCACTTCCTTTACCTTTACTACTGGACCATTTATTCCTCTGTGATCAGCACAAATTAGTTATGCAAATTCTTGTCACTTTGTCAATACTCAAAATAATGTACTACAGAGATTATATGGAAACAATACTGAAGAAAAAGAAGAATGAGTTGTTTAAAATTAGTCAACTGTCAATGAGGATGGCCTTCCAATGTTTAATCCTCTCAGGAATTCTTCTGGAATCCTTATTTTCAATCCCAGTAGGAGCAGCTTCTACTGAGAGTTTTTGAGAGTTTTGTAATGACCAGGATGAAAAATTCCAGAGGAAGGACTACTTCATGGTGCCGAGCTGGTTCTTTGATTCATGCAAGTTCAAAACTTTCTATTTAAAGAAATATGACTTTGAGATATACATTTCAAAGCCCAATTGTCTCTGTGATTTGAGGAGGTACCTAGGCTTGGAAGCTCAAGACTGAGGTTTCTGCACATGCAGAGCAGTCAGTGAGAGGCAGTGGCAGGATTAGAGAAGACTCAGGAATTTGTGCAGGGTAATCATACCTTAAGCATAAAGAAAACTGAAATAGGCTGTGGGCCCAGAGTCAGTAAGTGCCACCAGCCCCTACTCAAGTCCATATCAACTCTGAACACCCCATTTGAGTGGGAGCACCAATAGCAGTGGAGCCTTTGTGATTCTGGGACCTCTTCTTTTGACCTCTTTGTTTAGATGGTAGCATCAGTCCTCTAAAGGAAGTAAAGATTCAGGTCCAGCTCTCAGAACTAAAGCACATATTTATTAGGTGGATGGGTACATGAGTGGAAAAAGAACTTCAGGAGCTCATAGGTAATTATCAGACATTGGAATTTTACACAATGAATTTGAAATGTACTCACCTGAAGACCCATTATTTTATTCTAATTCATGCACTAGAATAGTTTTCCCAACTCTGGAATATACTTTATGGACACATCACCAATTATTCAGTAGATGAGGGAAAGTATCTTTTCTAAAGGGTTATACATGAGTTTCCACAGCAATATTTATTTCTTGTTTATGTATCTTATTACTTCTTTACTTATGCTTTAAACAAGCACCTGTAACAAGTAGATTAATGTTTTACAACTCTAAATTTCAGAATGAAAAATGAAAATCAAAGGATTTCCAGTGTGGCTGGGATGCTGTGGACCCCTTAGACATACATAGAATGTCACTCACAAGTAGGCTGTCAGCTGTGGCTGGAAAGTATGTTTCTGGACTAACTGGTATCTCACCTACTAATAGCTTCTTATGCCGCATATGTGGTCTTGTGGCTTTTAATCATACTTTCAGGGTGGGTGCATTCTTTGACCCAGAGCTAGCAAAGGAGGGGTCTGAGCCCCTAAGGAGATGGATAGTCTCCAGGAGACACGCTCTGTCTCCATAAACCCCAAGACAATCACCATATAGTATGTGAAACCCCTGTCCAATGCGCACCTCCACAGAATGACCCAACGAAAAAAGCAATGCCTTAAAAATGCAGGACACTTCCTAAAAGCCAGTGTTCCATTCAGGCACTCCTTCTGGTCTCCTCAGGCCAGATGCTTTTTCTGTTGCTTGCCAATCATATAGATGTTTCTTTTCTGTCAAATAACAGTTTCTGCCTCTTTACAAACTGTTCCCTGGCTTTGTATTTCTATACTAAGCTGAGGAAAATAAACCACGAAACTTGCTCCTGCAACCACCCTCTCCTCTGTGACTGGTAACATCAAAAGTTGTGAGTTATCACCCAACACTGTTCCCTCATTTAAATTTCTCAATTCATAGCAGGTTTCTTTCAAATATGAATTTGTCAAGACAAATCCATCAGAATTCCATACGGTTAGCACATGGATGGAGATGAATTCAGATGCACCATGTTACAGCAAGGCTGAATACCCAGGAGGTTTACAAATCATCCCTCTTTTCCAAGTGGAGGAGTGCAGAGGCTTGTGGGAAATGTAGTCTTCCCCAGGCATGGCATCACCACCACAGAAGTGTGGAAAGGGGTTTTTCAGGTTCCTTCTAAACATGGGTCATTTGCCCACTCCTGCCCACCTCTAAGGAATTCCAGACCTGAAGCTCTTCTGATTCTGCTCCATTGACTCCAAACAGAGTCTGTAACCCTGGAGGATGTTTTCTGGGTTGACAATTAATCCCAACAGGCAACAGGGATTACTGGGGAGTGAGACATGTTCACTTATTAGGAACAGAAACATCCATGGTTCTCAGTTGGGGGAAATCTTACATTGCGTTGTCTGTGAGGAAGGCCATACCTGCATTTGATCCTCAGATCTGAAGCCCAGAGAATGTGCAGCATGGCTTACATTTCAGGTGATTAAGCTGTTAGATGTGGGTACTCTGCCAGGAGATCTGTGTTCTTACAGTTCTGCAGAAGCTCCACAAATGTGGTCAATCTAAGATGTCAGTGTGGCAAACAAATCTGCAGGTTGCATGAGTAAGGTGTGTGCTTTGAGTCTAGTTTGAACTCAGCCACCGTGGATCCTGTTACTGACCTATATGGCATAGATTTATATAACTGTAGCATGTGACCATTCACAACATTAATTTAATATCACAAATTTTCAGCAAAATTACTGTGAAGTATGTGCAAGCTCTCATACGATGGGGCAGTTGTATTTGTGGGGTTTTGTGATGCCTCCTCAGAATAGAACTTTCTGGTGCTTTCCTGTGTCCTACACAGTATTTTTATTTGAATTTGCATAAGTTTATATAAAATCTAATTTTCAGGGGCTGGTGGCATGGCATACTAGGTCAATCCTCTGCCTGTAGCACCAGCATCCCACGTGGGTGCCAGTTCTAGTTCTGGCTGCTCCTCTTCCAGTCCAGCTCTCTGGGAAGTCCAGTTCACTGAGAAGGCAGTGGAGGATGGCCCAAGTTCCTGGGCCCTGCACCCGCATGGGAGACCAGGAGGAAGCTCCTGGCTCCTGACTTCGAATCTGCGCAGCTCCGGCCATTGAGGCCATTTGGAGAATGAACCAGTGGAAGGAAGACCTTTCTCTCTGTCTCCTCTCTCTCTCACTGTCTGTAACTCTACCTGTTAAATAAATAAACAAAATCTTTAAAATAATCCAATTTTCAAAGACAGTGATTTCTATGAGGAATGTGAAAGAACTGCATGGTGACTTTTCTAGGAAAGTGGTTTGAGCTGAATGAGTAAACTCCATGAATAAAAATGTACCTGAGAGAATATCCCTGTGACGTACACCCTCTCACTAGGGCTTCACAATAGAGGAAAAGAAGACTCAGAAAGGTGGAGACCTGGCTTTGCATGACCAAGAATTATTGATGCTTTGCCCAGAGGGATCAAGGTTTGGGATATGGTGCTTAATCTCATCTGTAAGCTCCAAAGCCTAGTTGATATTGGAAGTTTTATATGAACTTTGAGAAGGAGGTGTGGGTGAATGGAGAAGGATAGGCAAGGGACTGGAAAATGTTTCTTTTTGGAAGGATCTTAAAGGGGTGGCCTGCAGTGGAGATGACCTCTCATATATGAGAATCTTTCTACACCACTCTCTAACACACTCCAATTAAGTGATGCCATCTTCATTATTTCCGGAATTGTAATTCTCTGAACCGTGGTCTGTCACCTCATATGGCATCCAGAGCTATGCTGATAGTTCCTCTATACTGCTAGTTCTTCCTGGTACCACTGGAAGTGTTGCCAGGTAAGATAGATGAAACAAAGATACAGCAAAAATAAAAGATTTTATGAGATCAGTTTTTGATAAATGTGAAGTGATTACTGCATGTCCAACACCTTGATTAGTATTCTCTGTTATACCACACCCAATTAAAAACTCGTGTATAGTTCTGAGATCCATATTAGGAACTGAACTCAGAAGAAATACTGTTTTAGAAGACTTTTCCCTTGAAGGTGACTATCTTTTTTCCCACAAAATTTCTGTGATTTATGTAAATGCAGTAGACTTATAATGTAAGTTTTTATCATTTAATGTTGGTTATTCATTCTTTTATTTGAAGACTTATTTTGCATAGAGAGAGGGAGAGTCAGAGAGAGAGGTCTTCCTTCCACTGGTTCACTCCCGAAATGGCCAAAATAGTTGGTGCTTGGTCAGGCTGAAGCCATAATTCAGGAGATTCTTCCAAATCTCCTACATGAGTGCAAGGGCCTGAGTACTTGGGCTGTCCTCTGTTGTTTTTCCAGGCACATAGCAGGGAGTTGGATTTGGAGAGGAGCAGCTGGGACTTGAAGTGGCAGCATATGGAATTCTGGCACTGCAGGTGGCAGCTTTATCTACCTTGACAAGGGTGGCCCTGATGATTCGTTCTTTTTGCTTTTTAAAGTTTTTTATTTATTTATTTATTTGAAAGCAGAAATAGAGAGGCAGAGGTAGAGAGAGAAAGAGAGAGGTCTTCCATCCCCTGCTTCACTCACCATATGGCCACAACAGCCAGAGTTGGGCCAATCTGAAGCCAGGGGCCAGGAGCTTTTTCCAGGTCTCCCACGTGGGTGCAGGGACCCAAGAACTTGGGCCATCTTCTGCTCTCCCAGGCTGTAACAAAGAGCTGGATCTGAAGTTGAGCTGCAGGGACTTGAAACAACACTCATGTGGGATATCAGCTCTTCAGGCAGCAGCTTTACCTGCTACGCCACAGCACTGGCCCCTTGTTGTTCATTCTTTTTTTTTATTTATTTTTATTTATTTATTTTTTTGACAGGCAGAGTGGACAGTGAGAGAGAGAGACAGAGAGAAAGGTCTTCCTTTGCCGTTGGTTCACCCTCCAATGGCTGCCGCGGCTGGCACGCTGTGGCTGGCGCACCGCACTGATCCAATGGCAGGAGCCAGGAGCCAGGTGCTTTTCCTGGTCTCCCATGGGGTGCAGGGCCCAAGCACTTGGGCCATCCTCCACTGCACTCCCTAGCCACAGCAGAGAGCTGCCTGGAAGAGGGGCAACCGGGACAGAATCTGGCGCCCCAACCGGGACTAGAACCCGGGGTGCCGGCGCCGCTAGGTGGAGGATTAGCCCAGTGAGCGGCGGCGCCGGCTGTTGTTCATTCTTGACAATCATAAGTACTACACAAATTTAGCATGAGTCTATTTTTTATTTGATGATTGTTTACAGCCCTTGTCTCAACTGTTGAGGAACAGGCTTTTTTGTTTGTTTGCTTGATTTTTTCTTTTTCATACTTTTTTTTTCTTTTTTTTTATTTGTTTGAAAGAGTTACAGAGAGATGCAGAGACATAAAGAGAGTTCTTCCATCTGCTGGTTTACTTCTCAAATGGCCACAACAGCTGGAGCTACTCCCATTCAAGCCAGGAGCCAGGAGCTTTTTCTGGGTCTCCTATGTGGGTGCAGGGGCCCAAGGACTTGGGCCATCTTCCACTGCTTTCCCAGGCCATAGCAGAGAGCTAGATTGGTAGTGGAGCAGCCAGGACTAGAACCGGCACCCATATGTGATGGCGGCGCTTCAGGCTGGGGCGTTAACCTGCTGCGCCACAGCGTCGGCCCCCTTTTTCATACTATTTGTTTAAAGCTTTACTTAGTGTAGGGTTAATCTTTTGAGTATAAAATTAACTGAAAATAGATCTTCATGAAAATTAGGAATTGGGGCCAGTGCTGTGGCTCACTAGGCTAATCCTCCGCCTGTGGCGCTGGCAGCCAGGGTTCTGGTCCTGGTTGGGGCACTGGATTCTGTCCCGGTTGCTGCTCTCCCAGTCCAGCTCTCTGCTGTGGCCCCGGAGTGCAGTGGAGGATGGCGCAGGTCCTTGTGCCCTGCACCCACATGGGAGACCAGGAGGAAGCACTTGGCTCCTGGCTTTGGATCGGTACAGGATGCTGGCCTTAGCGGCCACTTGGGGGGTAAACCAACAGAAAAATGAAGACCTTTCTCTCTGTCTCTCTTTCTCTCACTAGCTCTGCCTGTCAAAAAAAAAAAAAAAGAAAGAAAATTAAGAATTGAAATAGGTGAGAGAGGAAGAAAGATGAGAGCATGGGCAGGAGGGAGGGTAGGATGGGGAGTATCACTATATTCCTGAATCTGCAAACAGGGAATATATGGCATTTGTCTACCTTAAAGAATATTTAGAAATCTGAACGAATTGCACTTTATTTTTCTTAAAGATTTCTTTGAAAGGCAGAATTGCAGAGGGGAGGAGGGAGGGAGGGAGGGAGGGAGAGAGAGAGGGGGGGGTATCTTTCATTTGCTGATTCACTCTTCAAATGTCTGCAACAGCCAGGGCAGACCTACACTAAAGCCAGGAACCTGGAAATCCATCTGGGTCTCCCATGTGTGTGACAGAGATACAGGCACTTGGATCATTTTCTGCTCTTTTCCCAGGTGCATTAGCAGGGAACAGCATCAAAATGGAGCAGCTGAGTATTAAACTTACAGTTCATACACAGTGGCTTAACTTGCTGTGCCGCAATGCTCTTCATTTATAAAATACATGTGAAGTCCTCTATGCTTTTCAAATGCATGTTAAAAAAAACAATTAGAGAGCAGTCTTACTATCTCCAGGTGATTTTTGTGTGTGGCAGCATTCTTGCTAACACTCAGGTGGGTAGTATACATTATGTTTATGAAAACTTTCATGTGTGATTGTGAAGATCTATTGATTGTATTTGGCATGGAATTAGATTATTTCTCCCATGGTAACAAATGCATATCAGCATTTGAGGTATAACACAAGAACAACAAATGAGTAGGTTTAAAATATTGCCATTTTCTGTTTGTAATTCTGGGTCAGCATTCTGAGTGGGCTCAGCTGAAAATCTGTTCATGTTGTCTGATATCACAGATGAGGCTGAGGCTCTAGTCAACAAGTGCCATTAGTGAGGCAGGTGTCCTTAGGATGAGGCCGAGAATGTATTCTTGGTCACCCCAGTGTGTGACAAAAATCCAATGAAATCATCACTACTGCCTTCCAGTAGCAAGAAGCAGGAGTCAGGAGCCAGAGCTGGAAATCAAACCTGGGCACTCTGAACAAGGGTATCTTAAGTGGCATTATACACACTAGGCTGAATGCCTGCCATCTTTTTAATATTTTTCTCTGCCATATTTGAAATTAGTCTGCATGGTCTTCTCACAATTCTTCTCTTTTTCTCTTCTGACCTTACTGACAGCTTTTTATCTGTCTCCTTGGGTTCTGCTTTCTCTTGCTTAATGTCATTCATCCCATTGATCTCACCCTTCAGTTTTCCTTGACAGATTTGGCCCTTTATGGCCTGATACTCACATTTCTCTCCAGCTTAGTTAGGCCTTTTCTATAGCCTTTAGACCACAGTTTCTACTCTCTGTTGAGTGCTTATTTGTAGCTGTCCAATTGGCATGTTCAAGCACAAGTCTAAAATGAAAGCCACAACGTTTATTCTTCCCTTATGATTAGGTAAGGTATTACTACCAGTTTACTTTGACCCTTATTATCAAAATGCCAATTTCCCTGGTCTTCTTCTCATATCTAATTTTATCTGGCGTCACATCCTGCTACTTTTTTTCTTTTATTATAATATCTTACAGAGTATTTAAAAGGAGTAGAAGTTGCTCTTCATTAAAAACAACAAATTCGTATGTTAAAAATATCATCTTGTAAAAAAATTTGGAACAGTGATTTAGCTCATTGATGAGTTTTGAGCCCTGCTGAGATGTGGTGGCACAGAATAGCCAGTGGAAGAAAGCATTCAAGAGTTAAAGGGATGCTTGTGTTTGACTATTGAGAGAAAGATACATAAAAAAAAAGACAGAGATCAGTTTTCATAACTTTTGTCTGTGTTAAGTATTTGGCACAGTGGCTAAGATGCCTCTGCAGACGTTGATGTTTGGCACAAAGGAATACACACATTCATATCAAAGTCCTGATGTTAGTCCCTGGTACTCTGCTTCTCATCTGTCATCCTGCTAATGCACATCACAGGAGGCAGAGGATGATGGCTGAAATACTTGATTTAATTTCATCCACGAGGGAGACCCAATTGAGCTCAAGACTCCTAGATTTAGTTTAGCCTAGCTCTAACTGAAGTGAACATTTGAGGAGTGAATCACAAAATGGAATTTATATCTATTTTTCTCCCTTTGTAATAAAATGAAAAAAAAAAGCAATAGCAAATAGCAAAATATTACTTCTGCCACTCCTGAATACATTTGGAGTGTGTAGGTTTATTCTTTTCTCTGCTTCCAATTCTAGCTTTCTGCCAATGCTAACTCTAGGATGCAACAGGTTACTCAAGTGCTTAAGTCCCTACTACCCTCATGGAGATCCAGATGACTTCAACCTTGATCCCACCCTAGTTTTATTGGGCATTTGGGGAGTGAATAAGTTGATAGAAGTGTTGCCTATCTCTGTCTTTTCTCTGTTCTGTGCATTTAAAATAAAAAAGTAATGTTAAAAATAATTTGCACCTTTTGCTCATATATGTATAGTATTCTATTTGTAGTTTTTACAAATACAAAATTATGTGTTTCCAGTCTAAATATGACTTGTCAAATTATGTTTCTTTTAATTGTCTACTGTGTTATTTCATGCCACTTCAAAATCAATAATGAAAAATAAAAAATGTATGCATCAATCATAGCAATATTTATTGATGAGCACTCTGGTTAATAATTATTTAAAAGAGGTAATATACTGTGACAAAATGTATAGTGTAACACTAGACCTTTTAAAATATACATTTCTGTTGCATAAGGCATGTTGACATTAATTTGCAGCCATCACCACCATTCATGAACAGAATTTCTTAATCTATCTCAGGAAGAACCTGGTGTGCCTCAGATACTTGATCCTTATTCTTCTCCACTACAGACTTTGGTTGTCACTACTCTACTTTCTATCTCAATGGTTTTTATTTCCTTCAGCATCTTCATATGAGTCAAATGAAAGATATCTCTCCTCTTGTTACTGCTTAATTTCATGGGACATTATGTCTTCAACAGATCTAGTAGCATTCTCTTTTTAAAGAAAATTTTAAAGCTCAGTAATACTCTACTGTATGTTGCTATGATTTCAATATCACATGTTATGCATAATTCCCAGTTTGAGATATTAAGAAGATGGAAATAATCTGTCTCTAGTATTTAGATGCAGAACCACCAATGCAGGAAGCTAGAGTCAGGAGTTAGAAGGAGGCATCAAGGCTATGCACACCGGTATGGTATGAAGGAATCTTAACTGAGACCTTCAGTATGAAGAGAAATCCATATACATAAAATACTCAGAAGTTTTATTGTGGGGACCCAGTACTGTGGTGCAACATGCTAAGCCATTGCCTGCAATTCCAGCATCCCATGAGGGAATTGGTCCAAGACCCTGCAGTTCCATTTCTGTTCTACCTCCCAGCTAATACACTTGGGAAAGAAGCAGAAGATGGCTCTAGTGCTTGGAACTCTGACATAGATATGGAAGATCTAGATGTAGTTTTAGGGTTCTGGCTGTGGCCTGGTCTAGCCCCAGCCATTGTGTCAACCAGCAGATAGAAGATATCTGTTTCTCCCTCTGCAGCTCTGCCTTTCAAATAAATAAATAAATGCTTAAATAAATGTTGCAATTTGAGACCCATACTGGCTGTTTATTTCTTCATCATAGACTAAATTGCATTCTCTTTAAATCCATATGTGTACAGTAAGCCCCATGTGATTATATTTGGGTAATTACAGCTAATTGTTTTTTGAGTAGGCCCTAATCCATTTCAAATGGTGTCTATACAAGATAAAAAGAACACTCACACAGAAAAGGCCATGTGAAAACATGATGAGAAGTCAGCCATCTTCTGATGGAGAAGATAAACTGCAGGAGAAACCACAGCTGCAAGCAGCTTGTTTGAATTTTTATTCTACAAAACTCTGAGATAATGAGTTTCTGTTGTTTAATTTGCCCACTCTGTAGTCTTGCATGGACCCTAGCAAACAACTGCATGGCTTTGATGCTTTAATTTTTTTCAACTGACACATGCTTTAATTTGTCTCAATTGTTTTTTTTAAAGATTTATTTATTTAAAAGTCAGAGTTACACAGAGAGAGGAGAGGCAGAAAGAGAGGGAGGTCTTCCATCCAATGGTTCACTCCCCAATTGGTCGCAATGGCCAGAGCTGCGCTGATCTGAAGCCAGAAGCCAGGGGCTTCTTCCAGGTTTTCCATGTGGGTGCAGGGACTCAAGGACTTGGACCATGCTCTACTGCTTTCCTAGGCCATAGCAGAGAGCTGGATGGGAAGTGGAGCAGCTGGGTCTTGAACTGGCACCAAATGGAATGCCGGCACTTCAGGCCAGGGTGTTAACCCACTGAACCACAGCACCAGACCCTGTATTAATTGTTATAAGAAATTATATTATGAGTAACATATCATAATTTACTTAGAATTATGTTGTTTCATATAAAATACAGGGAATAGTGACAGATCTTTCTGCTGGTCACTCCTCCAGTGCCCACTAGGGCAGATGCAGAGCCTGGGAGTATTAAAGGGCCTGGAGCTCAATCCAGGTCTCCCATATGGGTGGTGGGGAACTCAAGTACTTAAGCCATTATCTGCTGCCTCTCTGGGAATTACATGAACTTATTAGAAGCAGCATCGGACACACTGATATGGAATGTAATCAACTCAAGTAGCAGCTTAATTCACTGTGTATCAAACTCTGACACTTTATAACTCATTTTAGAACAGTTTCACTATATAGAATTAGTGATAGAAAATTAGTTTCCTTCAGTACACTAAAGATGTCTTTTCGTTGTTTCTGAGAGGTCAGCTATCATTCATATATGGTTGCAACCTAGTCCACCAGAAACAGTTAAAATACTCTCAAGATTTTTCTTTGTATATAGATTTCTTTAGTCTGTGATTTGCCTAGAGTAGTTTTCTGGCTGTACTGAGTAAAGAGTCACTGAACACTTTCTATATGTGTTTTATAAAATTTGGGAAGCTTTT